>NC_047044.1:10995433-11305100 GCF_011762595.2 Tursiops truncatus
ACCAGCCTGGGTGTAGGAAGGACATCACTTCAACCAGGAGCTGGCACTGTCCACTGCTCAGGTCAGTGGCCTGTACAGGATGCAGGGCCTGGGGTCCCCGAGGCGCCCCAGTCACCTCTGTGAGACTAGCAGGGCTTCCTAGGAGCTCAGAACAGTGATTCTCACACCATATGCCCATTTCTTGGAGTGCCAATGGAGGCTGCTGCTTTGCTACCACGTCTGGGGCTGCAGCGCCCAACAGAAGCATGCTGAGTCCAGGGCTGCTCTTCCAAGCCTCAGGGCTGGAATCTCTTCCCCTCCCTGCACTGGGCCACACCACAGGGTATGGCATGTGGGATCTTTGTTCCCTGAGCAGAGATCGAACCTGCGCCCCCTGCATTGGAAGGGCGGAGTCTTAATCACTGGACCGCCGGGGAAGTCCCTGGGCTGGAACCTTGTCGTGTTCGTTCATGCCCGCCAGGGACAGACAGAAGTCCTCCATGAAACCAGACATGTCAGAATCTGAATAGGCTCTGACTGAGACATGGCATCTCAGAATAGGCTTAGCCCAGACCTCAAACTCACTCTAATGATAAATCAGTGGAAAGAGAAGACAATAGGAAAAGCAGGGAAACTGGGAAAAAAGGAAAATGGGGGCAAATGAAATGAGTATGTGTATAAATCTCTAATAATTCAGAACCTAAAAGAAGTGAATTTGAAAGAACAGTGTGTGTGTGTGTGTGTGCACGCGCGCGTGCGCCTGTGTGTCAGAGAGGGAGGGAGAGAAAGAGGAGGTTGACCTTGCTGAAGGTCAAGGGAGGAGGTAGATGGTTGACTTGTTTTTCTGGTCTCCACGTTACAACATGGAAACTTCTCCTTGGCTTTGCGGAAAGGACCATGGAAGGGACCAGGGGCTGGCAGGAGGGAAAGGCAGGGCGGGAGGAAAGGCAGACCCTGTCCTTCTATGCCCCTCCCTCAACGTCTACAGGGTCTCAGCGCACCTCCCCAGGCCTGCTGACATCCCAAGGGGGCAGTGACAAGTAATCCTGCTGCTTCAGGGCTTTGAAGAGCTGAATGGCCGGCACCTGGGGAGTGGCCTGAGACGGGGGCTTCTTGGCCTGGAACACCTGGTTGAGGTCCTTGATCTCAGGACAGGGTCCTGGGGAGGTGGGCTTACTCTGGGGTGAGAGAGGGCCAGACCCTGGGCCAGGGAGGAAACAGTAGTCACCCACCTGCTGCAGCACGAGGAGCCCCTCAGGGGTTGGGGAGACTGAGAACACATCTGCCCGGGGCGGTCCTGGGCCCAGGACAGGACTGCTGGCTGCAGGAGGGGCAGGGCTGGCCAGAGGGGACTGGGGAAACTGGCCTGCGGTTGGAGGGAGATCCACATAGCCCTCGAACTCTGGCTTCAGTGGGGCTAGGGGTCCAGGGGGACCATCAGCCAGTCCAGGACAGAGGCTGGGGTTCCGGTCTGAGGGGAGGCTCAGAGGGGGAGCCTGGGAAGGAGATGGGGCCCCCGTAGGTGGGGTGAATGTCAGCTCTGCAGTGGTGACGTAACCAGTGGCCACAGTGCCTTCCTCAGGACCCCGAGAGCCAGTGGGCAGACCTGGGGGGGCCCTGTCCTTCGGGCCTTGACCACCCACCATCACCCCAGGCTCAGGAGAGGCAGGGCCTGCCCCTGGCTCCAGGGAAGGGCTCCCTTCGGTGCCTGGGCTGGACCTCAGGTCCGCATCCCTGGCTTTGCCCGGCCCCATCACCTGGGCCAGTGGGACCAGCTGCACCTGCCCCCCTGTGGGCAGACACAGGTACTCCAGGGACCCCGGGGGCTGCGGCTTCCTGCTCGTGCCTGTCCGTAGGGGCCCCTGCTGGCCCACGATGTCCGGCAGGGAGCGGCTGTCAAGCGGCCCCAGGTAGGGGCCATTGAAATCGAAGCCGGAAGCCTGGCTCTCAGGCCTGCTTGCGGGGGTGGCCAGCTCTGGCGGGGGCCCGGGCGGCTGCTCCGTGCGGAGGTCCGAGGTGACCAGAGTCATGTCAGGCTCAGATGACGAGTCACAGGCATCTTTAGGGTCCTCTGTGGTGAGAGGTGACACCTCACTGTGCCCGAAGTCTACAGGGGACGCCCTGTGGGGAGAACAAGGCCAGGGACACTGACACCACCCTTGACAGACGCCTCAGCTCCCGCACAGGGAGCCAGGGGGTGGGATGGAGGCCGGGCTCCACCCAGAGCTCACGGGAAACGCAGAGCAGGGCGAGGTGAGGGAGCCGGCCGGGAACAGGAGACCGGGCGCCCCTCCAGCCTCCCTGTGGGTCCCCCTCCAGCCCCCGCGCTCTCCTTCAAGGTCACGCTCTGCCAGCTGTGGTCCCTCCCACCTCCCTCTCCTTGCCAGCACGCAGCGTCAGCGCCCAGCCTGGGCTCGGCCATGCCCTCGGCCTTCACCTGCCCCACCTGAGGCTTAGTGGTGAGCCGGCCGCTCAGCTGCTGAGGCCATGAGGTTTCGCAGATCCTCTGCCACCCAGCGGGACCAAGGCAGCGTGGCGACCCCCTGGGCAGCAGGGCCGAGGGAGGTCATCTGCTCCAGTCTCCGGCTTCTGGCCATGACCCTCCCTAAGCTGGGAATCGGGAAACTCTTCCCGCCCCGTCCAGCCGGGACATCTCTCGCTTTAGAGCAGTCAGCCTCCAGGGCCCTGTTCCCACTGAGCCCCAGTCCCAGGCCACCTCCCCTGAGCCCCGACGTGCAGGAGGGAGCCACCGTCCCACCTCCGAGGGATCCCGCGCCGACACTCACCCCTCTGGCTGAGCGAAGCTGGCGCCCCAGAGCCCCCTGTGTGCGTGGCTCCCGCTGCCGACGGCGCGCGCGCCCTGTGGGAGCCGGAGCCCGGCGCGCCCGTTCTGGGGGGAGAGAGGGCGTTTGTGCCTGTGGGGTGGGGGCACCCCAGGAGGTGAGGTGGGGGGAGGGCCTTGAGGGTGGCGAGGGTTCAGGAGCCCCCAGACGTGGCGGCATCTCAGCATGGGCAGCAGCGACCACACCCTCCTGACCCCAGGAACACAAGGCCAGAGAGGGGCTGGGACTTGGCCCGGGGCCCTGGGCAGCAAGGACGGGCAGCCTGTGCCCACGAGGACGCCCATCTGGGCTGTCCCTGTCTCCATGCTCACCCCTAGTCTCCTCCGCACTGGCCGTGAGACCCTCCCAAGGCCGTCCTGGCCCCACCTGCCTGACCAAAGGGCTCCCGCCCCCCACGTGCCGGCGCCCTCCCCGGTGTCCTCTCAGCCTCCCGTGCTGCGCCCCAGACTCACCGCCCACGCCCCTCAGGTTCCCTCTCCAAGGAGTCTTGTCTCCATCCTCCACTCGCCTTCTGCCAGCAGTGGCCTCTCCCACCTGCCACCACCCTCGACCCTTCAGAGCTCAGCGCTGCTGCCCTGTCCTGGGGAAGCCACGCTGCTTCCCACCACCCCTCCTGCCCCCGATGTGACTAAGGCTCTCCTTGCGCCCCCCAGGTCCTGGCATCCCCACGCCAGCCCTCTCTGCTGTTCCACGTGAGTCCCCCCGGGCGGGGTACCCTGTGCATCGGGGGGGCCCAGAGAATCGCAGTGCTGGGCTTACAGGGGCCGGCCCGGCTCTTAGAGCTTCCCAGCCCCTGGCCTGGCCACATACCACCCCTACTCAAGGCCCACCGGAAGGGAGGAGGACACGGGTGTGGGGACGTGGGCGCAGGAGCACAGCCAGCCCCTACCTGGAACAGGTGGCTCTTGCTTGGGTTGGGGATTTTCTCCTCCCACTTCTGGTTCAGCCTGGAAAGACAGCAGGGAGGTGACCGCTGCCCAAGACCTCAGGGCAGCTGCCTCGTGCTCATGTACCGAGGTGAAAGTAAAGCCCAGGGAACGGGCAGCTTTGACCAAGGCCCCACAGGATGTGAGTTGCAGAGCAGAGACTAGAGAAAGTCAGCTGTGGGGTCCCTGGCATCGTCTGGGGCCCTGGGTAGCGCCCTCCTCCATCTTGGAGTCACCTTACCTGTACCCGTAGATGCCACAGAAGCGCAGGGACACGAGCAGGATCAAGGTGCTGATGACCAGGGTGAGCGCCAGGACCCACGTGGGCAGCACTTCCAGGCAGCCAGGAGGAAACAGGAGCATTAGCTTTTGGGGAGGGAAAGGGCTGGGGGCTCAGGAGATGAGGTGAAGTTGCCGCTTTGGCATGCAGAGGGGCAGAAGAGGCCAGAAACAGACTAAGAAGAAGAGGACATTTGTCTGAGCCACCCACAGTGCTGGACTGCGGGCAGGACACAGAGGGTTAGATCCTGTCCAGTAGCTGGTGCTGCTGTAGGTGGGCAGTGACTGCAGCCAGAGGCAATCATAGGGCACTTCCTGAAGGAGGCAGCATAGAAGGTGGTCATCAAGAGCAGGGAGGCCTGGAGAGGCCGAGACGGGGAAAGGGGTGATGGTGGAGGAACCAGAAGGTGCAAAGGCCCATCAGGGGCCCTCACAACTCTCCACTTGGCCTCAAGCCCCTCAGAGGCTGGGCGCCTCCAGGACTCCCCTGGTCTCCTTCCCTTAGGTCCAGGGGCCCAGCCCTTCTTTCTGCTTGGTTGGGGTCCTCTTCCTCGTGCTCTTTCCCTGCTATGGCTGGCTGGGGGACCTTGCTGCCGGCACTTTTTTTTTTTTTTTTTTTTTGCTGCCAACACTTTTTCCTCTCTCTGCCACCACCTCCCGGACCTTGTTCTGTACTTGTCTCCTGGTGGCCGCTATGGCGATGGTGACAGATAAATGAAATTAGCAAGTGCAGATTGAGGGAAGGTTGAGAAATCAGACCAAAGCTTTCCAATCCCAGGCCCCAGTCTGTAGCTCTTCATGGTAACAGAAAACTCGGGCTGAGTGGTCCCTGGGTAGTAGCTGCCACAAAAGCTAATGGAAGCATGGGAAGCATGGGCCATATTAACAGAGGGTAAGGTCCAGGCTTAGGGAGACCTGTTGGTGAGACGTGTTCTCCTCTGCCCTCTCGAGACCTCACCTGCAGTCCGTGTTGCACACCAGGTGTCGCTTTCTCATCCCTAATGACACCTGGCAGGGAAGGATGCTAGCCTGGGGTGGGGTTACGTCTCATGCCCCTATCATCCCCGTCCTCTGTCCAGTGGGGCTGTGCCTGGAGGGGTGAGTGGGGGCCGGGAGGACATACCCCACTCAGTGTCCCAGGAGCTCTCCTCACTCCACTCGCTCCAGATCCCGTTGTAGCCTCGGGGGTCAGGTTTGACTCTCACTCTGGCCTGGTACCTGGTGGCAGGCTCCAGAGGTGGCAGGCACATGCTGTGGGCGTTCTGGAAGTCCTCTGTCTTGGTCTCCTGTGGGTGCAGGTGTGTGAGCAGGTGTGCTGAGGTCTGGTGCACGTGGGCACAGCTATGAAGCCCTCCCGCCTCAACACCCCAGATTTTCTGCTACCCATCAGTCCCCAGCTTGTAGTCGCATCAGATCTGAGGCAGCATCACTCTCACCACAGAGGACCATACTCCAGTGCCCACAGGGGGACAGCACCTATTGCAATGCACCCCGTGACATATGACGACACCGAGGCCCAGAAACCCTGAGGAGTCAGTCACCATGTCCCCACTCAGCCTCCCAGCTCCTCCTGGGACAGCCTGGACCCTAATTATGGCCTTCCCAGGGGTGCACTGCAGGATGACTGGACTCAGGACCCTTAGACAGATGTTCAGGAGCCCAGGGACCACTTCCTGCTCCACCACGGACACACCGCCTTCTGGCCTCAGTTTCCCCATTTCCAGCCTGAAGGTCTGGGGCTGGCTCCGAGGTTTCTGAACTGGCCTCTGTGGAGCCCCAGGCTCTGCCCACAGGCCCTGATGGATACCTGGGGGCGGGGCCCAGACACTGAGTCCCAGGCTGGAGCCCTGCGCACCTCGCAGGGAGCAGCTCTCCTCTTAGCAGTTGCACATTTGCATTCTGGATGAGATTCTCGCGAAGAAATGCCCCCTTTATGAGTTTTGAAAACCCTTCCTCCACCTGTCTCTCGTCCTGAAGTCTACAGCTCCTTTGCGATTCAGGGTCACGCGTTCATTTTGGTCAAGTTCACATCAGCTCTGTGAGTCTCAGTTCCTTCACCAAGGGAAGGGACAATGACCTGCTGACTGCACAGGGGCACGACCACCAACTCCCATGGCTCCCTCTGACTGGGCACCTGCTGGGAGCCAGGAACCTGGCAGGTGTCACGCTCCCTGGTCTTTCTCGTTTCCCCCTTCCCCCATCCAGGCCACTCCTCGGGCACAGGCCCTCACCTCCCATGAGGCTGCTTCTTTCTTGTACTGGACCTGGAAGATGCAAGCTATGTGTTCATAGTTCATTTTTCCTTCTTTCCAGTGCAGGATGTAGCCGTCTCTGCCCTTGGTCAAGTTGAGGGTTGGAGAAGCCATCTGGACTGGAGGGAGGGAAACTTTTAGAGAACATCATTTCTAACATTCCTCCAGTGGAATATCCCTTGTGTTCCATGCTGGTCACAGGTGCTCTCTCCACTGACCCAGGACCCCAGGTTTCACCATCTCAGGGTCTTTGCAGCCCCACTTCACCATCTCATCTATTTTGACCTGAGCCACCCTTCACTTGGGAGATGCTGAGATACACTTGTTTTGTAGTGAAGTGACCAACAGTATGGGTTACCCCTAGTATTTAAGTAGAAATAAAGTTACTATGAATTTTTTCTAATCTACAGTATTGACAGTGTCCTAAGCATTATTATGAATGCTCAATCGACATGAATTATTTCTCTCAATTCTCACAGCAGCCCTATGTAGTAAATACACAATTTGTCCACTTCTCGGGCAGAGAACTGAGCCCCAGAATGATCAGGTAACTTGCTAAGGACAAGCAGCTAACAAGTGGTAGAGACAAAGACTGCAACCTGGAGGATCCCAAAGAGGAAGTAGTGGATTCAAACCCAAGTGACTAGCACAAACTGGCTGCTTGTCTCCGATACACACTAAAGACTGGGCAGAAGAACTTGATCATCGTGAAGCAATGCAGGAGATTCCTTTGCATAAGGTCCTTGCTATGTACCAGGAATCAGGAAAATTAACCTGTAAGGAATTACAGTCCATTTGCATACGCGCTAGTCCCCAGTCCATTTGCATACGCTCTATGAAGAAGTAAATCATAGATCAATTATCTTGAAGACTGAAAATATCCGTCAGGGGAGGACTTTGGAAACCTGAAAGAGAAAAAATCAAACAGGGAAAGAAAGGGAAAATTTGGTGGGACGACCAAGAGGCCACGGGCAACAGTAGGAACTTCAGAGCAGCTGCAAAGCTGGAAGGGAAAATAGAGTTAAAAGAATGAGGTCAAGGTTTTAATATTGATATTCTTGAGAAGATCAATTGCATCTTCCTTCATGTTATTGACCATCGTCACTATTGCATTATTGCCACTTGAGAACTTCCAGGACCCATGGGAATCATGTTTGTTCAATTTGCTCCCTGGACTTTTCACTGAAAGTGACAAACGTGAAGACTGGGCCCTGGGGAACCCTGAGTTTATACGGGTTACAAAGGAAACAGTGCTGTCACAAGACTCTCGGTGCAGAAGGCTGGGGGCAAACTCACTGTTATCTGAGCTCTTTATAAGTTTCTCTTCTGCTTTCGGTCGAACAGAGACAATGTACTGGCTGTGGTTCCTGGGGTCAGGCACGGGAATCTGGCAGCAGTGCCGGACGTAAGGGCTGCTGGTCTCCTCCGTCTGCACTGGGGAACATTCTTCCTCCCTGAGGATCACGGCAAAGGTGAGGCAGGGGGAGGCAGGGCCACATGAGGGATGAGACCTCCGGATGAACTGTGGCTTCTGCTGGGCCCCCAGGGGCAGGAGGAGGCCAGGAGATGGTTAGGCCTAGAGGAGCAGAGGGGACAGAGGCAGGGGACACTCACCTTGCACTGGGGCCGGACTTGTAGAAGAGGGTGAAGAAGACCGAGCTGGTCACCTCGGACCTCACTTCCCAGGAGCAGCGGAGCAGGGCAGCCCCGTCGAAGAAGCACTGGAGGTTCTGGGGCTGGGACTCATTCCCTGGGAGGGAGACAGTCCCTCATTCAGTCCTCATTCATTCATTCCCTAGCCCTCAGTGGGCCCACCATGAGGCTCATCACAGAGAGATTATGGGCATTGGGGCCAAAAAGACCAGGGGGTTGAACTCAGCCCGAAGGGCCAGCTGTGTAAACACAGGTCAGAGAGTGAATTCTGTGAGCCTTCACACCCCCCTGTGCAAAGCTGGGAGGGCGTGTCAGCCTCAGGGTTTGGGAATTTAATGCAATCACGTTGGTATGTCTGTGTACGGTGCAGCTCTCACGAAAACACAGATGCTCATATGCCTTTGTGATTAAATTGTAATTGTTCCTCCACAGAAAGTGGGCAACAAACTGGGGCCCAGAAGTGAGTAAGATGCAGCCGCTGCCTCTGCAGAGTCACAGTAGGGACGGGGTGGGCCAGGGAAGTCACTGTGAACACATGGCTCAGAGCCTCTGTGGATCCCATGGGGCGGACCCCTGGACGCCTTCTGTCCAGGAGCTGTAATGAGCTGCCCTCCCCACAGGGGGGCAGTGTCCCATTCCGACTCTGTTACCTGGCGGGGAGGCCCAGCGAACCTCTGTGCTCCACTGGCTGGGCCGTCCCGAGAGCCCCGAGCCCGGGGCCAGCCTGGTGCGCACTCGGGCCACATAGGTGCTGCTGGGTATGAGGTGCTCTGGCCCCAGGATGGCCCGGGAGGCGCTGGAGTAGATGGTGGGGGCGTCCTGGGGGAGAGAGGGGTTGCTGGAGCAGGGACGGCTGGGCCAGGTCCCCGTGGGCGCAGGGCACAGCTGGTGGGGTCCCTACCTCCCAGGAGTCCTGAAGCCGCCTGTAGACCACCTCAAACTCCAGGCTGGACAGCCAGTGGCTCTGGGAACCCCCATGGGCCACACTCCAGCACAGCAGGACACTGTCCCCGGCAACACTGATGTTGAGGTCCCTGGGTGCGGGGGGCTGCACTGGAGGGAGAGGAAGGAAAGGGTCCCTAAGGGGCTGGACGACTGTGTGGGAGGTTCAGGGCCTGCATGGCCCATGTGTGGACAGACCTGGGTTCCAGGCCAAGCACTGCCGCCACGGACTGAGCGACCTTGGAGAGACCCCTCACCTCTGTGGGCCTCAGACCTTCATCTGCTGAACTGTGAGGATCCAATGTGCATGTGAATGAAGATGTGCAGATTGCTGGGCGCCCAGAACATAAGCTCCATGCAAAGGGCTGCCAGTCACACTCCAAGTGGAGGTTCCTCCTGTCCCCACTGCCCATGAGGAGGTGTGTGTGGCCTCCTTCCCAGCAGAGGACGCTGTGACTCATGTTACTCCCTCTCCTGTCCACACTTTCTTATTTCAGTGTCCAGTGTCATCCTGCACTTCTCAGTGCCCAGCAGACATGTCTCCTCCTCTAGAACATTCTTGGACCCCTCCCCCAGGCAGAATCCCTTGCTCCTTTTCCTGCCCCACGATAGCCCTTTGTATGATCCTTATAGCCCTGGAGGATATAGATGCTTCCACATCTGCCCCCTCACGTAGTCCAGGAGCTTGTGGATGTCAGGGGTGGGGTCCGGACCCCCTTGCCTCTCCCCAGGGCCTGAGATGAGTGGTTCATTGCATATGGGGACAAAGTGAATGAATTAACGAAGGAATAAATGAATGAGTACATGTAGGTCCACCTTCAGAGACTTTTCACGAAATCATTCCATCACCAACAGCAGGCAGACACCTGCTGGGACCTACAGGACCGGGTGAGCAGAGTCATCCATGAATGGCATGGCTGCAGACTTCCTGAAGCTTCTATATCTGAATGCTGAGAGAGGACTTTCCAACACAAAAAATTCCGTAAGGGACAAACGAGATGTCAATATTCTATGCCGGACAGGGGACAGGGCATTAGAGCGTGTCAGAGCTGGAGCCTCGGAAAAGTTTCAGCCCAGAATGGCAGATCCAGAGCGCCGCTTCCCCAGCCCCAGCCCCAGCAGGCATCACTAATCAATCATGCACTCCTAGCCCCTGAGCCTGTCATGCAGTGGGACTCCTTGTCAGCCTGGAGCCCTAGGAAGCTGCTCCCAACTGAACAGACTGGGAAACCAATGGAAAACCTATTCATCCAACCTGAGAGATGTAGTCCATGAGCTCATTTCACAGGTGGAGGTGACAGAGGAAGTGAAATATTCCGATCCCCACATGTGTAACCTCAGAGCAGATCAGATGCACATCTCTCCGTTCCCCAGCACCTCAAGGCCTCCCTGATTCATTGCCTAAATGGTTTGGGCTAAAACTGAACTTCCCACTCAACATATGCTCCAGCAGGCAAATGCCACACTGCCCTCGCCATTTCTAAGTGGTCCCCATCTCAACCATGACACCTGTCATCACTCCTAAGCTTCACAGGGCCAGGGACACTGATGGCTTGTTCACTGCTTTCCTGTATGTGCAAGTGTTCTATTGAAGAGCAGATTAATGAATGAATTGCTTGTATAGCCTAACTTTGATTTGTATCCCTCCAATTTCCCATCCCTTGGCTGTACGGCAGTTGAATCCCTATCATTTCTCTCTGGGATGAGTACCTTAGGTCACATTCTGTTCTCCGTCCTCCCACCACCTCCTGTCGCCTGCCATCTACACTGTACATCACCCGCCTCTGACATCATCACACCCACATCTGATCATGACATGCCGTTTCAGTGGCTCTCCATCGTCTAGATGTTGACCCCTAAACAACTCCTTTGCAGAGCACAGAAGCCTCTCCAGGTCAGGCCCCTGCCTTCCCTGCCCCCCTCCTTACCACTGCCCAGTCCTCTCGAAGTTGATGCTTCTGAGACACAATTACTTGCGGTTTTCCCAACCTGCCTCGTCCTCCCGAGTCGCCCAGCCTTTGCACACACTCCTGGCTCTGCCAAGGATGCTCTTCCCACTCTCCTCCCTCCCACCCTTCAGATCTCCCTGCAAAGCTCCCTCCTTGGGGAAGCCTGTCCTGACCTCCCAGGGGCCCCTTGTCCACTGCCCCTCGGCACGTGGCACGCACCCGCCTTCAGTAAGTGATCACACCCGACAACATCTGGTGTGTCCCGCCCTGTACGCTCTGAGCTCCACCGGGACGGGACTCCTTCTCATCCATCAGACACATGTTTTGAGACATTGTTTGGAGTGAATTCATCACAGCCTAACTCATCCCCTCCTCCAGGCAACAGCTCTGTGCTGCTGTGATGAACAGAGGCGGGAAGCAAAGCCTGGAGCCCCTTCCCCATCCGACACTTGCAAGGAGCAGCAGGTGGCCCAGGGTTTGGGATCCAGGACAATAAATTCAGACACTAGCATCTGAGTACCTAACCTTGGGCAAATTCCTGCTCTCTCAGCCTGTTTCATCACAGCGGCCATGGCTCACGGGCCCAGCCGCTCCGCGGCATGTGGGATCTTCCCGGACCGGGGCACGAACCCGTGTCCCCTGCATCGGCAGGCGGACTCTCAACCACTGCGCCACCAGGGAAGCCCAATACTAACTTTTAAAAATGACCCCATGTTTATTTCAGAATCATTCTAAGCACAAATATAATTGAATTAATGTAATGAAAGTGCTGGTTGTATTTCTGTCTGAGGTACAGTTAAATGAAGCCCGACTATTCATATAAAATGATCACCGACTCCCACCCAAGACCATTGACTTTCTTAGGCTCTGTGGACACGCAGCGCACACACTGGGGGCCGCGCGGCGAGGGCAGTAAGGGGATGACCTTCATCTCCAACATGCAGAGAGCACCCGGCAAGTCCGGCCCATCACTATCGTCATGGTTCATTGTGGCACTTTGGAAAAGTTACGTAGTTGCTCTGGGTCTCAAATGCCTCATCTATTAAATGGGCTGTCACAGACGTTCCATGAGACCAAATCGGTGAAAGAAGAAAGTTTGTATCTGACTAGGAAGGACTGTTCTTCTAGACGGGAAGCCTCAGGTCTGGAAGGCAATAACGTGGCAGGTGCTGGAGCATCTGGGAGGGGTGGGTACCTTAGGCTGGGGCTCCTCACCTTGAACCTGACCCAATGCCTCCATCTAAGGAGACTGTATCCTCTTCCCCCAAGAACCAAACCCAACTCAAGCCGCTGTCTACACCCCTTGAAGGATCTCCCTCCCTGGCCCATCTCTTGCAGCCTGGACACCCCTGTCCACACAGGGGACCACCCTTGGCCAGGGCCCCCAGGCCTCACCATGCTGACTCAGAGTAACGGTGAGCTGGGCACCCAGAGGCTGGTCTGGTCGGAATGAGAAGTAGTCATGGTCAGCAATGACAAAAACTTCGTAGGGAATGACACACATTCTGGGCACACAGCCGGGACAATGGCCATTGAACCAGGGCATGCCATCACTGAGATCGCAGGACACTGGCTGCGGAAGGCCCCTGTCAGGAGAGGATGCAGGTTAGCCCAGAGAGAAGAAGAATCACTCCTTCACAAACATTATTGAGTGGTTCCCATGTGTCAGGCTTTGTTTAGGATCAGGGGGCCTGGCGGGGAACAAAACACACACAAATCCCTGTCAACAGAGCTGACATCCTAATAGAGGGAGACACACACGAAACAACTGAAGAAACTAGGTCGTGTGTCAAATGGAGAACACTGTGCATAGACAAGTCAAGAAGGAAAGAGGTATGAAGAGGCCAGAAGGGCGGGGTTGGGGATACAATTTGAAATAAGGGAGGCAGGAAAGGTCTCTTAGAAAGGGTGACATCTGAGCAGAAACTTGAAGGAGATGAGAGAGGACTCCATGCGGATTCTGAAAGGGGATTTCGGGGAAAGGGGATTTCAGTGAAAGGGAACAGCAAGTGCAAAGGCCCTGGGGTAGGCACAGGTTTGGAGCGCTGTATAACTAGGCAGTTAACCAGTGCGCACAGAGTAGAGATGTAAGTGTGGGAGGTCTAGAAGCCTAGTTGTGGGAGGTGATGGGAGGCCAGTGCTCAAAAGGAATTTAAGGAAATATGATTATTTTGATTTCATCGGAACTGGGGAAAATTCAGAGTTATGAGCAAAGGAGTGACATTTTGGCATGGTTTGAAAGGATTCCTCTGGCTCCTGGGCTGTGGATATATTGGGTCGCAGGGGGTGGCAATATTGGAAGGGGAGGGACCAGTTAGGAGGCTTTTGGACTATCCCAGTGATAAGAAGTGTTTGGAACCATGGCGTTAGCCAGATTCACATTCTATTTGAAGATAAAGTTGACAGCATTTGCTGATGGATTGAATGCTGTGGTGGAGAAGGAAAGGAGGGAAAGGCGACTGAAAAACAAAACAGTGGGGACTGTGGTGGCAGCGATGTCCTTGAGTAGCAAGACCAGGTGGGACCCTGGCTGCAGCCTCAGGCAGCCCTGGGACAGGGCAGATCCTGCAGGGCGGGGCCAGGAAGGCGGCAGACGTGTGAGGTGGGGGGCTAGGGGTCGGGGTAGGAGGATCTGTTGTCCCCGAGCAGAAGGAAGTGGGTCACAGCTAAGGGTGGGAGGTGGGGTGGGGGCTGAGGACAGCGGACAAGGAAGACTGAGGCTCCTGGGAGGGCAGGAGAGAGAGCGGATGGGCAGTGACGCTGTGGGGTGGGAGCGGCTCCTTCCCAGGGGCGGCCTCCAGGGCACACCCCAGACCCTGTGATGCCAGCTCTTTCATTTCTATTATGGTGAGTCAGACTCTCACCAAATCCCAGAATGGTGGGAGCACCTTCCCAAATGGGGTAAGCCCGGGAGATGCTGTGAGGAGAGAGGAGAAACCGCCACTCTGGAGGTGGCAGGGCCCGGGGGACACGTGGAGCCCAGTCATGCAGGCTGGACGCAGGACACTGGTCTCACTCAGGCCACTTCCCCACCGTGTGGCCTGGGGGAGGGACCTCACCTCCACGGCCTCGGTTTCCTCATCTGTGAATTGGGCATCATATCCCTGCCCGCCTCACAGGGAGGATGAACCGAGATCAATTTCTGCCTGGTGATCTCGTTCAATTGTGACAAAACAAGAGAAGATTATCATCACCATCATAACAACGATACTAACACAGGAGGCTCTTCCCCCAAACCTGATGTCAGACACCAGCCCGCGGGCGTGGCAGGCCGCCTGATGGGGCAGCAGCTCCTGGGCAGGGGCCTCCCCGCCCCGACCCCCGTCCAGCCCCGACCCCGGCACAGCCCCCACAGCAGAGGCCCTTCCTGCCCTCCGGCCCCAGGCCCGGCCTCACTCGCCTGTTCAGCCTGCGGTGGAGGGTCACGTTGACCAGCCGCTGGGCGTCCTGGGTGTCCGCCCACCTGCAGACGATGCGGCTGGTGTAGTCGTTATGGCAACGCAGGGTCTGCAGGGGGAAGGTCCCTGACAGGGGGAGGCAGAACGGGGGTCACACCTCTCCCCTCCAGATGTCCCTTGTCACCGCCCCTCCCAGCCCCTCCTGGTGTGTGGCACTGGGGAGGAGTCTCCCAGAGTCCCGTAGAGGCTCCTGGAGGCCAGATAGAGGTCCCCAGGAGCCCTGGGCGGGGCTGGGGGCTTTGCAGCTGTGAGGGTGCCAGCCGCGGACCCTCCTGTCTGCACAGAAACACATAGTCTAGTTGATTCACAGTATATGTCCTGAGCCCCCACCTTGCCCTGCTCCTGGAACAGGGTCCCTCCCACCCCAGGGTGGGGACATGCATCAGGCACATGCCCTGCCCCTGGGCCCCTGGGTGCTGCAGCCTGGGGGCAGAGGCACAAACCCACCCCTAAGGGGCAGTGTGGCAGGGCCTTACTCTGGGACGTCCCCACCCTGCTCTCGTGGTCAGCTGCTGGGAAAGGGAGCGTGGTCTCCAGGGTTATCAGGGGAGCCAAGCTCTCAGTGAACCCTTGGGGAGGGGGGTTCATGGGCCTGAAGAGCCCGGGGAGCCTCTCAGCAGGGCCTCCAGGCAGGAGGAGAGACCCCCAGGCTGAGAGTCCCCGGGAGCAAAGGTGCCGTGGTGGGAACTGGTTGAGGCCGTCTAGGTGCCGATGTCTGGGGGCGAGGGAGGGTCAGAGACAGGACTGGAATGGCCAGCCAGGAGGTCAGAGGCCTCAGATGCCGCAGTGACAAATGTGGGCAGAGAAGCCACACAACCAGAGAGGCCTTCACAGGAGGCCAGAGAAGAATGAGCGGGAACGTGGGAGGAGGGAAGAGGGGACTCCAGGGATGACCAGGAGAGAAAAGAAATAGCCGGGGTTGCGGGGGGCAAGGAAGGAAGGGAGGGAAGGCTGGGGCATAGGGTCTGGAGCTTCCTCAGGGATGGGGCGCAGCAGTGAGAAGGCGGAGGGAGAGGGGGAGGGAGCGATCGGGCTCACCTTGGGCCCCTGCCATGCAGGGCCCCCAGCAGAGCAGCAGCAGGGCCAGGGGGAGCAGCCCCCGGGGCAGCGCCATCTCTGGAGTCAGCTCTGGAAGAGCAGGTGGCTGGCTCAGGTGGGTCCAGGTCTGGGTAGGGTCTGGACTCCTCATTGTTCTAGAATCTTGTGTTCCTGCCCAGCTGGGGGCCAGGCCAGACCCATGTCCTCGCCTCTTGGGGATCCTCTCTCCAGGACCCTGCCTCTTCTAGGCCTGCGGAAGGAAGCGTCAGCCCTTGGGACTCGGCCCACGTGGTGGGGCGGACCCAGGAGTGGCTCTGATGCCTGGGCTCCAGCTCCCACTGCTGCCTCAGCCTGGCACCTGGGACAGTCCCTTCTCCTCAGCCTCAGTGCCTGGGACATGACCGTGAGGGAGATACACTTAATGGCCTCTGAAGATGTGGGTTCCCACTGGATCGCACATTGGGTACCCAGTGCACCGGAGTTGGGAAAAATCTAAGAGGGAGGCCTGGTGTTTGCTTTGTCCCCAGGTCCCCCTGGTACTGACCCACATCTGCCTGGGGGAGTCGCTGGGTGTTGGGAGTGTGGTCCTCCTCTGGATGTGAGCACATGCACGCTCACACACACACGCAGGGGCCTGGGACTCTCCCTGCCCTTTTCCATTTACCTCATTCCTCCCACACCACCCCCTGAAACGCCAGTTCCCTTTTCTCCGCAGAAGCCTGGGGAATCTCCTTTTT
The DNA here is from genome assembly GCF_011762595.2 of Tursiops truncatus. Lineage (NCBI taxonomy): Eukaryota > Metazoa > Chordata > Mammalia > Artiodactyla > Delphinidae > Tursiops > Tursiops truncatus. The sequence goes on from NC_047044.1 coordinate 11,011,490, forward strand.
TCATTTCATCCAGCCCTGGGAAGTACCAGGAGAGTAGAACAGAGAGGACTGTGACTCCTTTTCTGCCCATAAGATTGTCTAAAACTTCACTCATGCACACATGCACCCCAGAAGCTGTCTTGCTGGGAAAAGCACGGCCCTGGGCTCAGTCAAACTGACTTTCAGCACAGGCTGTGCCCCTCCTGTGCACTGGCTGACTCACCAGTGCTCCCTGAACCTTGCTCTCTGCATCTGTAACATCAGCACAACCGAACGTATCTCACATGGTGGTCATGAGGAGAACCAAACTCAATGATGTTTACAGGGTGGTTAGTCCAGGAAATGCTCAGGAAGGAAGCGTGGGTTTGTCTGGAGCTGAGGGACGGTATTGTCCACTTCAGGTCCTGCAGGGGGCAATGCCATGGCAGGCTTGGGAGAGTCTGCGTGAGCTGGGGCAACTTGCTCTGCCTACCTGTAACTTGCCTAAAAACTCAGAGCTTGTCTTTGGGTCTTAGCACAAATGTAAATACTGCACGTGTAAAGAGGTCAATTCATCTGAAAGTCAGTTATAGGTTTAACACAATTCTAATCAAAAATTAACAAGATTTTTTTTTTTTGCGGGAACTCAGAAGAAAAAATATATATATGTGAGGACAGTTAATGAGATTTTTTTAAATAAGGAGTCTCATAGAAAACAAACTTACGGTTACCAAAGGGCAAGTGGGGAAGGGATAAACTGGGAGTATGGGATTAACAGATATACACTACCATATATAAAATAGATAAACAACAAGGATTTACTGTAGAGCACAGGGAACTATATTCAATATCTTGTAATAAACGATAATGGAAAAGAATCAAAAGTAAAAAAAAAATAGATATATACATGTGCCCCAAATCACTTTGCTCTATACCTGAAGCCTACAAAATATTGTAAATCAACTGTACTTCAATAAAAATAAGGAGTCTCCACCTAATGGCAAAATCTACTGCAAAGGTCTAAGTAAAGAAATGTGTTTTCACACACACACACACACACACACACACACACACGCGCGCGCGCGCACGATAAATCAATGGACGCACTGACCAGACAAACTCTATTTCACCAGAGAATGTACTCTGTGATGAAGAAGCAACCACAAATCAGTGTGAAGTGATGGAATAATAAAAAGTGTTGAGACAATTGAATAACAACATAAAACATATCAGCCTAAATCCCTACCTCACACCATTCTCCACATATCAGGTCAATGAAATGTATGTAGTTACATCGTATGAAACTTGCAAACCATAGAAGTGAAGCTTTGAACTATTTAAGCTTCAAAGCGCTAGAAGAAATCAGAGAGACAGAGGCTGACAGAAGTGCATAAAAGTGAACTCTTCTGTATTTTATACAAATAACTGAACCATAAAGCAGAGGACAAATTGCAAAATAAATGTGTTAGAAGTATGGAGAACAGGTGACTACCCTTACACTGTAACTAGTTCAAGCAAATTAATGACATCAAAGGACACAAGTCTAAAAGACACATACATGCAGCGAATACATATTCGTGGCTAACAATTATAAAGTGCTTACCATTAGCCAGGCACTGTACTAAGGGCTTTACAGATGTTAATACATCAACGTGTAGGTTAAAATCTCCACTTTGTAGTTGAGGAAATCGGTATAGGGTCCATGATCATACAGCTAGTAAGGAACAGGCTGACATTGAAACCCACAGCAGGTTGGCTTTAAAGTTTATGTTCTTAACCACGATGCCAATAGTGGTTGTATTTCCCAATTATTGGTATCATATGTGTCTATTCTGACGTATACTGACCCAGTAGACATTCTACAGACATGCACAGATACAGCAAAGACAACACAAAACTTTAAAACATCTTAATTAACATCCTCAGGGAAATTTGAGAAATCATAGGCATTTAAGAACAGACTGCTCTGCAAAGAACAAACAGAGTTCTTGGAATCTGAAGGTATGAGATCATAAAAAACAAATGAACAAACAAGCACCACCACTCGATAATGGGCTAAATCACAGAATTAACACTATAAACCGTCATGTTACAAAAGTAGTTATTGAAGACAGCAAATAAGCAAGGAGATGGAAAGTCTTAGAGAAAAGTTGAGACCTAGAAAAGAAATCCAGGAGTTCCAACATCTAGAAGCAGAAGACAGAGAGAATTGAGGGCAGGTATGGCAGACAGTGGCAGCTACCTAGCTGTCCCTTTCCTCCTTGGTAACAGAAGCTCAGGTTTTAGCTAGGTTTATTGCTGCACAGAATAAAAGATTATATTTCCTACACTCTTCTATTGCTAAGTGTGGTCATGTGACAAAATGTTGTCCAAGAAGATGTGAGTGGAATCATTGGGTGTGCCTTCCGAGAAAGGCTGCTTAAAGGAACTTGGCTCAGGTAAGAGGAATCCATTTTTGTCCTCCTGCTTTTTTCCTTTCCTCCAGTCTGCAATTTGGAAGTGATGACTGGAGCTCCAGCAGCCATTTTGGATTATAAGGTTATCTTGAGAGTGGAGGTCATATGCAACAGAAAAAGAGGAACCTCAATCCCTCTGCTCACTGTGAAACAACCATACCAGTCTGAGACTGCCTACTTCTGAACATCTTCTATGTGAGGGAAAAAATAAACTTCTATATTATTATGCCACTGTTATTTGGGGATTTCCACGTGCAACCAAAGAGATACACTTGGAAACAGAAGAAAAATTCACAGGGCTTTAAAGGAGACGATAATCCACTAAGTGAAAAGCAAGATTCATTTTTTTTAATAGCACCAAACTCAGTCACATGCTAATGAGCTTTCTGTCATCAAAGAGTAAAAGGGTAATCCTAGAAGCTTCCAGAAGGAAAAAGACGAGCAAACGAGTTATTTTCAATGAAAAAAGATCAGGTTGGCAAGATTCTGTCACAGGTGACCTGGAACTCTAAATAGATAGTAATGTCTTGAAAATACTGAGAGGAAAATATGTTTGAACCTAGAATCTTAAAAAGTCAAGCTTATTTTGAAGTTCAAGGGCAAAAACCCACAGCATTTTGGAAATGTAAGGACAATGAAAGCTTTTCAGATGTTTTCTAAGAAAATGAGTCCAGTGCGGATTTCAGAAAATATAAAAGGTCCGGGAAAGAAAGAGAGCAAGTGATACTGGAACCAGTGTTGAGAGAAGAAACCAATAAGACTTATAGTTAAGTAAATAAGAATAGTTACTGTATAAAGTGAAAAGAAATAAATATGGAAACAATATTGAAGTAAAACTAAGATGATCTTAACATGGCAGCTGGCTGTGAGGTTAGGGGTGAAAAGAAGAGGAGAACTGAAAACTTGTTAAGGATCTTGTCTGGCTCTGGAGGAGCGTATATATTCTAAGTAAGCCCAAATGCTGAGGGAAAATATAAGTTAAATATGTGTGTTTAAAATGTAAGGGTTAAAAATCACTAAGAGTGAGGGGTAAACATGGGAGCAAGAGGATGACAGGGAGGGGCAAAGGAGAAGGAGGGAGAGGGAGAAAGAGGTGAGAAAAGCCAAAAGCTTTCTCACTCCAAATAAAATAAACATGTACACAAAAATTCCCAAACTCATGAAGAAATTTAATGATAGAAGTAAAAACTGGAAAAGGAAAATAAAAATCAAAGCACAAATTCACTCCAGACAAAAACAATTTCATAGTACAATCTGACAAAGACTTTAAGAATGCATCAACTCTATACATGATTAAAAGAAATAGATCAACAGATTAAAAGGAGAAAAAGGATAAGTTTATCTTAACAGTTGCTCCTAAATTTTTGCTAATACAAAAGCCATTCCTGATTAAACAAAGAAATAAACCTTGGCAAATGAGGAATTGAAGGGAACATTGGCATTTCTGGGTATGTACTAGAAACCTGGGGCAATATCAGAGTCAAAGGGAAATGTTAGTGCCCTCCCAGTTACAGGGACGAAAAGGAGAAGGCTGCCTGCTGTTGTCATGACCACTATTTTGGGGTCAAGGAGTCAATCCTTCCCAAAATAATCCTTCCCTTAGTTTAGATTAAGACTAAATTAAGACTCCAAAAGGATTTTCGATTGGCTTAACAAACTGATTCTAGATTACAACAAATCAAACATGAGGGACTTGCTCTATTAGCTAGAAAAATAATGAGTGTAATAGTAGACAGATGGTTATTTAAGGAAAATAACCAAGTAGGAAGTTGGGAAGGAATAATGGAATTTCAAATCACAGAGGAAAGCACGGGTTGCATACTCATATTTAATGATATTGAGACAATCAGCTGATCTTTTTTTAAAAGTTAGATTACTACTTTACATATTACCCTCCTCTCCAAATTCTAAATGGATTAAAGATTTAAAAGTCAAAACTAAAATGATAAAAGCATTAAAAATATTTCTTTAATCTTAGCGGTTGAATAAGACGCCGAATCCAGAAAGCATGAAATAAAAAATAATGACAGATTTGACTTAAGAGCAATGAGCACGTTTGCATACAATGCAAGATATCTTAAACATGTCAGATAAAAAAGACAAATGATAATCTGGAAGAATATATTTTCAACGTATATAAATAAATGGTTGCTATACATAATAAATGAAGCACTCCTAAAATTAATACATAAATACAATGAACCCATCAAGAAATGGAAAAAGGACATTTCCATGCACGTCATACATGGAATCCAAATGGCCATTAAACATATGGAAGACACACAGCTTCACCCACCACCAGGGAAAGGATGTATCCAAGCAAGAACCAGATACTTTTCATCCATTACGTTGGACACAATTAAAAGATTGTTTCCTGGGCTTCCCTGGTGGCGCAGTGGTTGAGAGTCCGCCTGCTAATGCAGGGGACATGGGTTCGTGCCCCGGTCCGGGAAGATCCCACATGCTACGGAGCGGCTGGGCCCGTGAGCCATGGCCGCTGAGCCTGTGCGTCCGGAGCCTGTGCTCCGCAACGGGAGAGGCCACAGCAGTGAGTAGGCCCGCGTATCGCAAAAAAAAAAAAAAAAAAAAAAAAAAAAAGATTGTTTCCCTAAAGAGAAATCAGCTTTCTTATGCACGACTGTGAGGTGTATGTTAGTTCAGCTACTTTGAGGATGGTTTGACAATACCTATTACTAGTTTGAATGTGCAATCACTTGCCCTGCAATTCTGCTTCTAGGAATCTGAGCTGCAGAAATAGTTTCACAGGTGTGGAAAAATTGGAAATCACGTAAGGGTCTAGCAACACGGGATTGGGTAAATTGTGGGGTGTCTATACTAATAAATGCTATGTATCTCTTGGGGCTAATTTATGAGTTGAATCTCCATGTATTATTCTGGAACGTTGTCCAAAATGTAATATTAAGTGGAAAACTAAGTCATAGGACAATATGTATGTTATTATCTCATTTATGTACCCCCAATTTTTAACAAAGAAGGTATCCATATATTTACTTGGTTAGTGTTAAATACGTTCATTAAAGAACTCGTGAAGTATCCTGTAGTATTAGTGGATATAGGACAACATAAGTAAAACTAATGAATGAAAAAAAGGGTGACCAAAAATTAATAGGAAAGGTTTTACTCATTATAAAACCATTAGAAAACAGGGAAGATGATAAGTAGAGAAAATTAGAATCTGTTTATACAAAAGTGTAACAGTGGGGCCTTTGAAGACTTAACATCACACATTTGCAACTTGTCACTGGAGCCTGTCTGGCAAGTGTCCACAGGCTTGTACCCCCCTGGGGACCCACAGAAACACCTGCCCTCCCGTCCACAGGGCAAGTGCACACACCTGCACACATCCGGATGCAGACACCCCCAGACGCTCCCCACTCAGCCAGCACACGTCAGTACAGGGCATCCACATCTGGGCCCAAACCCAATTAAGCAACAGTGTGTCAGGGAGGAGTGCGACCGTAAAGAAAACATTCTTGGACGGGGGAAGACAAGTCTCTAAGTAAGTAAGGGACTGGGCGTCTTCTTATCTTCCAAAGTGAGTTTCTCAACCCGCACCAAGCTCTGGGCCTGGCCACAGCAAGGCTCCCGGCTTCATCCTCTGTCTCCCAGTATCTCTCCATCTTTGTGGACATCCACATATGTACACGCGTATGCTCGCACACACACACACACACACACACACACACACACACACACACTCTCCCTCTCTCTCTCTCTCTCTCTCTTTCTCTCTCCCTCTCTCTCTTTGAACCAGGATGTCAGGAACTATCAGTGCTCTCCCCTTTCCAGACATGAGACACAAGCCCAGGGCAGGATATTCTCACTGCCACCAACACCTTTGTGACAACTTAGTGACAAAGCAAAGACAACGGTACACAGGGGCCTGACTCCCAGGCCTGAGCTCTCCACCGCCCCAGGTATCTTCTCTGCTGCCAGGACAGCAGGATCCTCCAGGGAGGCCTGGGCCCCCCGAGGCCCTTCATACAACACCCAGGCAGGTCGGCCCTCACTGTCTCCTCGTCCACTGGCTGCCTAGGAGTCTGGGTTCAGGACTTCCCAAGAGACCAAGCCCTGACCTCCCAAGTCCTCAGAGCACACCTGTGCACTCAGCACCCCCGGGCTCTCCCTGTCCTTTCCATCCCAGGCTCCTACACTCCCCCTGCGCCCCACCCTGCCCTTTAGCCTACCCTCAAAGCCGGGCTGTACCTCTTTGTGCTGGGACAGACGGACCTTCTGCTGGAGTCTCCAGCCGGCAGCCAGCCAGCTTCTCAGTCTTCCTACTTATGCTGACGTCATTAGGAAACAGAGAAGCTGAAAGAGGAAGCGGTGCTGGCCTGGCCTCTTTCCGTACAAGTGACTCTTCAGGAGACTGCCCAGCTTCTCAGAATTGTGGACACCAAGATATCAATTTTTTTTTCTGAGCTTTACTGACTTTGCAAACGTTGTTCCTTCGGCCAGAAGTACTTCTACCTTCTATCCTTGGTCTTCCTGTAAACCTCCACGCATCCTCTCTCAGCTCAATGCAAAGTTCCTCCACGCAGCCTTCCTTGACACCCCCAGGGGGACACAGGGGGAAGTCGCTGCAATACCCAGAGCAGGCGAGAGCCCAGAGCCACAGGGACCTGGACTCCCACCGCCACCTACTCAGAGTGTGACCTTTTGCAAATTACCTGCATGTAACTTCACCAGGGTCCCGGAACCACCTCTGTGACTTACAGGCATCTGCAAACATCGAAGGGCCATGGAAACGTCCCAGAGCAAGACTTTAGCTCAGAGCCTGGGGCACGATAACCCTAAGTGTTAGCTGCTATGATTTTGATTCCCCTGGGGTCCCTTTGCCTTGCACCTCCCTCCCCCACTGTCCCACAATCCTCGGGGCTCACAGCTGTCTTTCCCCAACACTGTCTTGTGGGGCTCCCTTTCTCTCCCCAGTACCCAGCTTGTGCCCTGGCACTATGGGGCCCTTAGCGACTGTGTGTGGAACGGATGAATGAATGAACGAATGACTCCCTGAGCACAGCAGGGCTGGGGTTAAGGCCAAGTGAGTGTGGCATCCCCGTGGGCGCAAAATTTCAGGAGACACCCAAATACTCAGTAATCAAGATAATATTTTAATACAATATTGTAAAACAATTTTTTAAATCCATGATGAACAAAATATAAAATTTTAAACGAAGACAGGCTTGGTGACAGTTCACGTTGAGCCATACTGGAGTCTGGCTGTAAGAGGAAGCAGTATCTTTTCTCCTAAGCAGAGACACAGTGACAGGAGAGAAGAGAAGCGAAGGAAGAGGGTACAGGGCAGGGGTGGGGACCAGGGGTGGGGAGTGCCCAGAACCTGTGGCCACTGGATTTCTGGCCTGATTGTTCTTTGCTTTTCTTCTTCCAGGAAAGGCCTGGCTGGGAAGCGCCTGGAATGCCCCACGGGGCAGAGGAAGCGTGGACTGTGCTCCTCCGTTGTGGTCTGGGGGGTGGGAACCCCACCCAGCAGGGGCCACCCCAGGCCTGGTCACTAGTGGGAGGAGATAGGCCCTTCCAGAAATCGAGGTGGTGTGGGCTCACTGGACCGAGCTTTGTGACCTGGGATCAATGCGCGCTGGGCTCTCCAGGGAGCATGAGGGGCTCCATCGTGTCACCTCGGGGAGGGCCTAACACCTCCCCGCCCTGTTTCCCCCACCTAGAGAGGGCAACAGACCCACGCTGCTGAGAAGACTGGCTCCCGGTTAAAACGCTGTGCGCGCTTTGCAGTCCTGACCACACGCAAGCCCTCCACCTCAGACGGGGTCCACGCAGTGCAGGGCCGGCTCTGGGGGAGCTGAGGTCGAGGACTCAGGCGCCTGCCTCTTTTGCATCTTTGCATTCCTAGGCCTCTTAGGTGGAGGCCTTGGGTGGAGGCCTCCTTATGGGGGTAGGGGAGGACACTTCCCCCTTCTGACTCAGAACCCTGTGCTTTTCCACTCCAAGCCCTAGCCCTGGTCCTCCCCCAAACCCAAGGTCCATGAAAGGGCTGGAGCCTTGTGTTCTGGCTCCTTCAACAATGAGAGCATCTATCTGACCCTATGGGGGAAGGGGAGTCGGCTCTCTCACCAGTTTTACAATCTTGCTTATACCATCTTATAGCATCTTACACCATCGCAGTAAGTGATGAAGGGTAACTCTCTCAGTTGTTGGCTTGTTACTGTAATCAGCTCTCCGATACCTGGTAGCCCAGGTCCCTCTCCTCGCTCAGCTGAGCTCCCAACGAAGGTCACACTCCTTCCTCAGTGGGCAGAGGTACCCCTTAGCCTCGGGGCTCCCTGTGTGATGAGGACTCACTGATGGGAATGTGTGACCAGGACCCAGCAGGGAGGTGGCCTGAGCATGGAACATCAGAGGTTAACAATGGTCCACTTCTAAAAATAAAGTTGCCAATCATATAAAAACCAATAAGCAACAAAAAGACGTTACGCAAAAATAAACCAACAGGAGCTCAATTAGGCTGCTGAAGCGTGGCTATGATGTGAGTGCGAGCTCCCAGAGGGCAGGATGGGGCGGGTGTTTGCTCAGCACTGTTCTGATGGGAGGGTGGAGGATGCCTGCATCCCACCCAGTTCAAGGCAGGCTGGCTTTTCTCAACTCTGTGATTCTTTTCTCAACTGCCACGAATGCCATGGAGCCCAGCTCCTCTCTGGCTGGGACTTAAGAAGTTTCGCTTGGAGAATTAAAAAAAAAATTCTCTACCGTATTTGCATTTTTGTTTGTTTTCATTTTTTAATTTTATTTATTTATGGCTGCATTGGGTCTTCGTTGCTGCACGTGGGCTTTCTCTAGTTGCGGCGAGCGAGGCTACTCTTCGTTGCGGTGCGCGGTCTTCTCGTTGCGGTGGCATCTCTTGTTGCGGAGCACGGACTCTAGGTGCCACGGCTTCAGTAGTTGTTGCACTTGGGCTCAGTAGTGGCTTGCGGGCTCTAGAGCGCAGGCTCAGTAGTTGTGGCGCACGGGCTTAGTTGCTCCACAACATGTGGGATCTTCCCGGACCAGGGCTCGAACCCGTGTCCCCTGCATTGGCAGGCGGATTCTTAACCACTGCACCACCAGGGAAGTCCCTGAATTTAAAATATTTTAAAGTTCCATACTCTAAAATGCAGAAATCCTGAACGTGCGGTTTAGGGATTATTAATAAATCTATACACTCTTATAACCATCACTAGATCAAATACAGGACATTCCCAGACCCCAGAAGGCTCCTCTGTGCCTCCACCCTGTCACTCTCTCTCAAAGATAACCACGACTCTGATTTCTCTCACTGTAAATTAGTTGTCTTTTTTTTCTTAATTGGAGTGAAATATACCTAGCATAAAATTTGCCATTTTGGGCTTCCCTTGTGGCGCACTGGTTGAGAGTCCGCCTGCCAATGCAGGGGACACGGGTTCGTGCCCCAGTCCGGGAAGATCCCACATGCCGCGGAGCGGCTGGGCCCGTGAGCCATGGCCGTTGAGCCTGCGCGTGCGGAGCCTGTGCTCCGCAAGGGGAGAGGCCACAACAGTGAGAGGCCCGCGTACCGCAAAAAAAAAAAAAAAAAAAAAAAAAAAATTGCCATTTTTACCACTTTGCACAGTTCAGTGGTATTAAGTGCATTCACATGGCTGGGCAACCATCACCACCATGCATCTCCAGAACTTTTTCATCATCCCGAATTGAAAGTCTGTCCCCATTAATCAATAACTCCCCATTCCCACCTCCCCCTAGTCCCTGGCAACCATCATTCTACTTTCTGTCTCTATGAAATTGACCATTCTTGGTACCTCATATAAGTGGAATCATAAAATATTTATCCTTTTGTGACAGGCTTATTTCACTTACCATAATGTCTTCATGGTTCATCTATGTTGTAGCATGTGTCAGAATTCCTTTTTTTTGTTTTGTTTCTAATCTTTTTTTTTTTAACATCTTTATTGGAGTATAATTGCTTTACAGTGGTGTGTTAGTTTCTGCTTTATAACAAAGTGAATCAGTTATACATATACATATGTCCCCAGATCTCTTCTCTCTTGCGTCTCCCTCCCTCTCACCCTCCCTATCCCACCCCTCCAGGCGGTCACAAAGCACCGAGCTGATCTCCCTGTGCTATGCGGTTGCTTCCCACTAGCTGTCTACCTTACGTTAGAATTCCTTTTTTTTTTTAAGGCTGAATAACTTTCCATAGTATGAATAGACTATGTTTTGTTTATCTAATCATCTGTCAGTGGACATCTGGGTTGTTTCTACCTTTCAGATTATTGTGAATAATGTTGCTATGAACACTGATGCACGCGTACCTTTTCAAGTCCCTGCTTTCACCTCTTTCGAGAATATTCCCAGAAGTGGAATTGCTGAGCGTATAGTACTTTTGTTTAAATGACTGAGGAGCTACCATTCTGAATTGTGCCTGTTTTTGAACTTCACTTGTATGGGATCACTTTATACTTAGTTGCATCTTACTTGCTTCAATTAAACAAAGTGATAGGCAAAAGCTTTCTGACTCCAGACTCGTCCACAGCCTGCTCTGTTCTGTTATTCATTCTAACTCACTCATGCCATGGGTAACCCCTGACTCTCAAATTCTGGTCTAAAGACCACCTGCAACTTCTGAGGTGCTGTGAAAAATGTAGATATCAGACCTCCAGATGAAATGAGAGTGAAGCAAAATCACAGATTATATCTCCTAGATACTAATCAAAATGAACACGAAAATCAGACAGAAATGTACCAGTAGCAACCAGTCGAGGATGTGGAAGTGACATTCTGCTCTCGATTTTGTGACGCAGAAGCAAGGAAATCTCGAAGAGGCCAGCAACCCAGCACAGGAAGCTCCTCTGGCCCTTCAGTCAGAAGCAATACTGAGAAAGAGGGTGAATCAGCAAAACTGAACAGAAAAGCCCTTCAAAGTGGAGAGGAGCTGGTCAAGGGACAAAGTAGACACCCTGCAAAAATCTGGGGAACGGCCCCCTAGGCTCCTGCATACCACCTGCACGGGATCAGAAACAGTCAGGCCAGCCTCTGCTGCTCCCCTGTGGCATTCCACAGTGAATCAAGCAGCAAAGACAGCACAAGATCTACGACTTCAGTTGGTGTGATGCTCTAGATATGACGAGGGTCCCTTTCATGACGAAACCCCTAGATCCTGGGTCCACTTAGTCTTTAAGCGCACTGCTGGACTCCTGAGGGGAGAAGGAATTCTCTAAGGCACCCCTTCTTTTCAAACAAAAACCAAAACAGCAACAAAAATAGTGAGCTGAAACCCGAGTATTAAGCAAACTGGAAATGTGGTGTCGAATCTGCGATCAGTGCAAATGCTGATTAACTCCTCTGACCATTTGGAATGGATGCCTTGGGCTCCCAACAACAGGGGAGGCTGAACTCAAGATTCTCGCCTTGAACTCAGAGCCCAGGAGGAGACCACAATCGATTCTAGGGTAGGACAGCCTCTGCCTCCTGGCGGGAACAAATGCAAATCTCTCTGGAGGAAAGCATTCTTGGTTTCCCATCTATAAGCTCGCAATCAGCAATCACCAAACTCATCAAAAGAAGCTGCAGAAACAACAGCAGTAGATAGAGACCCCGTGAGAAACAAAGGCTTTGGAATAATCAGATATTGGACATAAAATATATGTGTAAGAAAGACAGTGTGTAGTCCCACATTCTCTCTCCTAACTCCCCTCCCTCTCTCTTTTCTTTCTTTTTTCATTATCCTTATTTGCTCACCGGCTCACGTGTAGCCCACCTCTGTGCTGGGCTGTTACCCTGCTCTGACATCCACCGATACAGGGTAGAATTGGGCCCTTCAAAAAAAAATGTGTTGCTGTCTTAACCCCTAGTACTTCAGAATGTGACCTTCCTTGGAAATAGGGTCTTTACAGAAGTAGTCAAGTGAAAACGAAATCATTAGGGTGGACTCTCATCCAATATGACTGGCTTGCTTATAAAAGGGAAATGTGGAGACAGAGATACGCACAGAGGGAAGATGTATAGACACACGGGGAGCAGGAGGCCGTGGGACTGTAGTGGTGCATCTCCAAGCAAAGGAACATCAAGGATTGTCAGCCAACACTGGAAATTTGGACGAGGCAAGGAAGCGTTCTCCCCTAGAGCCGTCTGAGTAAGCTCCGCCCCGCTGACACCTTGATTTTGGACTTCAAGTTTCCAGAACCGTGAGACAATAAATGTCTGTTGTTTTGAGCTACCCAGTTTTGGTACTCCGTTCCTGCAGCCCTACGAAAGGAATTCACCCTCCTTGTATGAGTCCTGGCTGCCTTCCCGCCCTCATCAGGCCACCTAGTAACTCTGACTGAAAAGGAAGGAAGGGAGGGAGGGAGTCTGGAATCAGAATTTGAATACAGGCCCATCTGTCTCCAGAGGCCATGTTCTTAACTATTCCACTCTTTTTGTGCTCCAGTAGGAAACCTAAGTAGTTGAAACAAAGATTGTGTGGACTGTAAAGCCATATTTACTATCTGGTCCTTTCTAAAAAAAAAAAAACTTTGCCAGCCCCTGTTCTGTAGTAGATAATCAAAGAGCGTCTGATGAGAGTATGAGGAATGGAGGGGTGACTACTGCCCGGCGAGGCAAGGGAAGGCTTCCAGGGGCAGGGACAACGGAGTGAAGGAGGACGTAAAATGTTGACATTCACTCACATATCCATCCATTCAAATAGCACTGAGCACCTGCCATGTGCTAGGTATTGAACCTCCTATGCCCCGTGAGGACCTCCCAGTCACAGTGGAAGCACGTGGAAACCGGAGGTGCATCTCCTAGGAGATCAGAAAAGGCTCCACAGAGGAGAAGTCCGCAGAGCTAGACCTTGGAGTTCTTGGAGGTTCTTGCCAGGCAGGCTTCCTGGAGGTGAAGGCTTTTACTGATCGTCTCTGGGGTCTACTCACTGACCTGGCTCACTGAGGAGGGCACCAAGCGGTCAAAAGGGCTTCCACACAGGACTGTGTCCACACCCGCACTTCCAGGCTCCCCGGCAATGAGTGGCACTCCAAGGTCAGAGCTAGCTAGAGGTTGAGTGGAGGCCAACACTACCTCTGATGACTTTGAGGAGAGTCAGGGATCCCAGGAGCAAATGGGAAATCCTGAACCTTCTCTACCCTTTCCTCCCACTGCACACTCCAGCTCCTGGGGCCTCGGGAAGCAAGATGACCAAGGAAAACTCAACATCGCCCCACCTCTTCACTAGGAAACTCAGTGAGAGGAGGAACCATAATGGTCCCGACCTGCTCCTGCCTCTGCCCTTCCCAATCCCTGCAGAGTTTTCATTTTAGCATATTGTCCACGGTCTACAGCAGTTGCTTGCATTTCTGTCTTCCTTGGAAGCCTGACAACCAGTCAGGGGCAGGGACCATACCGTTTATTTCTTATCATTTATTTCTTATTCTGATGCCAAGGATTGGTCGATACCCAATTAACGTCTATTGAATGGACTAGAAAGTAGTTAAATCAAACAGAGGGGACAGGATGGGATGGAATCAAATAAGCATGATAAAAGCAACAAAAGACGAGCTCAGTAGCTCATAGGTGGCCTCCCTACGTCAATCTCAAAGGTCACAGGCTCTTCCAATCGTCCTTTTTTGGGTAAGTTCTAAATTCCCTTTGTGGCTTTTGACTGGGAATTTATCTACCATCATACTTTTAACAAAACATTTTATGGTATCTAAGTGACTTCCTTCTTCTTTCTTCAGCAACTGCAACCACCAGAACCTCAGCTCATTATCTCCTCGGCCCAGCCAGCCCCTGTCCTGAAGGTCTTTCCATAAACCATTTACATTCAGTACCTCTGACCCTCTTGCCTTCCCACCTGCTAATAGATCTGAATTTGTGTTGATTCCGCTCTGGCAAAAACTCAGCCTTCTAGAACTTTCTACCTGCCTCTCTGCCACACCCTAGTCAGGCCTTATTATGTCTCCAAGAGTTTCCCATCAGACAGCCCTGCCTTGCGCCACTCTCAGTGCCAGCCCTTCCTCAGAGGGCTGCCGTGTTGCACAACTCCAGAAGACACCATTCACTTGTGCCGTATGGGGTTTGGAATGGTATGTCCCGAGACATTGCAACACTGTGACCCCGAGTGGTCACCAGAGTGATCTGTCAACCTCCTTGCTCAAAAAAAGCAGCAACCCCGGGATTTTCATTACCCAGGGCGTTAACTCTGAGTCCATCGGAGTAATTTAAAACACTCCATGGATCAACCCTTCCAGACTTACATGTCACCGCTTGCAACTTCCCCCCAACCAGACCGTCCTCTCTAAGTGTTCTCTGAAACTTATCATGTCTAAGACCTTGAGTCATTATTTTCCACTTCTCTCTTTCGTGTTTTCAAACTGTCCTCTAAGCCATAAACATAAACAGGCTGCTGTCAGCTTTAAAAACAACCCCCTCCTTTGCCCCAGCATTCCTCTCAATCACCACCCTCCTCCTCCTCATTCACTTAACCAATATTTTTGAACACCCACTGGGTGCCAACCCTTTGTTCTAGGCGCTTAGGATATATCAGTGAACCCAGCTGACAAGGGTCTCTGTCTTCGGGACCATTTTGGTCTCACGAGGGAGAGACACACTCACCAAAGGTCATAGTTAGTGAAGGATAAATGCACGTAATATTTTTGAAGGGGATAAACGCTACCATGGGAAAAACAGGTGGGGTAGGGTAAGGGGATTGGGTGGGTGAGGGAAGAGCAGTTTGCAGCATTAAATGGGATGGTCGGGTCCACCTCCTTGGGCAGAAGAGACACGTGCCACTTCTAAAAATCTTGTCTACAGTCACCACCATCACTTCTCACCTCCCACTTACTCCTCAGCCCAGGGAAGACTGCTCCGTCTACACTGCCTCTGACAAGGCCAGCAAGGCCCTCCACGTTGCCAAATCCATGGTCACCTCACTGTGGAAATAGAGCTTAGACGCTGTTGAACACTCGGTACCTGATGCATGTTTGTGCCTTGGCCTTGGAACACTACGCTTTCCTATTTTCTTCGATTTCTCCTTCATCATCTCTTCTTTCTCTGCCCACCCCTTAAGTGATAGCGTTTCCAAGGCCCATCATGCCTTCGGCTCAGCTCAAGTTGCTTTCCCAAGAAAGTTTCATCCATATAACATGCTGAGAAACCCAGATCTGTTTTATCCCCGAACCCTGGAGAAATCTACAGGATCCTTTCTGCTTAGGAAAGGTGAAGCCCTTGCTCTCTAGCCAGAAACTTGCTCCGCATAACTAAGTTGCAGGAATCTGAAGGATCCCTGGCAGAGCAGGAAGAAGGAAGTGGAGGATTTAGGTTAGAGCCCATGGTCTAAGCTAAGAGGAGTAATAGGAGAAGGACTGTGGTGGGCTGCAGAGACCCTGTAAATACGGTCACAAGTGAAGCCCAAGTAGAGAGACCACCAGTGAGAGCTGTTTGGGGTCTGAATGGCCATTTCCGGTGGTGTGTTCTGTTCCAACCCTGCAGTCATGGTAAAGGCAGGTTGCCTAGATTGTTGTGAACCCCAGCACAGGGTGTTAGAAGAGAGAACATCCTTCTATGTCTGCGCCGGGTCTTTGCTTTCTGTGGTTTCCCTCCAGGCGGCCATAATGAAAGAGGGAGCAGGTGTGTCCGTGTGGCTATGGAACCGTGTGACTTATTACAATACCAACTTGACCAGAAGGAGCAATGGGACAGCTGAACCCCAACGCCTCTCGGGCACTAAGATCTAGTTGTCTTCTAGTAGAAGACACCATTTTTTTGGCCAAACCATGTTGACTTTCCACCCAGCCACATAAGCCTGTGATGAACGATCACCATATTCACAAGGAAATGAGCCAGAAACAACAAACAATAGATACTGGCCCTCAAGACCAAAGATATTGGAATAATCAGATCCTGGATAGGATATATTCTTGTCCCAAGTCCCAAGGAGGCAGAACTTGATCCGTCTGAGCTATGTATGGTCATTCTCCTCTTGCCAGGGATGGGCTTAAGGAAGAGGCATGTGCACTCAATCTGGCCAAAGAGTCATGAAGGGTAACCTTGCTTTCCAAGGGAAGACATCATTCCTACCTCCTGACATTGTCCTCTGCCTGTGACGTCCGGCGCCACGCCAGCCATCATCCCCCACATTCTGAGCTGTTAGAGCAGAAGGAGGGAAAGCACGTGGGTTCCTGATGAGGTCGAGACCCTGCACTGACTCACACGGTACTGTTCCCCCTCCAGGCACCATGTCTTACTGCTCAGCTACTTTCAGTGGTTTTCTGGTCGCTTGCAGCTGAGGGGGCCCTCTTTGCTGCACCCTTTTATATACTATATATTCTTCCCCCATTCATGGCATCCTTCTTTGCTCCACAAACGCTCCCAGATCTTCCCCCAAAGTGATGCCAGCCGAGTCCTTGTGACTCCAAGCGTGGCCCCTCGATCAGCAGCAGCAGCATCACCTGGCATCTTAGCAGAAAAGCAGAATCTCAGGCCTCACTGCAGATCCAGTGAACCAGAATCCATATTTTAACAAGATTCTCCGGGTGATGCGTAAGCGCGTCAAAGCTCGAGGAGTGAAGAATGACTCCAGATGGTGCCTCACCTCGACTACTTGTCTCTTTCGTGTATATTAAACTCTTCTCGTTGTAAAGCCGTTGTTACCAATGGCAGGGCAGCCAGAGTGGAGCGTGTGCAGGGTGGCCCTGAGTTCCTCGACTCTACCAGGCTAGGCTGGAGCTCTGCTCCAGGACCCCTCACTCCTGAGGGTCGAAGTACGTAAGCTGATCCTCAGTGATTGCTTGTTTTCTGGCCTCATTTTGGGTTTTTTTTTCCCACACAAGATCTGACTGCAGAGCAAAGGCATGACTTAAACTCCTTAACTGAAAGCTGCTTAACTTACACCACTGAATTCACCTATTTAACTTGATGCTTTTCCTTGCTTTCTATCATAGACAGCTCCATTTGATCAATACCCCATGCATCCCCCTAACAGTTTGGTATTTCGTGTCTGGTGCTCAGATGCAACCCCATCTGTGAGCCTCAGACCTCCAGCAACTCAGCCTCCCACACAGCCTTGTGCAAAGGTGCCGTGGGGCATGACTACAGGCCAGTGTCTACCCAAGGGACACCATTTTTTAAAACTCCCTTGTTTTGAAAATGTTCCCCTGAAATTCTGCGTATTCATTTGATATTCCTGAAGAGATTCTGGTATCTGAAGCTTCTCATGCATTCAGCTCTTTTGCATGATGCCTGAGCTGATCGGTAATAAACAGCTGTGATCATAATTTCCTTACGATCTGAAAACAACCGGAGGGACCTCCCAGGCGGTCCAGTGGTCAGGACTCCGTGCTTCCACTGCAGGGGGCATGGGTTCAATTCCTGGTCGGGGAACTAAGATCCTGCATGCCTCAAGGTGTGGCCAGAAAATATAATAAACAAAAGAAAACAAAAGAAAAGAAAATAACAGGAAATTTTGCTTCTGTACAGGCAGCCAAGAAGTTATGAGGAAGTAACTGTGTGTCTGCAAGGAATTGGGGGTATCTTCCTTGATCACTTAGTATGTCCAGCCGAGAAACTTTGACAGGACTGCACAAGATGGGCAGCGTCATAAGCCTGCCATTCACTTTGATATGATCCCAGATATCCACTCTTTTCCATGCTTTCTTCCCCTGAAGGACAAAGCGCTACATTGCAAATTGGCTTTCCGAACCTTAGGACCCAGCATGGCCTCGTGACCGTGGCAGTGTCATGTGGAGGCATGGACAGTGGTCCTGGGTTCCCACGTCTCCAGAGAAGAAACAAACTCTCTCTTACCTCCAAGGAGAAATGGAATGGGGAGGTACGTAGACAGGTAGAAAGATATACACTAGATGGACTTTTCCAAATTTTTCTGTGGGGATATACTACTGTTATAATCATTTAAAAATTACAATAAAACTCAATTTTTAAATATCACCTCGGGTGGGAAGGAGATTGTTATGAGATCAAGTGAGAACCTTCACTGAATATAATTTTAATTTTTGATTGTATTATCTATTCAAAATATTTGCAAAAAATATAAATTCTATTCATCCTTAAAGCTCATTTCAAACCCATTTCAAACTCGTTCCATTTCTCCATGAAACTTTCCTTAATTCCCCACCCAGACAGGTTTCCCCATCTTTAACCCTCACAGAAACATGGATTCTTTGTTTGTTTGGGTTTTCTTATTGAAGTATAGTTGATTCACAATGTTGTGTTAATTTCTGCTGTACAGCAAAGTGATTCAGTTATACATATATATACATTCTTTTAAAAATGATTTTCCATTATGGTGTATTACAGGATATTGAATATAGTTCCCTGTGCTATACAGTAGGACCTCGTTGCTTATCCATTCTATGTATAATGGTTTGCATCTGCTAACCCCAAACTCCCAATCCATCCCTCCCTCTTGGCAATCACAAGTCTGTTCTCTAAGGACATGGATTCCTTGAATAAGATGTTGTCAGACCCTTGACATCTGCCCTACCTTGTGCTCTACCTCAGATGTCTCAGACTTTGCAAAGTTACACACCGGTAAAGCTTCCCATCCCAGTTTTCCCCAAATTATTATAGTGACCACCGTAGGGTTGCCAGTATTTGGGTGGAAGGGCGGTGCTAGGTACGGACTTTTTCAAAAGCAACCACGGGTCAGTCAGTTCCCTTTTTGTTCAAGGCTGTTTGTGTAGCTTGCCATCAATTCCTGATTCTTACATTGGGGATGTTCATCTTTTTTCTAGTTCCCTTCCTGGAATGTTAGGTAAATTAAAGGAACTATGGAATTAAAAAAGTCAAAACCAGGGCTTCCCTGGTGGCACAGTGGTTGAGAGTCCACCTACCGATGCAGGGGACGTGGGTTCGTGCCCCGGTCCGGGAAGATCCCACATGCCGTGGAGCGGCTGGGCCCGTGAGCCATGGCCACTGGGCCTGCGCGTCCGGAGCCTGTGCTCCGCAACGGGAGAGACCACAGCAGTGAGAGGCCCACGTACCGTAAAAAAAAAAAGTCAAAACCAGTCACCACACCACCTACCACTGTTGATTTCACTAGAGAAAGAATGTTTTTTTTTTTTTTTAATTTTTTTTAAGGAAAAGATATAATCTCAGAATAAATAGTCATAAATTTTAAATACAATTGTTTTAATTTTCCCCATTACACTTCAGACAGGTGAAAGCTTGATCTGGGCCACAAATTTGGGAACAGTTTGTTTGTTGCTCTTCCTGTGAGGGTATCTCTGCAGGTAAGTTTTGTTCTATTCCTGGATTCTAAGTTTCTCAAAGCTGCCTCATCTGGTAGAAACAGAGCTTGGGAGAGGCACACAGAAGTATGCTTCTGCTTACTCCCACAGATGGGGCTTTGTCTCATGGCCACACTCAGCTGCAAGGGAAACTGGGAAACTCGGTCTTTATTCATGGCAACTATGTATGTTAGTTTCCTAGGGTGTGGTTACAAATGAGCACAAACTCTGTGGCTTACAATAACAGAAATCTTTTCTCTTTCAATTTCAGAGGCCAAAGGTCCAAAATTGTTGTGTCATAGGGCTGTGCTCCATCTGGAGGCTCTAGGGAGGAGCCATCCTTGCCTCTTCCAGCTCCAGGCGTTCCATGGCTTGTGGCTGCAAAACTCCAATCTCTGCCTCTGTCTTCGTATGGTCTTCCCTTCTCTCTGTGTCTATCCTCTGCCTTCTTCTTATAAAGACACTTGTCATTGGATTTAGTGGCAACTTGGATATTCCAGGATGGTCTCGTCTCAAGATCTTTAACTTAATTACATTTGCAAAGACTCCTTTTCCAAATAAGTTCACATTCACGTGTTTTGGGGGTTGGGATGCAGACATATCTTTTGGGGAACCCACTACACTCTGTATCCAGCACAAATTATTTTATTAGGAAAAGGGCAATACAGACACTGGGGAGCAATGAGCAGTCTGTGCCCTCTGCAGGATGATGGGAATCCTCGGGAGCCCATAGAGCCAAGCTTTGCAGAACTGGGAGAGTAGATGGGGACTTGCGTGTGGCTGAGAATTTGAGACAGCTCTAGGGACTGGTTACACTGTCAGCTGTTCAGCAGTAGCACCTGCCACCACTGTGACCACTCCCCTCTATTTCTGCCCCCTCTCTCCTGTCCCTGCCTGTTTGCACCCTCAGCCCGACTCCCTGTATTACTCATGGCTCCCACGGGCTCTTCCATCGCAGGGTCTCGCTCACCTGCTTTCTCTCTCTGTGTCCTAGGCTGGGATCCTGTTAGGCAGACTCTGAGCTGGTGTTTAGCGTGTTGTGGGGTGTTTATTAAGATGTGTCCTTGGGATCAAAAGCTGTAAGAGGGAAGGACAGGAAGCAAGACTAACAGCAGAAGTTGAGCTCTGCTGCTGACACAACCACAGCCTACACATGAGTCTATATTTACTCTAACTCTGGGCCACTTCTCTTTCCATACTAAGTAGATAGCCAAATGCTCTGCTCAAAAATGCCCATTGGGAGGCTTTTTCATTGGTTTTTCAAGACCACTCCTCAATGGGACTGCAGTGCAACTGCCACGCCCTTTCTGCTGGTACCCTCCTGCATCAGAGTGGGACTTTAGTCACTAGTGATGAACCTACGCTGACACATCATTATCACCCAAAGTCCATGGTGTTGTACATTCTGGGTTTGGACAAATGTCTAAAGATGTGTATCCATCACTACAGTATCACACAGAGCGGCTGCACCGCCCGAAAGATCGTCTGAGCTCCACCCATTCATCCCTCTCCTAACCCCTGGCCATCACTGATCTTTTGACCGGCTCCATAGTTTTTCCTTTTCCAATATGTCGTATAGTTGGAATCACACAGTATGTAGCCTTTCAGATCGGCTTCTTTCATTTAGTAATATGCATTTAAGTTTCTTCCATGTCTTTTCACATCCTGATAGCTCCTTTTTTCTTTTAGTACTGAATGATACTCCATTGTCTGGATGAATCCCAGTTTACTTATTCATTCACTTACTGGAGAGCATCTTGATTGCTTTCAAGTTTTGGCAGCTCGAAATGAAGCTGCTATAAACATCTATATGCAGGTTTCTGTGTAAACGTAAGGTTTCAACTCCTTTGGAAGAAGCCGCCAAACTGGCTCCCTAAGTGACTGTACCATTTTGCACTCCCATTAGCAATGAATAAGCATTCTTACTGTTCCGCATCTTCACCAGCATTTGGTGTTGTCAGTGTTCTGGATTCTGGCCATTCTAATAGGTGTGTAATAATGTCTCATTGTTGTTTTGGTTTTTTTTTTGCGGTACGCGGGCCTCTCACTGTTGTGGCCTCTCCCGTTGCGGAGCACAGGCTCCGGACGCGCAGGCTCAGCGGCCATGGCTCATGGGCCCAGCCGCTCCGCGGCATGTGGGATCTTCCCGGACTGGGGCATGAACCCGTGTCCCCTGCATCGGCAGGCGGACTCTCAACTACTGCGCCACCAGGGAAGCCCTCTCATTGTTTTCTAAATTTGCATTTCCCTGACGACATATTATTCGATGTCCGTATATCTTCTTTGATGAGGTGTCTGTTAAGGTCTTTGACCCATTTTTTAATCAGGTTGTTCATTTCCTTATTATTGAGTTTGAAGAGTTCTTTGTGTATTTTGTATAATAGTCCTTTATCAGGTGTGTCTTTTGCAAATACTTTCTCCCACTCTGTGGCTTGTCTTTTCATCCTCTTGACACTGTCTTTCCCAGAGCAGATTTTTAAAAATTTTCCAGCTTATCAATTTTTTCGTTTATGGATTGTGCCTTTGGTGGCATCACCAAACCCAAGGTCATCTAGAATTTCTCCTGTGTTACCTTCCAGGAATTTTATAGTTTTGCATTTTATATTTAGGTTTATGATCCACTTTGAGTCAATTTTTGTGAAGGATGTAAGGTCTGTGTCTAGATTCAATTTGTGCAGCACCATTTGTGAAAAGACTATCTTTGCTCCATTGTATTGCATTTACTCCTTTGTCAGAGATCAATTGACTATATTTCCGTGGATCTATTTCTAGGCTCTCTATTCTGTTGCATTAATCTATTTGTCTGTTCTTTCAGCAGTGCTGTGCTGTCTTGATTACTGTAGTTTTTACAGTGATTTGAAGTTGGATAGTGTCAATCCTCCAATTTGTTCTTCTCCTTCAATATTGTGCTGATTATTCTGGGTCTTTTGCTTCTCCATATTAGCTTTAGAATCAGTTTGTTGATATCCACAAAATAACTTCCTGGGATTTTGATTGGCATTGCATTGACTCTATAGATCAAGTTGGGAAGAATTGACATCTTGACAATATTGAGTCTTTCTATCCATGAGCATCTCTCTGTTTACTTTGTTCTTTGATTTTATTAATCAGAGTTTTCCTCATATAGATCTTGTACATATTTTGTTAGATTTGTATCTAAGTATTTCATTTTGGGGGTGCTAATGTAAACGATATTGTGTTTTTAATTTCAAAGTCCACATTTTCATTGCTGATATACGGGAGAGTGATTGACTTTTGACTTTTGTATATTAACCTTGTATCTTGCAACCTTGTTGTAATTGCTTATTATTTTCAGGAGATTTTTTTTGGTCAGTTCTTTTGATTTTCTACATAGACGATAATGCCATTTGCGAACAAAGACAGTTTTATTTCTTCCTTCCCAAGCTGTATACCTTTCTATTTCCTTTTCTTGTCTTATTGCATAACCTAGAACTTCCAGTGCAATGTTGGAAAGAAGTAGTGAGAGGGTATATCCTTTCCTTGTACCTGATCTTAGTGGGAAAGCTTTGAATTTGTCACCATTAGTGTGATGCTAGTGGTAGGCTTTTGGTAGATATTCTTTATCAAGTTGAGGATCATCTTGAGCATTTTAGGTTAGAGACTCTGTCATGGGGAGGAACGTAGGAATTCAGCTGTCAGGCATAAGAGAACCCCGGCTTTCAGAAACAAGGCTGGACCCAGAGGTGAGAACAGAGCCTCAAGGAGGGGTGGGGAAGAGCTGCAACTCTGTTCATTCCTCCTCTTGTGGGTTAGGAATGGTTCTAGGGCTGAGGATGGATCTGAGCCTCCAGCTGGGGAGTGAGGAGGTTCAGCCTTGGGGAAAGGAGGAACTGGGACTATCTCTGAGACCACTGACCTGTGAGGTTAAAGGCCATGCTCCAGGTGAGAATGCAGGGACCCCTGGGAGGCATCTTGGGGAGAGGCCTAGACAAACAGATCCTGTGAGTGTGACACGAGGCATGAAGCTGCCTCTGATCGAGGGCATTCTGAAGGCAGAAGTCTGATAGAACAGTCAGGAGAGGTGGGTGTGGACTGCTGGGCTCAGAGATGGCAGCCTAGGCTGGGATCCCGCACAGCCTTGGGGAACATGGGGCACTGGCACTGGTTGAGGGAGCCAACAGAGAGATGGGAGGGAGTTCAAGGCTCACATGGCCTCCTTTTCCCATCCTGGTGACCGCCATCCAACCCCACCATTGGCAGGGACCTGCCCAAGACTCAGGGAGCGCTTAGACTCTGTTCCTAGATTCAGACACATCTTCCCCGGGGTTCTGCAAGAGATTCTGCTTCTCTCTAGACTGTGGTTTTAGTCTTATCTCTAGACTGCTCTCTCTGTTGCATAATTTGATTCTGTTGAATTGATGGTTTCTTGAGTATGACAGAGGAAATGGCAAGCATGTGTTCTGGGGTGATTAGCATGGGAATGGGGGAGCTGATGGAACACATGAGTCCTCTCACACCAGGCTGTCTCAGGTAAGGGGGGAGCTTTGGAGTTTGGTGGGAAGGCAGATGAGGAGAGCTGAGTAGATTCAGACTGCATGGGCTCATCAGCCCTGGGGTACAAGGCCATCAGGGCCTCTCCCATCTGGGTGCTGCCCCAAGACCTGACCCCCAGCTCTGATCCTTCCTCCCAGCCTGGCCGACGGGGTGGCTTTCCATGCAGTTAGTTCTCCTGTAGGCTTCAGAGATTCTCTGCCTCACTGTCTCTCTTCAAGGGGCCACTCCCTCTGCAGCCTCCTTCTCCCTCAACACCCACTAAGGCAGGAGCCTCAAAACTGCCATAAGGGCGTTCCACATTCTTAGGATTTTGTTTCCCTGCTGATTACAAGATAAAACTTGACAGGGGTAATGAATCTGGCTCATTGAGAGAAGTCACAAAGGTTCTGGAAATTCCACGGACATTCCTCTGCACAGAATTGTCAGTGGTGCTCAGTGATGTTATCTCGACTTTGATGGCCTTGCGGAAGGTCCCTTGTCCTTTTGTTTTTAGGAGGAGAAACCACACCCAGCCTCAACGCTGCCTGAGAGAGGGCCCTGAGGAGGCCTTCATTCCCAACTTGGCCCTGAACTATCAAGAATGGAAGAGAGGTCAGCTGTCTGGTGGCCCCAGGCCAGCTGGAACTGGTTACCATCTTCCCCAAGAGACCATCAGGGCCAGACCCAGCACATTGACTTTCTGATTCATCCCAGTCACTGCCAGAATTCCAGGCTCCCAAGGCTTCCCCTGTGACCCAGAAATTCATTCCCAAGTTCTCTGTTTGCTTCCTAATTGGACCCCTTGTCTGATCCCTCAGCCTTTCCAAACCCTACCCTGCACTCCTGGGAACTCCTGGTCTAGCAACAGCTTAGGCTGTCTTCTCTGACTGTTCCCTTAATTCCTGTTAAGGGTTGAATTGCAACCCCACCCCCACCCCATTCATATGCTGAAGTCCTAACCACCAGGACCTCAGAATGTGCCCTTATTTGGAGATAGAGTCTTTACAGAGGTAATCAAGTTCAAATGAGGTCATTACAGGTCAAATGAGGTCAAAATGGACCCCTAAGGCAATAGAACTGGTATCCTCATAAAAAGAGGAAATTTGGAAACAGGCATGCATACAGAAAGAACAGTCTGTGAATATAAACACTGCCATCTGCAAGCCAAGGAGAGAGGCCCGGGACAGATCCTTCCTTCACAGTCCTTAGAAGGAACCAGCCCTGCCAATAACTTGACTTCAGGCTTCTGGCCTCCAGAGCTAGGACAGATTTTGTTGGTTGAGCCACTCAGTCTATGCTACTGTGTTAAGGCCGTCCCGAAAACTGTGATACCCGTCCAGCTCTGAATCAAGCCTGCCCTCCCCTGAGGACATTTGCTTCCTCTACAGCTCTCTCCAGCAGAGGATTTTTTCTCCCATTCCTGTCTTCTAAAATCCCCAGCTCATTTGAAGTTCACGGCATCAGACTCTACCCAGCTTCCTTCCATGTTGCTGGCATCTGCTGATGCTACAGTCGACCCCTGTCAATCACTGATTGGCTTGAGGACCTGGTTTGCTGTCTCCCTCCCTCCACTCCTTAGGGCATCATTTCCAAGATCCAATCCATCCAGTACCTCAGCCTCTTGGTCACTCATCACATGAGTGGCAGAGCTGTGGTTCGGCGACTGTTTCTTTCTACAATCCCACAACCAACAGGTGAAGTACCTGGATTCTGGAGTCCATCTACCTGGGTTGATTTCCGTCCCTGCCACCTAGAGCTGTGAGTCCTTGGGCACTGCCATCTTCTTACCTCACTGTGTATCAATGTCTTTGTTTATAAAGTAAAGATAAGACTAGTGTCTTCTTTATGAAGCTGTTTTGAGGACTAAATTAGAACATTCAACTAAGAAACTATGTGCACATAAAAAACTCATAATAAATGAGTAGTATTAGTATTAGTATTAACATAGCCTGGAAATAAGAGCAGTCTAGTAGGTAGAACTTTGTATCCCAAGAGGATGACAGCAGAGTGAGAGGACAAGCCGAGGAATTGTTTACTTAATTACTTTATATGCTATATACTTTATATACTAGCTACTTTATATACTAATGGTAGAATCAGGTCTGGAATACAGACTTTCTAAGTCCCAGAAAATGACAATGCAATAAATAAAATTAATTTATATTTATTGTATAAGTCAAGGTCCGATCCAGAGATTACATATCTAACTTTGCTGTGTAGCAGAAACGAACACAACATTGTAAATCAACTATACATCGCTAAAATAAACTTTATTTTGATTCATTTGTCTTACTTTTTAATTAATTTTTATTGGAGTATAGTTGCTTTACAATGTTTAAAATAAATTTAAAAAAAAGAAATCACACGATTTATTTGACCAGGGAGAATCTGACATAAATAATTGTTAAGTATAAAGTTGTTAACTTGGTAACTAAAAGGGTAAAAAGAGAGAGCGGGCACTTTAAGGTATCATGGAGGCAGCAACTGCAGAATGTAGCTACCAGCCCAAGTGCTGGGGGAAAAAAGGGAAGAGCTTGGAATTATAAAAACGTAGAAATTGGGAGAAGGGACCCCATTCAGGTGAAGCTCAGACGCCTGAAGAAGGGACATTGTTCAGCTGGTGCCGGTGTCTTGGGAGGTCGGGGCAGAGTTGCCCAATGAAGCTGGTCCTGCCAGTGCTGGAAAAACCACAAAATGGAGAGGAAAGTATTGTCACGGCTGGGGTGAGGTAGAGTTCCCAGAGTGAGGCTCATGAGAACAGCTAGAAGGCAGGAAGGGGCAAGTCCTTTCTTCCTCCTCCAGCCTCAAAGCATCTCTCTTGGGTCCCCGTTAACAGACGCTAAGAGGGTACCAGCTGAAAAAGCAGAAATGTGGTTGGGGAGTCCCAGGCTCAAAATGGCAACAAAGCAGAGGACAGAAGGACCGATTTGGAGCTGAGAGACAATAGCTTAATAAACAGCACAGGCAGGTTATCGATATGGGAGGAAAATAAGGAAATGTGTGTGGCAGGGTGGCTTGGGAAGGGGGTGGGTTGTCCAGTCAAAACATGAATTTCATATTAATGTCAATAAATTGTGCACTTATAATGGCAAGTTATATCCTATATATTTTATATATTTATTGTATATTTGAAGGAGATACAATTTTTAAAAATCTTCCCTACCTGCCCGCCCCCCCCCCCAAAAAAAAACCATCACTGAATTCCTACGGCTAAGTTGATCAGGGAATCCCTTGTTTTTTTATTTTTTTAAAAATTTTTAAAAATTTTATTTATTTAAAAAATTTTTATTTTATATTGGAGTAGAGGTGATGAACAATGTTGTGTTAGTTTCAGGTGTACAGCAAAGTGATTCAGTTATACATATACATGTATCTATTCTTTTTTCAACTCTTTTCCCATTTAGGTTATTACAGAGTATTGAGCAGAGTTCCCTGTCAATCAATTATGGGGCATACTCATGAATAAAAATATGTTCTCAATGTACTGTTAAGTGAAAATGCTGGTTGAAAAATAATACTTTTTGTCCTCAAATTATAAATCATGTATTTTTGCAAATATAAGAGGAAACATAAATATAAAAATATAAAAGGAAAAGACTGGAAGGGCATACATTGAAAAATGTCAAAAGTTTTTTCCTCTGGCTAGGACTACGGGTGATTTTTGTTTACTTCTTTTGCTTAGCTGTAGTTTCTAATTTTTTTTTTTTTTTTTTTTTTTTTTTTTTTGCGGTACGCGGGCCTCTCACTGTTGTGGCCTCTCCCCTTGCGGAGCACAGGCTCCGGACGCGCAGGCTCAGCGGCCATGGTTCACGGGCCCAGCCGCTCCGCGGCATGTGGGATCTTCCCGGAACCGGGGCACGACCCTGTGTCCCCTGCATCAGCAGGCAGAATCTCAACCACTGCGCCACCAGGGAAGCCCCTGTAGTTTCTAATTTTTCAACATGTATTTTTTTTTAATTATTTATTTTTGGCTGCGTTGGGTCTTTGTTGCTGCACACGGGCTTCCTCTAGTTGCGGCGAGCGGGGGCTACCCTTCCTTGCAGTGCATGGGCTTCTCATTGCGGTGGCTTCTCTTGTTGCAGAGCACGGGCTCTAGGCAGGCGGGCTTCAGTGGTTGTGGCTCGAGGGCTCTAGAGCACAGGCTGGGCTTAGTTGCCCCGCAGCATGCGGGATCTTCCCTGACCAGGGCTCGAACCCATGTCCCCTGCACTGGCAGGCAGATTCTTAACCACTGCGCCACCAGGGAAGCCCTCAACATGTATTATTTATGAACAGGGCAAGAAAAGAGAACCAAAAGCTTACTGGTCACTGATACTGCTAATGTATCTAAAGACAGCTGGGCCCATCAGGAAGGAGGCGTAGAGCCCTTGGCAGGGCAGACAGACAAGGGCAGCTATGGAGTCCAAAGCCATTCAAGTCCTATTCAGAGGATGGGACCCTGGGGAAACTAAGGCACAGATCTCTCCTGTGAGATGAACACCGTCAACCATCACGCTAAATAATTAAACATGCTAATCACCCACTTATCTCCCCATTCCAGGCCTTGAGGATTAGAATTCATCTCCCCAGGATGGCTCGGAGAGAATACTGGATAAAGATTGCAAGTGTTCTGTGTCCCTGCAATTATATTTCTTGCTGTAAATTGATAAGCCGAGGTGACGAGGAGGGGGAAGGGGGCGTGGTCTGGCCTGGAGCTTCTGGCTCTCAGGGCCACTGCTCTCTGCCCTGACCCGTGAGGTCACCACCTGGGCTAGTTAATGGAAGACCTTGGGCCCCTAGGAAGCAGCGAGGTCCAGCCACTGCCTGGAGTTGTCATCAAAGACAAGTTTATTCCCCAAGGTAATGTAACCTCATCCTCTAAGCAAAAGAATAAATTCTCAGAACTCTGAGACAAAAAGAAACACTGGATCACAAAGGAGAAATGTTCTTCCCCTGGAGCCATTTGTTCCCCAGCTTGAGACTGGGGGCAAAACTCCTAACAGCCCCCTATATCTCAATTCTTGAACTTCATGGGGTGTCACAAAGAGGGAAGGTGCTGATGGATGGTAAGCGCTTAGATCAGTGTCAGGCACGTGATAAAAGTTCAAGAAATGCTCATCGTGATCATTATTTCTCCAGTTTATTTCTGTTCCTACAACAGACCCATGTGCCACCAGAAGGGCCACCCGGCTTCTGGGTGTCTGCATGCAGAGATCAGGATAAGTATTTGGAGGTAAGTTTATTCTCTGACACGCTACTGAAAGCCCAAGGGTCGAGATATTCTTTAAATTTCATGATCTTCAAATGCAACAACTCCAAGGAACAGTTGGAGGAAGCCCTTTTGCGATGCCATTCCCCACGAGAGCACATTTGGTGTGAATTTGAAGCCAGTAGCCTCCTCTGCCTAACCAAGGAGATTCTGACACTAGACCAGAGGTAAAAATAAGATCTCGAACTTGTTCCAAACATGGCAAGCATCCACAACTCAACGTTAGAGGAATTACAGTGGACCTCTCTCTAACCCGATCACCATGTCAAGAAACCCAGGAATGGTGCAGTCCTTGAGTTTGACAGGAGAAAATATGATGTTTCAAAAATTAAGGGAAAATATTGGAAGGAACTGAAGCATTCAAAGAATTGGGTTCCAAAAATAAAGGCAGATGCTCTCGTGGTACGATCGGGAGTGTTTAAAAGAATGAGACAGACTGCCTGGGTCCAAATGCTACTGTCAGCGGGACTTCAAACAACTTCCTCAGTCTCTCCATACCTCCGTTTCCTCATTTCCAAACTGGGGATGCTACTTTCCTTTATACACGGGACCACTTGGAAAATTCAGTGCGGTGATCCATGGAAGTGCTTAGAGCTGGCCCTGGGCAGAAGGACGTGCTCAATATATGATCCTGGATGTTTTTGTTTTGGTTTTATTTTATTTTTTGTTTTTCTGTCTTTTTTCTTCCTTCCTTTTCTGTAGGTCACATTCTAGAATTTTCTCTAATTTAATTTTGATTTGTTTTTGAGTGTATATCTTAGTACAGCCTTTTAAAAATTGAAGTATAGTTGATCTACAACATTGTTTTAGTTTCTGGTGTACAGTCAAGTGATTCAGTTACATATATATATACACACACACATATATATATTCTTTCTCATATTCTTTTCCATTGTGGTTTATTACAGGATACTGAATATAGTTCCCTGTGCTATACAGTAGGACCTTGTTGTTTATCTATTTTATATACAGTAGTTTGTATCTGCTAGTCCAAAACTCCTAATTTATCTCTCCCCCACTCCCTTTCCCCTTTGGTAACCATAAATTTGTTTTCTATGTCTGTGAGTCTGTTTTGTAAGTAAGTTCATATTTTAGATTCCACATATACATGATATCAAATGGTATTTGTCTTTCTCTGTCTGATTTACTTCACTTAGTGTGATAATCTCTAGGTCCATATCCTGGATGTTTTTGACTGGGAGAAAATTTACCTCTTCCATTCGGTCAGATTAAGTCAAGCAAATCATTTGCTATTCTTCAAGTATATTTTAATCTTTGAACCATTCACCTGATAGAAGTGGATGCTTTCAGTGCATAGAAAAAATATTTTACTTATTTTTATTTACTTATTACCAAAAAAAATTATATTTTTCCAAAAGAACTTTACTTTTCCCCTTTGGCAAGAGATCTTAACACTTTCCAGCTGTTGATATTTTCTGACTTGCAGACTTTCACTGACTTCCTTTACATCTTTCCTTAACTCTGCAGGACAGGTGCCAACAGCCTTGACGAGATATTCAGAGGAAAGTCTGGCTTCATCTGGCTTCATCCCCTGGCCACCCATTCCCAGAAGGCTGGCAGCAGTGGCCCCTACCAGATGACCTCTGCTTTCCCTGGGACAAAGGGGCAGGTAGCACCACTGTTGGGCCATCACCAGGTATCTTTTGGCTTCAGGTTGCGAAATGTTTTGTCCTTTTTGTACGACTTTCATCTCATCCGTCCCACGTTGGTTTGTTGTTTGGGAAGCCTCTGCCCCACCCGCCTCTTCCAAACACCACCCTGATCTTCAGACGTTCTGTGACTCAGTCATGGGGATTCCAGGATTCCAATCGCCCAGGTTTCTGAGGTTATAAGACTTCAGCATCCACAGGAGCTAATGTTCCTTCTCAAAGGCCCCAATTTCCAAACAGGAAGGACATAAGCCCCGGACCAACGCCACCAAACATCCCAATGGGTGTTATTTGGGTCCAAGTGTACACTGTTTAATGTCAAATGGGTGAAAAAGTCAAACCAGCCTTACCGGAAACCTCCTGATGTATTCTGGACAGGCATGAGAGGAAAAGGACATGGCTCATAAAAGTCCACTTAACAGTAATAACCGCGTCTCCAGCACAGTGCTTGGGCGGTTTCATGTTTATAAGGGCATTTCTTCCTTGAGGAAATTGTCATAGGATGGGGTGGGTGGATTGGGGTGGGAAAATATGATCACAGTGTCTGCGATTCCCTCCAGACTCCAGCCAGGCTGCACTGCACCCCATTCCCCGCTGGACCATGGGCCCCAGCTCAAATGCTCAGAGTTTGTGTTAAGGCTTAGTGACTTCTGTTTAGGTGGTCTTCTTTTTATTAAGTCTGCATTTTTTGGGGTATGCCAGGGAATACAAGATATATTTCCTTATTTTCACAAACCCTATGACAAAGGGAGGTACTATTATCATGAGCCCATTTTATACAGGAGGAAACTGAGTCTTTTACCCAAGTTACCCAGCTAGGAAGTGATGGAGACAGGAGCCATGTTTTCACTCACTGAGCCAGGCGCCTCCCCTGCTTTCACTCTCTTCACAGCCTCCCCCCACCGCTGTCAGCTGCTTCACTTTCCTCCCCCTCCCCCTCTTCCCTTCCTGGTTGGCCCCCCTTCCTTCCTTTTGTCCATTCCTTGTTGCTCCTAAAGACAGACTTCCAAACCGGGGCTATTGTGCGGGTTTACTGCACCAGCTTCTGGGGAAATGGAACATTAGCCAGAATTTCAAAGGAGGAAAGTCCCAAAGTTTACAGGTTGGGAAGAGGCTTCCAAGTCTCTCGCCACAACAGCGCCTACTTGGATCCCTGCCTTGGTCTTTCTTCTCCAAGGCCAGGCTCACCAATCCACAACCTCATCCTGGAAAACCCCATTTCTATCACGTCCGTCAGCCAGAAGAGTCGAGAAAACATGTTAAGGTCACATTCACGGACTGCAGCCTTGGGCACTGCAAAGCATAGAAGTCACTCCCTCTCAGAAAATCATCCTCCTCCAATTATTGTAGAGACAGGAAATGTCAGCCCTCAGTCCTGCCATGGCCGTTCTGGAGCGGGGAGAGAAAGAACTGATCAGTCTCTCTTCATGTCCAAAAATGTACAAATTGACCCAAGGGAGGGAGCCAACGCTCTCTTAGCATAAGAGATCAAATAATTAATTAACACAAAATGAACGCAAAGTTCTGAAGCCTGGAGAATATGAATCTCCCATGGAAACTGACTTTTAAACTTTTTAAAATTGAAGTATAGTTGATTTACAATGTTGTGTGAGTTTCAGGTGTACAGCAAAGTTTCAGGTGAATATACATATTCTTTTTCAGATTTGTTTCCCTTAGAGGTTATTACAAAATATTGAGTATTGTTCCCTGTCCTATACAGTAGGTCCTTGTTGGTTCCCTATCCTATATATAGTAGTGTGTATATGTTAATCCCAACCTCCTAATTTATCCCTCCCCCTCTTACATTTTTAACCTCTAATATACCCTTAATGTCTTAGTGGTACATAGAAAAGAACATATGTAACATGTATGTAAGCTACAAAGTATAACAAACAGCTGTGAACCTACCACTCACACCCTGAGTACTACAGCACGTTACCCACCATCTGTATCCAACTGTCTTCCTCCCCTATGTATTTCCTGCCTCCCTCCCGGAAGCAACTTCTATCCTGAATTTTGTGTTTGCTATTTTTTCTTCATAGTTTTTGAGCTTTATAGAAATAGAATCCTATCTTCTGAGACTTGATGTTTTTCATTCAGTTATGTTTCTAAACATCATTTGTGTTGCTGTGTGTTTCACCATTGTGCTCTAATCAACGAATGAACCTACTATTCTCTGGTTGAGAGTTTTGGATGGATAACCTCTGTTGGCGGTTATTGCAAAGAGAGCTGCCGTCTCCTGGTCCCATGCAAGAGTTCACTCTTGGATCATAAGATACACAACTGTTCAACTCTCCAAAATAATGGAAAATGGTTTTCCAAAGAAACTGAATTAATTTACATTCCTCTTATTATTACTGAGCATCTTTTCATATATTAATTCGCCCTTTATTTTCTCCTCCCTGGTGGAATATATGTTCATGTTTGTTGCTCACTTTAAATATTATAGAATTGTTTGTATTTTTCTTTTCTAGATGTGGGAATTCTTTAATATTTTAGATACTAATCTTTTGTCATTTATATATCTTGCAAATATCTTTTAGTTTTTGCCTTATCTTTTCCCATGCATCTTTTGATGAACAGAACTTTGTATGTTTGACAGAACGTAGTCAAATGTATTAATATTTATTTTTGTTTTATTTAAGAATGTCTTCCCTACTCCAAGATTAGATAGGTAGTATTCTATATATCTTCTCAAAGCATTGCTTTTCTTTCCTACAATCTAATATATCTAAAACTGCCTTTGGGAATTGTTTGACTTAGGGATTCAGTCTCATTTGTTTGGGATTCCGTACAGTTGAGCAATTTGCCCAAGTGCCATTCTTTGATTTTCTTCCTCCTTTCCCCTACAGATCTGCAAAGCTACTTCTATCACATATCAAAAATCATGTACGCATGGTATTCCTGGGCTGTTTGTTTTGCTCCGTTGCTAGATTGTCAATCCCTGTCCCAATATCACACCATTTTCTTTTCCATTGCTTTACAATGTCTTTTTTTTTGCGGTACGCGGGCCTCTCACTGTTGTGGCCTCTCCCGTTGCGGAGCACAGGCTCCGGACGCGCAGGCTCAGCGGCCATGGCTCACGGGCCCAGCCGCTCCGCGGCATGTGGGATCTTCCCGGGCCGGGGCCCGAACCCGTGTCCCCTGCATTGGCAGGCGGACTCTCAACCACTGCACCAACAGGGAAGCCCTCATTGTAGTTTTGATTTGCATTTCTCTAATGATTAATAATGTTGAGCATTCTTTCATGTGAAACACTGCTTTTCATTAGAAGGTCAGGAAGGGGGCCTGCGTAGCATTTTTCCAGGAAGGATGGTAACATCTCACCAGTGTTTTTGTTTGTTTGTTTGTTTGTTTTCCGCCCGTCCCTGCACTGAATATGCACCACTGGTACAAGCAGTTGCTAATCAGTCAGGAGATATTTCTCTGGTTACCCATGCTGTCTGGTTTCTCTGGACAGCACTTCTTATCTGAACTGAAAAGGGCTGCTGCTTCACATTTGCTTTCTAAAAGTCTCTTGCAAAATGTCTCTTCCGGCCCACGCTACCCTGGATCCATGCAGGGAAGGACGTTCTTGGAAATATAGTTCCAGCTTAGCTAAGTCAACACAAGCCCAAAACTTATGTTCACCTTTTTGTTTATCATTTGTTCTTGCATCTCAGACTATCCCTCTAGGGCCATTCTCCCTCTTCTCGAAGCATGTACTTTAATGATACTTTTAGTTCAGGTATCTTTTCTTTTTTTTATTGAAGTATAGTTGATTTGCAGTGTTGTGTTAACTTCTGACGTACAGCGTAGTTCAGGTATCTCGATGGCAGATCCTCAGTTTGTAGCCACACTTGACTTCATTTCACCTTCATTACTGAAAGAGAGTTTTTCTGAGCATAGAATTCTAGTTTGAAAGTTATTTTGTCTCAAAAATCTGAAGATACAATTATATTGGCTTTGGCTTCCATTGATGCTGTTGAAAAGTCCACTTCTCATTCTAATTGTTGTTATTTTGTAGCGATCGCCACTTCTCTCTGACTGCTTTTAAGATCTTCCCTTGCACTTCCATGTTCTGTAGTTTTGAAATATTGTAGCCAGTTGTGACCACTTTTAATTTATCCGGCTTATCCAAACATGCTTCCAGGCTCTGGACGCACTGGCTCAGCGGCCATGGCTCACGGGCCCCGCCGCTCCGTGGCATGTGGGATCTTCCTGGACCGGGGCCCGAACCCGTGTCCCCTGCACCGGCAGGCGGACTCTCAACCACTGCGCCACCAGGGAAGCCCTGTTTAATTATTCTTAAACAGATGTTTCTAGTGCATTCTTACGGTTGAATTGTACTCCCCCAAAAGATACGAACCCCCAGTGACTCAGAATGTGACCTTACATGGAGATAGGGTCTGGACAGAGGTTATTAAGTCAAAATAAAATGATCAGGGTAGGCTGTAATCCAATATGACTGGTGTCCTTATAAAAAGGGGAAATGTGGACACCGAGACAGACACTCACAGAGGGAAGGAAAATGTGAAGACACACATGAAGATGGAGGATTAGAGTGAGGTGTCTACATGCTAAGGGATGGCAAAGGACGCCAGAAAAGTACCAGCAGCTAAGAAGAGGCAAAGGAGGATTTCCCAGCAGGCTTCATTGGAAGCGTGGCCCTGCAGACACCTTGATTTCAGTCTTCTAGCCTCTAGAACTGTGAGACAATAAGTTTCTGTTGTGAAAGCCACCAGTTTGTGGTTATTTACTTATTTATTTTATTTTTGGCCTCGCTGGGCGGCATGTGGTATCTTAGTTCCCTGACCAGGGATCGAACCTGTGTCCCCTGCAGTGGAAGCGTGGAGTCTTAACCACTGGACTGCCAGCGACATCCCTGTGGTACTTTGTTATGACGGCCCCAGCACACAGATGTAGGGGGCCGTGATGGCCTGGAATAGCGCTTCCACAACACAGGGCTGTGGGGATGAGAGGCACTGGCCGCCTGCCCTTTCTGGGGCTGAAATGGCAAACGACGGGGAGCTGAGGGGAGAGGGGTCCCCCATCTTCTTGGCTGCATTCACTCAGGATAGCGCATCTGGAGCAGAGTTTCCATCACATGGAGCAGGGGATGGGGAAGGGAGGGGAGCACATGGAGGTTCAAATGCCACAGACTCATTGTTCTTAGAGACTTAGTAGGCTTTTCTAGAATAAATGCTTCTCCACTTCCTGTATGCCCTCAGAACAATTTCCAGAAACTTTCAATGGTTGGTTTTTAGTATCGTTCATCAGTTAAGCGGTTGTGTCACTGGGGAGGGGCGTCCGCCAAGCTCCTCCTGCCGCCCTTCTGGAGGTGACAGCTATTGCCATCTTAGCTGCTTAGGAGAGAAAAAGCTTCAGCTCACAGAGGAAGATCCCGTCATTCTGCTTCCTCTTCCTCCCCAGTGGGGCCAGAGTCTTCCCTCCGCTCACCCCCTACTTACAATGGAGACCACCAACACCACGACCCAGGTCTCTGCCCCTCTGCAGAGCAGCAGCAATAAGGCAGAGGAAGCCCTCGACCCTGGTCATGCAGAGGGCTTGGTGTTGGCCTGAGCCAGAGGGCTCCCGGGGCAGTATGACTTCCGTGAGGCAGGCGGCCACTCCTGGGAAAGGGCGTAAAAGGGAGTGACCAGAAGGGACACGAGTGTCGCTGGGTTTCACCACACGTGGGGACAGGGCAAGGGAACAGGGCAGCTGGATTAGCGGCCCAAAGCCAGGGCCCCCTTCCGTATATAAATGACCCCTCAGTGACGCTCATTAATGGGTATTTTCCTCTCTCTCCTCTCTCTCTTCAAAAGACACTATCTTCCTCAGTCCAGCACTTTGAGATGAAATGGTTTATTTAATTCAGAGACCAAATGTAGAGATGGTACAAGCCGAGGCCAGTAGGTCCATCTGGTGCAGAACCAGGAAGTGTGTCCCGTGCTCCCAGCCTTTCTTGGTCCTAATCCTCTCCGAGGGCTCTTTGCTAGGTGTCCCCTCACTGCCCCAGGGATGCCGCTGGCTCAGGGGACCGTGTTGTAGACCTTGTAGTTGTCCTCCTGGGTGATATGCAGCTTCCAGGGGAAGAGGTGCTTCTGGGAGGGGAGACCTTGGGTCCACTTCACCATGAGCCTCACATCCTCGTCTGATAGCAGCCGAACCAGATCCCCCTCGGCATCCTGGTAATTGAGGGCGATGTCCTCCCTCTGGAACTCCCGCCTGGGTGGGAGAGATCAGGGTTCAGGAAAGGTCCAGTGGCCTTAGGCTTAAGCGTGGGGGCAGGGAGAGGGGACAGAGGGAGTTTCAGGGCCGGGATCTAAACATCAGAAGAGGTCAGAGCTGGACACCAGCCCTGTCATCCGAGTGGTCCAACGTCCTACTATACAGATGGGGAAACTGAGACCTCCAGGGGACAACGGGACTTTCACAACAAATTAGTGGTGCAGCTTGAAATGTCTTGTGCATCAATGTGCTGAAGACGTAAGAACCGTCATAGGGAAGAAGAGTGGGTTTTGCCGGGCGCAGAGCAGAGCAGCAAAAAGCCCCTGTGTGTGGCTATGGAGAAGAACCTTTTAAGGATTGGAACCGTCCCACCTGGGGTGCAGGTAGATGGGCGAAAAGCCATCCAATTTTCCATAGGTAATCTGACAAAATGGGTCAGAAGCCCCATCAGACTCGCAAACACCCTGATCCCCAAATCTCACTTCTAGAAAGTCGTCCTAAGGAAATAATCAGGCAAGTCGGCGAATATGTGAATCCCAGCACTACTGACAGTAGTAAAAAAGCGGAAGATAACTTCAATGGCCACAGAAGGGGATGTGGCTACAGCAGTTACCGTGCATCCGCAGAACGATGCTGTGCAGCCAAGTAAATAATATTTAAGGGGGAGCGGGGTGCAGGTGGGGTGTGTGCTGAAGAAATCTGAATACGTGTCAGATAATGAGAGGAGCAAAATGCGAGGGGATTTCACCTCTTTATGTTTTCTGTGATTTCTGACATTCTTTTGAAAAAATAATGAATAGATATCGCTTTTGCAGTCAGGCATATAACGATGCTATTTCCATTCTGTAAAATAACTGTTCATAACTCAACTGGATCTTGGGAGGTGGTGGTTCCCTGAGGGCGGAGGGTCCAAGTCCAAGGTTTTGAACCTAGAGAGACTTTAGCAAATCCAGGCCCACAAACTGTAAGCCCCTTTACCTCTCTGCAGCCCCCCACTCATCTCTAATGTGGAGAGGCGATACCCACCCCTCAGGGCTGGGCTGTGGATAAAACAAGAAGGTGAAATAGATGCAGAACCCCCAGCCCCTGAATGCACTGTTTCCCCTTCTGTTCTCTCCTCCAGGGTGTCTGACGCCCCCAGCGCCTCCCACCCCAGCCCCTCACCTCATGAGCTCCAGCAAGTCCTTGAAGAGTGGGGTGCTTTTGAGGTCTTCCTCCACTGCGATGTCCCTAAGGGGACAAGAGGCAGGGGTGAGGAGGCCGCAGGCTGGAAGGGGGAGAGGCGGATGAGGCTGGCCAGGTCGTGCTGGACCCTGACACCCCGTGACAGCCTTTTGGCTTATCCGGAGGGCGCTGGGAGCCCCTGCGGGCTTTTAAGTGTGTGTGTTTGGTGGGGGGACATGCGATCTGGTTTGGGTCTTAGAGCCCAGAGTGTGACATGGAGGTGGGGGAGGGGTGGGGAGGGGCAGGGAGGCTGGACAGGCCCCTCCCTCCCAGCAGGCCACTAACTTGATGGTGCTGATGGTGTCCTCATAGTAGTAGCAGCGTAGCCAGTTGGTGGGGTCCTCCTCCTCCGGGAAGTCCTTGAGGATCTTCACAAAGGACACCGGGAAGATGCCTGTGGTTCCCCGGACAGTGCCCTGTGGGGACGGGAGGGGGAGAAGGCACTGCCCTGCCTGCTATCAGCAGAGGCAGCGGGGCCATGCCCCGGGGACCCGCCCCTTTATAATGACAGGACAGGCGGATGAGCTCTGGGTCCCCTCAGGCAGAGGGAGGAGAAAAAGTGGGCAAGGTCACCAAGCTGTTCACCCCAAGGCGTCCATTTTAGAACAAGTTAAGACCTGAATTTATCTGGAAAGTTGCTTTCACCTCAGTCATTGATTCACTCAGTCATTCATTCAGAGGCTTCTTGAGTGCCGGCTACGGAGCAGGCTCTGGGCACTCGGAAGGGATGAAAATCCCTGCCCTCCCTCCTGGAGCTTCCAGTGTGATGGAGGGCGACAGACAAGGCACAGGTAAACAGGTGGACCTCACGGGGACTCAGGTGGTGGTAGGCGCTCAGGGAGAAAATTGTGGGGGGAGGGAGGAGGGAGGGGTGGGGCCAATTCACTCATTTGTCCATGGATTCCATCTGCTCTAGACCAGACAGCCAGAAATCTCCCTCCAGCCAGGCCTCTCTCCTAAACTCCATCCAAGACCCAGCCACTGCCTGTGCTTTGTCACCTGTTCTCTTAACCTTCGCAATACTATGGAAGACATATTGTTTCCGCCCCCTTTTACAGACGTATAAACTGAGGCTGAAGTGCTACCCTCACTCCTCCCCAACCCTCCCTTCCATCTGAGGCCAGAAGTCGGCCAGCATACTGACTCATAGAACCTTCTAGAAAACAAGAAGTCAACAAACATTTCCTGTTTCTGGAGAATGACCCAGCAATACCCCTCAGCTGTAACAGCTTGTAGACTGCCTGAGACAGAACTCCGGGACTGGCGTAAAATCAAAACCGCCAAGTTGCGAGACAAACGGTTGGTCCACACTCCTCTCCAGCCCCTGGATGCCAGGGACCCTCCCCTTCCCTCAATGATTCCAGGACCCCCGGGGGCTGGCCCTGCCTCCTGTGCCATGACCTCCTTCACACACACCCCCCCAGGAGCCCTGAGAAAAGAGAGTCTTTCATAACTATAGGACTTAATCCAAAAGGCTGGCACCAGGCCAGGGCCTCCCACCCGGTGACCCCCGTCCCCCACCTCCAGTCATGCTATGAACCCTTGTATGGGTCACGCTTGCCGCGTGCAGGGACAAAGCATGGCCAAGATGCCACACGCCCAGGCTCCCTATGGGCCGAGCCCTGAACAGCGGCGCCTCCTTCAACCCTTCCCGGAAACCTGTGAAGAAACGGCCACTGTTAGTTGTCTCCATTTATGGGAAAGGAAACCACGGGGTTGAGTAAGTTTCCCAAAGTTGCAAAGCTAGTTAAAAACAGAGCTAGGATGTCACGCCAGACTCTGGAGCTCAAGTCTCCCTCATCACCTTCACCCGCTCCCTGCGTGGTGAGTAACGTTACCCCAGATTACGGACAGTGCGTCTCAGCTGGGTGTGATTCTGCCCCCCAGGGCCAGAGGAGGTCTGGGGACACATTTGATTGTTGCATCTGGAGGGGTGCTACTGGCATCTAGTGGATGGGGGCCAAGGACGCCGCTAAACACCCCGCAGTGCACAGGTCAGCCCCCCAACAGAGATCTGCCTGGCCCCAAATGCCAGTAGTGAACAGGCTGAGATACCCTGTTATAGACCAAGAAATTCAACTCAGAAGGTTAACTGACTTGCCTAAAGCGACTGTTGGTTGGGGTCAGTACCAAAGGCAAGGGTAGGCTCAGAACCCGCTGCTCCAGCCACACACAGCTGTATCTCCTCAGGCTTCCCCGGTCCACCTGCCCAGATCCCCAGGACTACCTTTGGACAGCATCTCTTCCCTGGGGCCTTCTCAGATACCTCCACGTTCTCTGATCCCCTCACAGACTTGAAGTGACTTCACCTCCAACTTAACTTCTACCTCACCTCCATCCTCACCTCCAACCTCACTTCCATCCTCACCTCCATCCTCACCTCCAACCTCACCTCAATCCTCACCTCCATCCTCATCTCCATCCTCACTTCCATCCTCACCTCCATCCTCATCTCCATCCTCACCTCCATCCTCACCTCCATCCTCACCTCCAACCTCACTTCCATCCTCACCTCCATCCTCATCTCCATCCTCACCTCCAACCTCACCTCAATCTTCACCTCCATCCTCATCTCTGTCCTCACCTCCAACCTCACTTCCATCCTCACCTCCATCCTCATCTCCATCCTCACCTCCATCCTCATCTCCATCCTCACCTCCAACCTTACCTCCATCCTCACCTCCATCCTCACTTCCAACCTTACCTCCAGCCAGTCTTTGTTGATCCGACTGAGAAGAAAGATCACATCTCCAACTTTGAAATTCAGCTCCAGTTTGCTGTTCCCAGTGAAGTCAAACAGGGCCTGGGGAGAAGGTGGAGTGAGGAGGGAGGGAGGAAACATTCACTGAGCTCCTGCTAAAGTGCTTACATGCTTCAGCATCCCATTTAACAGATGAGGAAACTGAGGCTCAGAGAGGATAAGTGACTAGTCTGAGGCCACTCTGTTTGTTAGCGGAGGAGCCGGGTTTAGAACCCATGTCTCCCTGACTCCAGAATGGTGCTCCTTCCAGGCCTGCCAGGATAAGCATGAGAGGGAAGGTGCCAGACTCCATGGACTGGGCAACTCCCCATCCCCCAGGCCTCACTGGGGACTCCAATGCCCCCATAACCCCTAGGGCATTGACCACACTGGTTTTGAAATGCCCATTTCTAAGGGTGCATCCCTGGGGAGCTGTGTGAGCCCCTTGAGGACAGGGCCTGGTCTGAGTCACCTCTGAAGCTTCAGTCCCCAAGGCAGGGCTGACCCAGAAGAGCTTGCTGAATGAATGATGGATGGGTGGATTCCCCTTTGCCTCTGTGTGCTCCTCACATGCCCTCCCCTCAGCTGGCTGGGAGTCCTCAGGCGTCCAAGGCCACGGTTGTGGGTCCTTCCACACCCCCCCCAATACCCAGCCGCATCCTGGGCACACAGCAGGCGCCAGCAGGACGGGCTCAGTGGCTGAAGGGTGGAGCTAGGCTGCTGCCCAGTGGTGAGGTACCTCCGCTCGTGGAGCTGCCATGCGGTCAAAGCCGGCGCCTTGTGGGGACGTGCTCTTTCTGTGGAGAGAGAAGAGGGGCTTGTCACCTCTCCTGCTTCTGTGCCCGGAGGAGACCCTCAGCAGAGGCAGGAAAGGCAGGGGAGGGAGAGGGTGTTAAAGATGCAGCTACAATTGCTCCTCTGGACCAGCACACTCCCCACAGCTTTCACTGCCCTGGAGGAGGATTGCCTCCCCTTCTGTGGACCAGG
Source organism: Tursiops truncatus (assembly GCF_011762595.2). Lineage (NCBI taxonomy): Eukaryota > Metazoa > Chordata > Mammalia > Artiodactyla > Delphinidae > Tursiops > Tursiops truncatus. Next base: position 11,053,708 of record NC_047044.1, read on the forward strand.
AGGCATAGGCTCACATATACATTTGCTTAGTGCCATAGCTTGCCAGCCCTTTCACATTACTCCCACACTCAACCCCTAAATTTTCAGCTGAGGAAATGGGCTTCAAGAAGTGCTGAGCTCCACCCCAGGACACAGGGCTGCTGTGGGGCACAGCTGGCATTCAGAGCACACCTGCCTGGGTGCACAGGGGAGATGGCCAGGCACCACACAGAGAGGACGCTCAGAGATACTGGCCAGAGGGAGGAGGGAGGAGTTGTGTGGGAGGGCGGGGCTCAGGAGCCCTGTCCTGGAATTCTTAGCAGCAGCAACCTCTTTTTCTTTTTTTTTTTTTTTTTTTGGCGGTACGCGGGCCTCTCCCCGTTGTGGTCTCTCCCGTTGCAGAGCACAGGCTCCGGACGCGCAGGCTCAGTGGCCATGGCTCACGGGCCCAGCCGCTCCGCGGCATGTGGGATCTTCCCGGACCAGGGCACGAACCCGTGTCCCCTGCATTGGCAGGTGGACTCTCAACCACTGCACCACCAGGGAAGCCCAGCAGCAACCATTTGTTTGGAAGCCCAGCCCTATTTCGGTGGCTTGGATTTCTGAAGACTTTTTCCAGCTTAGGAGGGGCTGGAGGGAGCTGTGGGCCCTTTGGAATAAGGGAGTGAGTAGCAGCGCCCCCTGGGGACCAGTGTGACACACCAAGGAGCCACAGCCGGCCCCATGGAACAAAAACCAAGCAGGGACAAGGCATCCCGGGAGAGGCTGGGAGGAGTGTTTGCAGACAGAACGATCCCTCCTCCCTTCCCTTCTCCCTCCTCCCTTCCCTCCTCCCTCCTCCCCCCAGGCACCCAAAGCCCTCGGACCATCCCCAGTGGCTGCTGAGGCACTAAGCTCTCCCCGTCAATGGCCCAGCCCCTGTCCTCCAGCCCTTACTGTCAAACACGCTTCCTGTCCTCTAGGCCCTACGCTTGATTTCCCAAGCTCACCTAACAAGCCAAACCACCCTGGAGTGCTTAGGTATAGACCTGGTCTCTACTCCTTGCTTCTTTCAGGGAAAATAAGAGCCTTTGCCGCAGAGGCCTGTGGGACAGAGCGCCTGATTAGGAGCAAGTGGCCCAGGGCTCTAGCTGATGAGGGCACAGGGGCCGGTCACTTACACTTTCCGGGTGCGCGGGCGGAGCCGTCGGAGAGCCTGGGGCACCTGCTCCGCGTCATAGGACGACTGGTAGAAGAAGATGCGGACGTCCTCATCCATCAGCACCCAGATGGGCAGGCTGAGGAGGTGCTGCGTTTGGGGAGGATGCAGGACAGGTGGGGTGGTCAGCAGAAAGCTCTCGACATCGCAGCCCAGCTGCTCCATCCCCGTCCCCCATGCTGGGCCCACCTCTCTCCACTAATGGTCCTCTGCCTGATAACAAGTAAGACATATTTTAAAATCTCGGTAGGCTGAGGGTAACACGTCACAAGGTTTGCCCCTGGGTTCAAGGTCAGGAGGGGGCCAACTAGCTTGAGAACAGTTCATTTGGAAAAGACCAAAGGCCTTCAGACATGACGATAACGGTGACGACAGGTAACGTGATGTGGTGGTGACTGTCCAGGCACTGCACTGAGTGCCCCACGGTGTGACCTCGCTCCGTCTAACAATAACCTGGGAGTGAGGGCCAGAAAGGTGAAGGGACCTGCCCAGGGCCACACAGCCTAGCGAGTGACACCCAGAGCCGTCTGCCACCAAGGCTCATCCCTTACATCAAAGCGAGACAATGGTGGGGGACGTATCCCCCAAATAACCCAAATTAACAACAGTTAGTGGAATTACAGCCTAAAAACATGCTTCCTGATACTTCATCTCATATCACAGTTGGGGAAACTGAGGCTCAGGGTGAGAAATTGCCCGGGCCGGTGGGCAGAGCTAGGAAGTGGTGGGGTCGGGACTCTCAATCAGATGCTGGTTACACCCACCACAATGCAACGACCCTCAGGCTGTGAGGATGCAGAGTGCCCAGGACCTGCCAGGGTCCCCCCAAGCTGCCCGCTGCACGGGTCCCCAGGAGCACTGTGATTGGCTTTGAGCGCTACCGCTCCAGAGGCACCCAGACCCCCTCAGAGAATTCCACGGAGGCAGCAGCATGGGGAGGGGCGGGAACTCCTCTCCAGAGGAACTGGGAACGCAGAGCCTGGAAAAGACACGGTTGTCCTATAGGGAGGGCAGGGGGCCAGCCCAGAGATGGGTTCAAGGGCACAGAGAGAGCCAGGTGATGCCCGGGTTAGCATCCCAGCTCTGCCGCCCATCTGGGTGACGTGGAGCAGGGGTGCCTCTGTATGTTCATTAATACAATGGAGGTGATATTATTTCCCCCGTGGAATTGTGTAAAGATTAAATAATTGAATACGTGCAGAACACTTAGAACAGCATTGGGCATCTAGCAAGGGCCCTATCCAAGCTGGATATTATCATTGTTGCTGTTACTTTTATTACAATACAGCACAGTGGGTAAGAGCACAACCCTGGAGTCACAGAGATGTGGGTTCAAATCCCATCCTACCACATATGTACACTACCAGATGTAAGGTCGATACCTAGTGGGAAGCAGCTGCATAGCACAGGGAGATCAGCTCGGTGCTTTGTGACCGCCTGGAGGGGTGGGATAGGGAGAGTGGGAGGAAGGGAGATGCAAGAAAGAAGAGATATGGGAACATATGTATATATATAACTGATTCACTTTGTTATAAAGCAGAAACTAACACACCATTGTAAAGCAATTATACTCCAATAAAGATGTAAAAATAAAAATCCCATCCTACCTACCTAACTGCTCTGTGACACTGAGTGAGTGACTCTACCTCTCTGTGCCTCCATTTCCTCACTTTAAAATAGGGATAAGAGTATTGAACTCACAGGTTATTGAGGGAATTAAATAAGCCTATTTATTTATCCAATAAATATATATCAAGAGCCTCCTTGTTGCCAGTCAGAGCACTCCACATAGTTCTAGGCAATTGTCATTGTCACGCGAGCCCTATTCTTCATGAGCACAGAGGTGCGACCGGTGGGTAGAAGTCACAGGGAGTCGGGCTTTTCTAATAGCTGTCCGACAATGGACGAGCAGCCTGGGTCAGGGGAGAGTGGTAGTGAGCTCCCCGTCTCTGAATGTTTCAAGCCCAGGGTGAGGTTACCATAGTACTGATTGGCCTCTGAGCTTCGAGGAACCCACTCAGACACAGACAGGCAGAGATGAGATCCTTCAGGCTGCTGGTTGCCAAGACCAGGCGTGGATGGAGGAGCTCCAGCTCCACAGCCCCTGCTCCCTCCTTCCAGCCCCGCTGGAGGAGAGTGGAGCCGCCGGCTGCCCAGAAGGAGCAGCTGTCACAGCGCCCCCTGGAGGGGAGATGCCTCCAGTACTGGAGCCCGTGGGCTTTCCCACCCTACCTCTCCTCTGCCCAGAGCCCAGGATTCCTGCAGCCACTGGGGAGGGCAGGCGGCCACCTCCTCCCTCGCCCACCCCCTTTATACTCCTGGGGTCCCCTCATTCCACTAGGAGTCATGCTCTCTCACATTCTGGAAGCAGGTTCACAGTTTACAAAGCACCTTCCTGTCCTTTTCTCAATAGATCCCAACATCACTCCCCTCCTGTGAGACAGGAGAGCTGGGGGCACGGCTCCATTTCATAGGTGAGAAAACCAAGTCCTAGACAGAATGAGCAAATAGCCCTAAATCACCCACTCAGTGTCAGAGCAAAGACCAGAGCACTTAGCTCGGTGCTCTTTTCCCGTAAGAGTAGAACAGGGAGGCCTCACTGTCTGTGACGATGCCTCTGGGCTATGAAGAGGGCTTCTCGCCCCAGTTTCCTAAGGTTGTCATCAAGCCAAGGTTTGCATGCCTCTAGTGATAGGGTGCTCACTACCTCACGAGGAAAACTATCCCTCTCTTGCCCAGCTCTAATTGGTGGAAGGCCTTTCCTGACCAGCCTGGCTCTCTGCCTTTAAGATGTTCCTTCCTCTGTGTTCCCGTCCTCTGAGGAGGTAGACAGTTTACAGGTTGGGGAATACACAAGGGCATCCATCCAAGGCCCATGCATGCAACTAAAATCCAGCCTGTGGCCTGTTCATACAGAGGTGCTATGTGAGAAAGCCGGGGCCTTGGTCTGCCGTGCCCTTGTTATACAGACCGTACCCCTTTATGGTTTCATGACCCACCTGTCTGTATTCCCCCTGGACAGCGGGGACCTTGGGGCAGGCACTGGCTCCTATTCTCCTCTGTACCAGGACACCCGGCACAGCCATTAGATTTGTCAGTTCAAAGTGTGGCTCTCTGAACTTTCTCCATTGCTCCTGTCCCATCCCCAGGAACCCTGAGGACACATCCTGTTTCTCTCCCTAGGCTTGGCCTTTAAGGATTGAAGATGGGAACCATCAGAGCAGAAGAGCCAGCCCTAGTTCCCAAAGCCATGGCCAGGGATGGTGCCTGGGCCCCGCCCATCCTCAGCATCCTGGGCCCTCCCAGGGGCCCCCTGGCCTGGCCCCTCTGTTACCTTCATATAGGCGTTGAGGGCGGGTATCCGCATCTCGGCAATCTCCTGTTTCACACCCACGTAGACTTTGGCTGAGGAGACACAAAGAGCTGTCCTGGGAATCTGACCCAAGAGTGTGGCCTCTGGGCCCGGAGCTGCCCACCCGGGCCAGGAACCCTCCACACTGGCTCAGCGCTTTTCCCTTTCCTCTTCCCACAGCGCTGCGGTGGCCACCATCCAACGTGCATTTTCTGAGTTGTACTATCACCAGTTGATATTTTTCTTGTTTTAATTGTTTATGTATTGCCTGTTCCTACACACACACACACGCACACACACACACACTTCTTCGCTCTGAGAGAACAGGATCTTTGCAATGCTCATAGCTGTGTTCTCATCACCCCAGCTGCACATTCGTGTCACCTGAGAAGCATTTAAAATCTCATTGCATAGGACTCACCCCAGAACAATTAAATCAGAATCTCTGGGAGTGGGACTCGGGCATCAGGATTCTTCTTTTTTTTTTTTTTTTTTTTTTTTTTTTTTTTCAGTACGCGGGTCTCTCACTGTTGTGGCCTCTCCCGTTGCGGAGCACAGGCTCCGGACGCGCAGGCTCAGCGACCATGGCTCACGGGCTCAGCCGCTCCGCGGCACGTGGGATCCTCCCGGACAGGCGCACGAACCCGCGTCCCCTGCATCGGCAGGCGGACTCTCAACCACTGCGCCACCAGGGAAGCCCATCAGGATTCTTTAAATCTCAAGGTACTTCCAATATGTCACCAAGGTTAGGAACCATGGTGTAGAATAATGCCCAAATCGATAAATATTTGTGCAGTGGATGGGTGAATCATTCTTCACAAGCAAGGCAGAGTGTTTGCGGGGAAAGGGAAAGCGATGACGGCTGACCAAAGACAAATGTCCTCTCCAGGAGCCTCAGGTGGGGGTCCTGGGAGAACTGCCCACCCAGAGAGCCCCCCAGAAAGCGAATGTGAGACGGGTCGGCTTCCTGCTGCCCGCTGCCTGTGAGACACACCGGCTGGTGTCTGGCGGTGTAAGGAGGGTAGCGTCTGAGGTCTGGGGTAGAGAGAGACATTGGGGAATTAGTAGCCAGAAAAGGGCAGTTAAAATCACAGGCACGGGTCAGATTGCCTATGGGGGAGTGAGAAGACAGAACTGAGGATAACGGTACAGAGGATGCCCGCCTTCCAAGGAGCACCAGCGGAGGCAGAGATCTTTGAGGGGCCTCGGGGCTCAAGGAGGCTTGTGGCCAGAGCGCCCACTTAGGGCACGTGCTTGTTTAAGGATGGAAGAGAACCGAGCCCTCCCGTGGCGAGGCTTGGCAGAGAATCAGAAGATAAAGGAGAAGGTGAGTCTACAGGGAGGAGAGGTCAGCTGAGATCAAGAGGGACCCCTCCTCCCTGCTGCTCGGAGAGGGGGAGGGGGCGGGGCGGGGCCAGGGAATGGGCGAACCCCTGGGAGACAGTCTCCTCCCTGGGGCTGGATGCTGGACACTGGAGGCAGGGAACCTCGGGCACTGGCTGAGGCAGAGAGGAAAGCAAGCTGGAGGCAGGGTTTGGAGTTTGAGGAAGGGAAGGTCAGGAAGTGTCTTTGCTGTTTAGGGGAACGGTGATTGGATGCAGCCTGCAGCGTGTGCAGGGCACAGCCATGACCACTCCGTGGACCCGAACCCCCACTCTGGTGGAGTTTTCTCCTGCTGGGCTCATGCAGGTTGGCCTTGAGAAGCCAGAGGTTTGGGCCTGTCCAAGGTGAGGACGGAGCAGGGGAGGCAGGTCAGGAGACAAGCGGTGAGGGGACTGTCCAAAAGCAGAGGTGCGCGCCCACAGCGTCCCAGCAGAGCAGGGAAGCAGGGGGAGCCGCGGGGACCTGGGGAGTGAGAGGGCAGCTCCCCCACAGGGGACAGAGGGAGGGCTGGAAGATGAGTCTGTGTTTAACGTGGGAGACACGGGGATTCCTGTCTCGAAGAGGAGAGGCCCGGGCTGATGCGCTCCGAAGCTGGCGGTGGATCGCTGAAGCAGGGCGGCCGTAACGCTCATTGGAGAGCAGGGGGTCAAGGGCTGTAAGTCCGGAGAGCCAGAGGTGGCAGCCCATGGCTGGCAGGAGGGGGGCCGTGGACTAAATGAACGGTTTTCACTAAAATAGAAGGGTTTGTGCTAAAATAGAAGCACCGATCAGCGCCCGCAGAGCTGGGAGGAGAGGCTGGCGGGCGCCGCTCCATCCTGGGGCAGCCCGTTGGCGGCCTACCTGGGAGCGTGGGAAGGATGCAGATGTAGGGGCTGGCCTTGTTCTCCGGCCCGAAGCGCTCCTCCAGCTTGCTCTGCAAGGCGTAGAACTGGCGGTAGCGGCGGTAGATGAGGTACTTAGACCCCCCTTTCGTCTTCACCTCGATGACAAAAACCTAAGGAGGACAGAGGCCAGGGGGTGGGGCCTCGCAAGCCAGGGGGTGGGGCCTCGTAGGCCAGGGGGTGGGCCTTTGCAGACCAGGGGGTGGGGCTTTGCAGACCAGGGGGTGGGGCATCGCAGGCCAGGGCCAGAGCAGGGGAGAGGTCCACAGGTCCTAGGGTCAGAGCAGAATTTCTCGACCTTGGTATCACATGTGAGGCCAGGTAATTCTTTGTCGTGGGGACTGTCCGGTGCACCGCACTGCGTGAAGCAGCATCGCCGGACTCCAGGCAGTAGACGCTCTGCCCCAAGCTGTGACAGTCAAACCTGTCTCAAGACATTCACTGCCAAGCGTCCCTTGGACGCGGCACAATCGCCCTGTTGAGAACCCCTGGGATAGAAGTGAAGAGAGGAGAGCGCTGGAGGCTCAGAGGTCAGAGGGTGAAGGTCCAGGGGTCTCTCTTACAAAGTGGCTGGTGAAGCCTTTCTTCTCCTCGATGTCGGCGATGTTGGCTGAGGTGGCAATGTCGTCGGGAAGCTGGTTGAAGTCGCTGAGGGAGGCGGGAGGAGAAGAAACCCTGGTCATCACCCTGCTGTGTTGGGTGGCCCCTGGGTGTGAGGCCCCGTGCAAAGTGAACCCGTGTACCTGCATTACCCCGTTCAACACCCCTCTCGTGCCAGGCAGCGACACAGACCAGACCTTGACAGTGAAGGCATTTGGAATCGGAGCCATATATCAACAGCCATAGGAGAGTCTAGCAAATCGCTTTGGGGCTGCGTTATTCATCCGGGAACAGGGAATCAAGCACCCCTGCCTATCAGACCCTGTTCTAGGCCCTGGATCACAGGGGTAAACAAAGGCAACACACACCTCCCAGGGAGAATGGCTCATTATACCCGGGGGGAAATCCTCACAGAGCAGGTGACATTGGAGCCAGGTCTAGAAGGCTGAATAAGAGTCCACCAGGTAGGACCGGGGAGGGGGAAGGGCCTTCCGGCAGAAGGAACAGCACGTGCTAAGGGTCTGAGGCCCCAGGAGTGGTTCCAGGTCTAGTGTGGCTGGAGTCTGGTGTGATCGGAGACTGAATAGGCGGATGAGGCCAGGTTGAGGAGGGTCTCCAGTGCTGAGCTGAGGAGTTTTATAGGCAACGGGGAGCCATGTAAAGCTTCAGAAGAGAGTGAAAACACAATAGGACCCCGGCTTTAGGAGGCCATCTGGGGTGGCTGCATGGAGAGGAAAAGGAGGGCAGAGACTGAAGGGACAGAGCGCCCCTGGGATGCCCTGAAGGGGTCCAGCTGAGAGAAGATGTGTCCCTGAGCCAGACAGTGGCGACGGGAGGAGAGGACAGACACAAGGGACACCACCCTTGGCAGGCACTCTTCCATTTTTGTGTCCCCTGCTTCTTCCTGCTAATCAAGCTCCATTTTTTTTCAGGGTGGCAATGCCTAGCCCCAAGGTGATAGATGACCATTGGTCTGAGCCAAACATACTAATCCCATTGCTGTTTCCCAGACCCCCTTGCAGCTAGGAGCAGCCCTACGAGCAGTTCTGGCCAATGAAACCTAAGAGGAAACCTAGAGGCTGTAGCAGCCTCTAGGAGAGTGTTCACTTCAAGATCCAGAGGATTGGACAAGGCTAGCATGGTCTCCTGCCCTTTCCCCTTCTGCCTGCCTGGAAAGCAGGTGAGACATCTGGAGCTGCAGCAGCCACATTGCATCCATGAGGCAAAACCATGAGACTGATCACAGGAATCTCTGGAACGCTGGTCCTGAAGTCACTGAGCTGCAGAACCAGCTGTGACCTCTATGTCTGGACTTCTCGTTATGTGAAAACATAAACCCCTGTTTGTTTCAGCCACTATCAGTTCCTCTGTTCTCTGCAGCCTTATGCATATCCGACAGACACACCACTACTTTGTGAGTCATTCCAGAGTTACGACCAGCAGGGTTTGGAGACGGTTTGGACGTGGAGATGAAAGAAAGGGCAGTGTCAGGAGTGACACCCACATGTCACCCGTATTCTGACCAGGATGGGTGGGTGGGGGGGAGCCTGGTTGATGGGCTCAGTTTGGGGCATGCTAATCTGAGAGATCCCTTGGGCACACAGGTCGAGGTCTGGCAAAAGGTGGCGTGTGGCTCTGGAGTTCAGCGTGGGTGGGGCTGAACCCCACTGGAGTGGGTGTGGTAGAAACCATCTGCCCTGTGACTGCTGGTTAAGACCCCCAGGGAAGAGCAATCACTGAGCAGAGGAGGGGGCTGAGAGGGACAGATGGAGGAAGAGGAAAGGGACCGCCAAGGAGATGGAGAAGGAACAGCTAGGGGTCTCTGAGTCCAGCCGATTGTGAACAGATGAGGAAATGAGAAGCAATTAGCAATTCTGTTACTGCTGCAGCGATTGGGAAACAGAGTGGGAGTCGGGGGCAGGGCTGCCCCGTCCGAGCCTCAGAGCTGGCTGGGACCTCAGTCGATATTGGTTTCAAAGTCTACACACCCAGTCCCAGCCCTTGCTGGTCCCCACGTGACCTGGGCTGCTTGGGGTCTCAGGCTACCTCAGGACTCTGGAGGCTGGCGGGGAGGTGACTCAGGGTGCCAGAGGGCGGGAAGAGGAAATCCCCAGCACTTCCAGAGCAATTTGGTGGCGGCTGGCAACCTCCCCACTCACTTTCCACACATGGTCTTGTGGTAGCACCCATGGGAGAAGCTTCCTCCTCCACTTTCTCCCCTGAGACTGTGCATTTCCTGGGTATTTCACCTGCAGTAGGATGGGGGTGGGGCAGGAAGAAACCAGAGAGGTAGAAATGGCCCCTTCCGGGGAATCAGGAGGGTTGGGTAATAGTAACTACAGCTAACGATTTCCTGAGCACACACCGAGCACCAGGTGCCTTCTAAGACAGCGTCACCTTCTTCCAGACAAGGAAACTGGGGCACGCAGAGGTTAACGAACTTGCCCAAGTAAGTAAAGAAGCTGGGATTTGGCTCCAGAATTTTGTTCCCAAACACTGCTGCACTGGCCCTGGTCTGAAAGCTCCCAACAGCTTGCTGCGTGAACTCAGATGAACCGCAGCCCCTCCCTCCCAGCCTCAGTCACCGGATAATTATTATTATCCAGAATAATAATAATAACGTTGTTAGCACCTACTGTAGCTCAGACCCTGTTAAGAACATGAGGACATGGCCTCTGCCTTCCTGGGTCTCATAGTTGAGTGGAGGAGTTGGACAAATAATTACCTAATTTCAGTGGTCCTAGAAGCTGTGAAGGAAAAGCCCACGATGTTTCGAGCTGCAGCAGGAGTCTGGCCATTATTGTATTCCCTCAACGAATTGGTAGTCGTGGGCAAAAAAGCTTGGCAAGCAGAAAATTCTAAGACGAGGGTGACGTTTATCAGAGAGAGAGAATCAGGGGTCCTGTGTATATAGGACAAGGTGCGCTCAGATCAAGGATGGTAGGGGAGGGCTTCCCAGAAGAAGTGGCACCAGGTCAGGGGGAGAAGTAAAGAGGACCTGGCCCCAGGATGACAGGCAAGTGAAAGAGCGAGTGCAAAGACCCCCAGCCATGCAAGAGGAGGCACGTTATGAGGGACGAAGCCAGCGAGACAGGCAGGGCCTGCTCACGAAGGGCCCCTGAGCCTCACCCTTTGGTGGTGGGGTGAGGAAGGGGTTACGTCGGGAGACCTGTGTGTCATGGGGCGGGAGAGCACAGGTGAAAGATGAAGACCTGAATTCGCGCTCTGCCGTCACCAAGGTCAGCAGCCTTGGGGAGACTCCTCTCTGCACTCTGGCCTCTCCCCGACTCCAAAATGGGGACCATGGAAGTATTTACATCCCTGGAGGGTTCAGAGGTCACATCTGTAACAAGCACAGCTGGAGAATCCCCACGAGAGCAGGGACCCTGCTCACTGCTGCATCCCCAGGGCCCAGAACAGCCCCGGCACATAGTAGGTACTCAGGGAGACGCAAGGCCACTCCCTGTGTCTGTCTTTCAACAAGTCTGCTTTGCGCCACATGGAAATAGCCTGGCTGCCAGGGGGTTGGGTGCGGGGAGCTGAGCCTGGAAGTTGCTGTATCAGGGCGACGCCAGGGGTGCCACAAACCCGGCTGCAAGTCCCAATAGAATAGCTGCCCGCTAGACACCTCAGCCGGGACCCCTCTGAGCTGAAGTCAACTCAGAGTCCATAGATTCATATCGTTCATGAGAAGTGCATTTTGGGGGCCTGCACGGGAAGGGCTGAGTAAGGCGTGGAAAGACCCTGAGGCAGCAGCTAGTTCAGGTTTTGTGCTTCCTGCACACAGTAGGTGCTCTAAACACGTCTGTGGGAAGCAAACTCCCTCCCCCCATGGCAGTCCTTTCCATCTTTAGACGTCTCGGGTCTTAGAAAGTCCTACTGCCAGAAATCTACTGCCCTCCCATCACATCCTCCGCTTCGGCCTCAAGCATCGGGGCTCACTTTCAGACAGGCATCCAGGTGCAGGGAGGCTGAGAGACCCCCGGGCCTGGCTCTACAGCTCCATGAAGGAGGGGAGCAGGGCGCCTTTCCTCCGTGGAGGGCCAAGGACATCTGCAAAGGGACGGGGAGCGGGAGGGAGGGGACACACTGTCCGGCTGGCCGGCTCTGGTCATCCTCTCTCTGACCCACGTGCTCTGAGAAATAGGAAGTACCACCAGCCTCAAACAGCAGCTGTTTTCCGAAGGTTTGGGTTGGCGTGCCAGGCCCAGTCTCCAGGGAGGACTCGTGGGCTGGAGGGGCTGGGATCTGGTGGGAAAACCTCACCCCAGCCCCGAGCACCACCCTCTGTGGCTCTCAAAGGCCACTCTTGAACTACCCTCCAAGCATTTGCTTCTGTTGCCCCTCCCGCCATACACACAAGCCTTCGGGAATTCCACCCCGGGTTCCACTTCCAGCCACAGACTCCCCCACAGGCCCTCTGCTGCCCACTTCGGCCCAGAGCAGCCTAGCCCATCTCCAGTGACCCTCAGAGCCACCTCCACACTGTTACCACACTCTGATGTCACCTGCTGGTGTCACCTGCTGTTCCAATCCAGGGGGGCAGGAGCCAATCCCTGTGTCCTCAGGTCCCCCTAGAGCTCGGAGCACAGGCCTGGCTACTGAGGAAACATCCAGAAAGTGTCTCCTGAGAAACGAGGCGAGGCCCTGACAAGGCTGTGCTCTGAGCCCCAGCCTTGCCATTCATTCCATGTGACCCTCAGGAAGTAATTTATTCTCCTTGGGGGCTCAGTTTCCTCACCCATACAGTGATAGGATTGGACCACAAGGATCTAAGAACATTTTCCAGCTCAGTGGTCCATTCATGCCTTTATTCCTTCATTCATTCACTCACCAGCATTTACTGAGCACTTAGTCTGTACTGGCATTGTTCAAACCCTGGGGATATAGCAGTTATCAAAAGACATAAATATCCTATGGGACTTGCTTCTAATTGGGGAGCCAGTGGTAAAGAAAACCAATGAGTTGAGTATAGACTATTATGCCTGCAATGTAAGGACTACACAGGAAAAGGAAACAGGGCAAGTGTTCAGAGGGGGCTATCAAGGAAAGCTTCTCGGAGGAGGTGATATTTGAGATAAGCCCTGGAAAAGAGCCAGATTCTACGCCTCTGTCTGAACAGAAAATGAAAAGCCATTACTGAACAGTGTGGAGCAGCAAGGCCCAGCCTGGGCCCCAGGACACCTGAGTTCCCGTCCAGACTCTACCACCCACTCCTGCGTGACCCTGGGAAAGTCACTCCCCTCTCTGAGCCTCAGTGTCTTCATCCGTGCCTGAGGGAGGTGAGCCATGACTTGGAGTTTCCTTAAAACAGTTCTCAGAGCCTGCATTTCTGAGTATTTGGGTTCTGACTCAACTCCAGTCTCTCAACTTTCGACGTTGATAAGGGGCTGCAGGAGGGCAGGCCTCCATCCCCCAAGGCCTGCCAGGAAGAGTGAGGAGGCCCCGGGAGGGCAGCGCCCCTGCACTCACCTCTCAGCACGCAGCTGTTGGGCCGTGGCCATGGCTGTCAGTGGTCCAGGGGAGGGGGTGGCGGAGGTTCTTTCCCAGCCAGGCCCAGGCTGAGTTTGCCCCTCACTTCCCTCCAGCCACCCTGCGTCTCGGCTGTGGTCCCAGGAGTCGTCAGGAGCTGCCTTTAGGGAAACCCCAGCCTTGCTTCTCTCAACTCTAGAAGAGGCTCCTCCCCCAGGCCCTCTGGGGCTGGCCTGTGGCCCACACTTCCTCTTCCTCACCTCCCAGCTCTACCACAAGTGGGGAAGTGCGCACCCGCTGACACTGGGTATGCAGGAGTGCACTGATGTGGGGGGTGTTGGGGACTTCCTCGATGTCAGTTCTCGGGGCCAGGCTTCCGTTGGGCATCAGAGACCTCCTCTCCATCAGAGATCGGGTCCCTGTGCTGGCCAGCCACCACGGGGACTTATAACCTGAGGAGTCACTTCACATCCACTGACTCATCAAATCCAGCCTGCACCCCTTCACTGTTGAGACTTACCCAACCTATTCCCTAGGCCTGGAGTGCTGGCCTCCACCTTGCCTACCTTCCCAAAGGCCCAGGTCAGAAGCCACCTCCTCCAGGAAGCCTCCCTGGTTCCCCCAACGAAGTTAGTGCTTACAGGTGCTTGTGTCATAGTAGAGTGTGAAGGTTGGTTTATGCTTCCGTCTTCCCCTTTTCCTGGAGCTCTGGGCTGTACTTTCCTCATCCCTAGATCCCTGGGCCTACACGGGCCTGCCATAGCCAATCCTCCCTACAGGGCTGTCACGTTACAAACCTGATCACACCATTCCCTGCTTAAACTTTAACTGCTTCACCCTGCACTTAGGAGAAAGTCCAAACTTCTAGCCCTGTCTGCCTCCAAAGTTCTGAACACCCTACTGGCTTCCCCAGCCCCCTCTCCCAGGCTGTTTCCTTCCCACACTGGCCTCTAGTCCATTTCTAGAATGTTCCAAGATGTTTTCTCCTCTGGGTCTTTGTGCATGCTGTTCCCCTGCTGGAATGTTCTTCCCTGTCTCCTTTAGGGCTCGACTTGGAAGTCACCTCTTTAGGGAGATCTTCCCTGAACACTCACCCTACATATGTCACTCTCTCTCTGATATTCTCTCCCAGATCCCTGTGCTTTTGCTTTAGAGCATTCGGAACTATTGTAACTTCATGTTTGTTTGTGTATTTATATGTTCGACCACTGTCTTCCCAGCTAGCGCAGTGCCTAGCACATTGCAAGTGCTTACCCAATATTCAGGAAATGAACACAATGCTTCTAGTTGGTGATCCTGTGGCCCCTCTAACATGTCTGGCTATTGGATTCCGAGGGAGCTCTCCCTAGAAGTTCACAGCCACACCCAGGAACCCCCAACTGGTCACACACACACACACACACACACACACTCATATTCACATTCATATAAACTCATGCATCACAGATACAAAGTAGAAAGGCAGCAGGAAGAGGATATAGATGATGGGGAAACCGTGCCTTGTACCATCACAGAATGGGCCCTTCTGACTCCCTCTGCCCCAAACCCATGCTGAATTAAGACCCCCCAGGACTGGGACAGGGTTCTGCAGGGACAAACCCGGCTGGGTGGAGCCTGGAACCAGGACTTCCCACTGCAGTTCCTTTGTTATTTCCCAGACACAGGGACTGGGAATACGAGCCATTCTCAGGATCCCAAGGGCTGTCTGGCTCCAAGAATGAAGGGCAGCTGGGAGCCTCAAGTCCTTCCTCTGAACCTCGTCCCGCTCTACCCAGCCACCCCAAGGGACCTTCTGCCCCCAGTAGAGTTCAGGGTGGAGGCAGAGTCCCCAGGAGGAAATATGCTCTGGGCCCAGCACTACAGTCCTGACCCAGTGAGGATCTCCCTCCCTCTCTTCAGGGCCAAAGGCTCTTCTGAAACCAAGATCCCTTATGGACTCCTTGGGAGGCAGAGACCGCTTTGGAGAAGGACAGAAGAGAAGACGAGAAAGGAGAAAAATGGAGAGAGATACCCAATCAACAACTATTTACCAAGAAAGGCATTTAGAATATAGATATAAACTAACATGGCAGGGTGAACACAAGTTGAAATTTCTCATCCTACTCCAGGCATATAAAAACTGCTAGATAATAAATTTTTAAGTATTTTAAACATAAAGAGTCCAGCTCAAAAGCAAGAACGTGTAATTTTCCGATTTTAAGAGAGGGGAAATCTATACCAGTGAGAGGCACGCCACACCCAATGGGAAAACCAAGGGTGGAAATGGGTTCATAGGGCTGAGATTTTAATGCCTAATCTGGGACTAGGTCCAGGCTATTTAATGCCTATCTGGGACTAGGTTTGACTTCCTGCTCTGTCGGCAGGAAGTCAAACCTGCGCTCCCAGTGTGAAACTGAGTGTCAGAACTGATGAAAGGAATAGAACGTCTCAGCTATCAGCCTGGGGTCACTGCAGGAATTGAGATACTCTCCCAGGCCATGGGTGGAATGAGAGAGACATACACCAGATCAGAGCCTCAAGGCTGAAATGTGCACTGATCTAAGATCTAAGCTGCCCACATGGTATAGAATTCCCAAGCTGCAGCATTACCTCAAAATACTCTGGAGTCCATGAGCCTGCAGAGCAATAGCGAAACTGTCCCGTGGGCTCACAGACCAAAATTACAAATGGTGGAAAGAGCCTCTCCACTATGAAAGCTAGCTTATAGACCGAACGTACAGAAGAATTCACACCCAAAGAGCCAGAAATAATACAAACAATGACTCCGACCCAGTCCCTGGTGTCTCAGGGTTCCGCTCAACTGGAAGATGAAACAACTAAATGATCAGTAACAGGACAGGGTTACTTGTGGCCGATGTGGCCATTGTCTGTGAGTTCCAAGAGGGGCAAGCGCTGAGCCGCGGCTGGGGTCCAGGAGGACGCTGGCCTAGAGTTGGTCAGGAAAGACAGGAAGTGACAACAGTTTTAGCCAGAAAGTAGGATCCAGCACTGACATGCGATTGTGTGCATCATCATACGTGTATAGTTAAAAACACGTATTGTATACAAACGTGTTTATAAACACGTACAAGTCTGTGTAGACAAGCGTGAGTGTGTTTATGCTGTGTCTATCCAAGCATGTGATGTGTACAGTAGTGACATTGTGAGTCTGAGAGGATATATTTATATATATTTATTTATTAAAAAATTTTTTATTGCGGTTGATTTATAATGTTGTGTTAGTTTCTGGTATACAGCAAAGTGATTCCATTATATATATATACATATATTCTTTTTCAAATTCTTTTCCATCATAGGCTATTACAAGGTATTGAATATAGTTCCCTGTGCTATACAGTAGGTCCTTGTTGTTTATCTATTTTATATATAGTAGTGCATATATGATAATCCCAAGCTCCTAATTTACCCTCCCCTTCCCCTTTGGTAACCATAAGTTTGTTTTCTGTGTCTGTGAGTCTATTTCTGATTTGGAAATAAGTTCATTTGTACCATTTTTTTAGATCCCACATATAAGTGATATCATATGATGTGTGTCTTTCTCTGTCTGACTTACTTCACTTAGGATGATAATCTCTAGGTCCATCCGTATTGCTGCAAATGGCATTATTTCATGCTTTTTATGGCTGAGTAATATTCCATTGTGTATATATCCCACATCTTCATTATCCGTTCATCTGTCGATGGACATTTAGGTTGCTGCCATGTCTTGGCTATTGTACCTAGTGCTGCTATGAACCCTGGGGTGCATGTATCTTTCCAAGTTAGAGTTTCCATCTTTTCCGGATATATGCCCAGGAGTGGGATTGCTGGATCATAGGGTAACTCTATTTTCAGTCGTTTAGGGAACCTCCATACTGTCCTCCATAGTGGCTGCAGAGAGGATATATTTAAATGCTGGAATCTAAGTGGGCACAAAATGACCATAAACATGAATACGTTTACAGCATGTGAACCTGGGTGAGCTAATATGTCCTTTTTCATCCTTTCTTTACTCATGTGTAAAATAGGTTTACCGAATGGGGTTGTAGTAAGAATTAACAAGAAAAAAATGTGTGAAAAGTGCCTAGATGTGGGAATTTCTAAATCTTATTCAAAGTTTTCAATGTGTACGTGTGTGTGTGTATGTGTGTGTGTGTGTGTGTGTGTGTGTGTGTGTGTGTGTGTGTGTGTAGGGTAGAACAAGCCCTCAAATTCACCTCCCCAGGTTTCTCAAGGTCTTCCCTCCCCATCCCCGGCCCCCTCCACCCCCAGAAGCCTCCCGTGGCCCTGACTCGGCGGTAGGGGGGCAGGGACAAGGATGTCCAGGGAAGGGCCAGGGGCCTGCGGTGGGCCAGCTCTTTCCCTCCCCAGCTCCTTCTCTCCCTTTCTTCTGTCCCTGCCCGTGGATCTGCTGAATATGGGTATTTTCCCCGTGGCTCCTCGTATACAGAACACTGTTGCTAATTTTACGCCCGAGCTCTGATACTGTGTAATTTGAGGCCAGACACTGTCAGCAGCCGGCTTCCGTCCCGCTGCCGCTGCGGTTCCCCGTGTCCCTCCGCCTCTACCACTGGTCTTCCGCTGCTGCTACTGCCGTAGGAGGAGAACGAGGCAGAGGAATAGCCAGGAAGGGGAGCCAAACCCTTCACACATTCCAGCAAAGCACATCTGTATCCAGCCTTTCTGGGTAGATACAAAGAAATGCCTGAAGTGACCTTCTGCATCTCGAGAACTGACCTGTGATAACCTCCCCCCTCCCCCTCCCCCCGCCACAGCCCGTGAGTAAAACTCACACACAAGTCATCCAGCTGTCCGAATTGGTAGCTCCCGGTCCAGGCAGTAAAGCTCACATATTTTCTTCACAGAAGCATGCACGCTGGCCCTCCCTTCCCGCCAGGTTACTTTGAAGGTTACACCCAAACCTAACAGCTCAGAGGTTTGAAGCACAGAATCAGGAGGAAGAAAACTGCTAGGGGCAGTCGGAAGCCAATGACAGTAAAGTGACATTCAGACAGTGACAAAGAGGATGCAATATGAAAAGTAAATAGGCTCAAGGACCAAATGCTGGGGGCCACCCAGAGAAGGGGCATCGCTGCATTAGGAAGGTTTACTAATATCCATTCATAACCACGTCTCCAAGGAAACT
Source organism: Tursiops truncatus (assembly GCF_011762595.2). NCBI lineage: Eukaryota > Metazoa > Chordata > Mammalia > Artiodactyla > Delphinidae > Tursiops > Tursiops truncatus. The sequence continues at coordinate 11,071,698 of NC_047044.1, forward strand.
TTCAATACACTCAGAACATACCTGAGGGATTGCAAGAGCCTGAATGAGGACTGGGTCTAAATGTCACCAAATGCACAGCCTTTTTCAAACCTCACTCATTCGGGGGCTGTGGGTGTGCGAGATAGAATGAGGAAACCTACCTCTGAGTAGCCACTTGTTGGGGCTAAGAGCTCCAGCTGCAGGAAAGGGAGCGTGGTGATGGTCAGGGGCTGGGGAGGAGGTGTGCAGCTTCTGCAGGACCAGGAGATGCTCCCAGAAGCCCATCATGGGAACGCAGTAAATGCCTGCTGCCTGAATCAGTGACTCTCTTAGGGAAGAGAAGGAAAATCTTAGATTAGACTGAACAAGATTCCTGGGGAATCCCTCATGCCCTGAATTCCCCAACCCTGACCCACATGTGTCTCTTTATAGTTTATGAGGGGAGCTTCACTGGACCTCCTCTCTGAGCCATAAGGAGCCACCTGGCAGGCCCTCAAGAGCAGTATTTGAAGACAGGAGGCCACGTGTGGTGCCCTGCCCTCCTCTGTGACGCGCCAGCAGCAGAGCTGGGTCTGGAACTCAGGTGCCCTGGCTCTGGCACACACGAGCTCTGTGACCTCTCTGACCATCAGTTTCCTTGTTCATTTTTCTAAATAGAGATAATATTTGCTTCATAGGATTATTGCCTTATTCATTTGTTCAAAATGCAGTGAGCACCTTCTACATCCCAGACACCTACTGTGTGCTAAGTTCCAGATGAAAGTCGTTGTTCTTGTGATACATACCTTCTGGAAGTGTGTTAAATAAGGTGGCTGGACGCCAAGCACTCGGTACGATGCCTGGTCCATGGAAGGTGGGCAGTAAATCATTGATGTTAATGTTATTATTGATGATAATTTCCTTAGTAGGTCTTGGTCCCTTCTTGGTCTATCTCTCCCTGCACACCTTGCTCCCCTCTGACTTAAAACATCACATCAAATTCTATTGTTTTCCCCATATATGTCATCCACTATCACTGCGCTTGAGTTGTGGAAACGGCTCTGCACGTAATCAAAATATTTACGGAAATAGACCACCAGGGGGCGCTGCGACCCAGAGGCCCAGTTCCCACTCTGCCTCGCTACCTAGAGGAAGAACGTCGTAAACCGCAAGAAAACTACCGGTCCGACCAGAGGGTCAAATTGTGTGAGAGAGCCTGGCAGAGCGCTGCCTGCTGGATCTCACAGCCCTCTCCAGACGGCCTCATCAGTCAGAATCTGAGCAAGATTCATGAGAAGATGCTCCCTGAGGCTTAAGGATCCTGAATATCCTCTCCGTTGATAAGTATGATAACGGCCGAGATGCTCTGAGTTTACTGTTTAACTAACCCTCCACCATAAAATTGCAGGAGTGAGGCGTCCCTGGTGGTGCAGTGGTTAAGAATCCGCCTGCCAATTCAGGGCACACCGGTTCGAGCCCCGGTCTGGGAGGATCCCGAGTGCCGCGAAGCGGCTAGGCCCGTGCACCACAGCTACTGAGCCTGCGCTCTAGAGCCCGCGAGCCACAACTACCTGTGCACCTGTGCATCTAGAGCACGTGTTCTGCAGCAAGAGAAGCCACGGCGGTGAGAAGCCCGTGCACCCAGTGAAGAGTGGCGCCCGCTCGCCGCCACTAGAGAAAGCCCACGTGCAGCAACGAAGACCCAACACAGCCGCCCTCCCCGCAAAAAAAATTGCAGGAGTATATGAGTTAGCACTTGCAAAGCCCTTACAACAGTGTCTGGCTCGGAAAGCAGCTCAGTGCACGTTGGCTCTGATTATTGTTACTTAATCCTCACACCAACCCCCATAAAATAGGTCATATTTTTATCCCCACTCTGAAAATGAGGAAACCGAGGCTCTATGGGATTAGGAAACTGAACCAAAGTGACCTAGAGGGTGAGCTGCAAAGGAAGATTTTGACCTTAAATCTGGCTGACTCCAAACCCACACTGTTAATAACTGTGCTATACGGGCCCATTCATTCATTTATTCATTCCACAAGCATTTAGCAACCACTCTTCACAGGTAGAAAGGATAGAGAGATGAATCTGGCACAGGTGCTGCCTTCAGGGAGCTCACACTCCTGTTGAAGTACACATGTAAATATGCATGCATGCATACACACGTGCACACGCGTGCACACGCATGCAGATGCACGGGCATGCACGCACCTGCACACACATGCACATACACAGACGTGTGTGCACACGCACACTTGGAGACATACACACACACACATGCATGCCCACACATTACACGTGCATACAGAACAAAGCACAATACGGGGAGAAACCAGGAGATACACGTTAAGAATCCAGTTTCCCTGATTCTATGCCCAATGCTGTCTTCAGCCCCCAGGGGGTTGCAAACACAAATGTCTCCAGGGACCTGGCAGGTATCCTCAGTTTCAGATGGAGCCAGGGTGGAAAGGCAAGGGGGTGGGCAAGCTGCGGCCTAGGGTCTGCCTTCCATGCCATCACCTTCTGGCACAGAACTCCAAAAGACTCCAAGATTTCTAAATTTGAACCTGGCCTTCCAGCTTGCCATGAAGGTCTGCTTGTCAAGGTAGAAGGGCAGAATTGTTTTATTTGCTGTTTGTGGGCTCGTTCTGCAGCCTTATGTATTTAGACACATGGTACACGGGCCTCCATTTGTCCTACCGCTCCAGTCCCCGTAGTGTTGGGGTCCATAAGTAGGGCAGAGGGACTTGTAGGCCACAGTCATCCTCTGGATTTCTTTCAAAGGGGAGAGAGAATCCATGAGAGTGTTTTAAAAAAAAAAAGAGTGATGTAATCTGATTAACTTTTTTAAAAAAATTTATTTATTTATGGCTGCATTAGGTCTTCGTTGCGTGCGAGGGCTCTCTCCGGCTGTGGTGAGCAGGGGCCACTCTTCCTTGAGGTGCACGGGCCTCTCATTGCAGTGGCCTCACGGGCTCTAGGCGCGCAGGCTTCGGTAGTTGTGGCAATGGGCTCAGGGGTTGTGGCTCGCAGGCTCTGGAGCGCAGGCTCGGTAGTTGTGGCTCACGGGCTTAGTTGTTCCATGGCATGTGGGATCTTCCCAGGATCAGGGCTCGAACCCGTGTCCCCTGCATTGGCAGGCAACTCCCAACCACTGCTCCACCAGGGAAGCCTTGATTAATGTTTAAAAGATCCCTTTGTCTGCTACTTGGACGGTGGCTCACGGGAGGTGGACTTGGAAGTGAACAGACCATGTGCCCCCTTCTAACAGCATTGTTTTTAAGAATTGGCTTTATCGAGGTATAATTTGCATACGATAAAACTCACCAACTTAAAGTGTAATTCAATGGGTTTTGACAATTAGGTAACCATCACATCACAATATAGGAGATTCCCATTATTCCTAAAAGGTCCCCTAAAAGATCGTGCCCCTTTGCCATCAGTCTCCTGCCTTCCCCACCCCAGGCCCCGGCAACCACTGACCTGTTTTCTATCATTCTATTTTGCCTTTTCTCAAATTTCATACAAATGGAATTAATTATAGAGTATGTAGTCTTTTGTCTCTGGCTTTTTTCACATGGTATAATTCATCAGAGTTGGTGTGTACATCAGTAATTTATTCTTTTTATCGCCAAGTAGCAGTCTATTGTGTGAATATACCACAATTTGGTATCTATTCACAAGTTGATGGACATCAGTGCTGTTTCCAAGTTTGGGGTTATTAAAACAAAGCTGCTAGAAACATTCATGTACAAAGGCTTGTGTGGACATGAGTTTTCATCTCTCTTGGGTAAATATCTAAGAGTGAGGTGCTGGGTCGTATGCTAGGTGCCTATTTAACCTTCTAAGAAAACCATTTTAGAAAGTGGTTGCAGCATTTTGCATTCCCTGCAGCCAGCCAACAGGAGGCATATATGTTCAACGTTCCAGATCCACGGTGGCTCAGAGACGGGGGCACCGGGTTTGTAAAGACCAGGGGTCTAAATGCGTCCGTAGCCTGTGGGCTAGTTAGTATCTCCTCTTAGCTCCAAACCTACCCTTCTGTGCTCAGCTTTCTTGAGCTGGGGTTGGGTCTCCAAACCACATTTCTGCTTTGCCAACTGATTCCCAGTAATCTCTGCCACTAGGGGGCACTAGAGGGAGGCCGGAAGGATGGAGACTAGACAGGCATTTATTCCTTTATATTCGTTCACTGTACCCAGCAGTGCTGCCCTGGAAGCTGTAGGTGGTCCCAGTAACAATCGCTTCTAGTTTCTAGTTTTTTCCACATTCCCAGTATGAGGCTCACCTCATCCCCTCCTCAGCGATCTGAAGTTCTGAGTTCCAGCTACCTAAGGTCTCTTCTCCAAGTTTCTAAGGCACCAGCAGCAGCTGGGCAAAAACACCCCCTCCACCATCTCCCTCCTCCAAGCTTCTAGGTTGTGACAACCCTACTCTCTTTCTCCTGTTCCCATGGTCGTAGGAAGCAGTTACTATCTAGTTACCTCAGTGTTCCCTTTTGCCTTGTCAGTCTTCTGAGATCTGTTCAACCAATTCCCTATATTAGATTCTCACTGCTAAAATAATTTGTCTGCTGTTTCCCCAACACCCAGCCAGCCTCGCAGGCCACAAGTCTCCCTCCCAGCTAGAATGTCCCCAGGGAAGCAGGAGGACAGGCCCTTGGACAACTCACCTAACCACTCTGACCATCAGTTCCTTTATCTGTAAAAAGCACCAAGCTAGAGCCTGATCTAATTGAGGGTTCAATAAATATTTGAGGAAGGAAGTGGGGGAAGGAGGTATTTTGTATTAGTTACAGACGCCTGCTCAGTTTGGGCATGTTACAAATTTTATTCCAATATCTTACAGGGAATGCAAATTCCTCTCCCTCCTCACTCTGTGCTTTTGTTCTTGACTACAGAATGTTCTAGAATCCATGTTCCCCTTCTTCCTTTGGTAATAAAGTCCAAAGGAAGTTGGGCTGGACTCATGTCCCCCTGGTAAAGGTACCATTTCCCAATCTACCTTGTAGCTACGTGTGACCACATGACCAAGGGCTGGTCAGTGGGATGGGAGGGGAAGCTATGGGCACGACTTCTGAGCTGTACCCTCAAAGGAGGAAGGCGTATCCTCCACTTTCCTCCTCCCCTTCCTGCTGGCTAGAGAGGCCCAGGGTAGCGAAGGTCGAACAGCAAAGGCGAGGGAGCTTGGGTCTTGGACCCATGCTGCACAACTCGCATTCAGCCCGTTCATGAGAAAGAAAGAAATCTCTATTGTGTTCAAGCCGCTGACATTTTGACCTTCGTTTACGGCAGCTGAGCCTGTGTCCGACTTCACGCATTAGAGCAGTGCTGGCAAACGTGTTTTGTGAAAGGGCCAGGTAGTAAATATTTTAAGCTTTGCGGGGCGCCGTTCTCGGTCAGTCCTAACTACTGGACTCTGCTGTCACAGCGCGAAAGCAGCCATAAACAATAAATAATTGAATGGGTGTGGCCGGCTTCCAGCACAACTTTATTTACAAAAATAGGCCACAGATGCGGCCCTTGGTCCGTACTTTGCAGATCCCTGCAGCAGACTTAAGAACCAAGAGTCTCCCTGATAACGGTTCACAGAGGCTCTCCTGAGAGCTAAGGAGAGCTCAGGTGGGGATGATGCCCTGCCCCCACCCAAGGTCGCCTCCTTCCTGGGGATCTGCTTCTGTTTCTTGGTGCCACTACGATGCCACTGTCTTTAATTAAAACTCTGCCCCAGAAAAGAAGGGCTCCTCTGACTGTGGTCTGTACAGCCTGGCGATGTTGGTAATAGATGTTGTTTAATGATTCCATTTATTTTTTCACATTTTTTAAATGGAGGTAGAGTTGATGTACAATATTATATAAGTTTCAGGCGTACAACATAGTGATCCGTGATTTTTAAAGGTTATCCTCCATTTATAGTTATTATAAATGATTGGCTATATTTCCTGTGCTGTACAATGTATACTTTTGTAGCTTATTTATTTTATACATAGTAGTTTGTACCTCTTCATACTCTATCCGTATCTTGCCCCTCCCCCTTCCCTCTAACTTGACTTTCTTAAGGTCCTTTTAATTCTCTGCATCACCTAAGCTGGTCAAAGACTTTTCCTGAAGGCTGGGCGGCCTCTCTCTCTAGCTCCTGGGAGTTGGGGGTCTCTATCAGATCGTCTTCTAGACTTTCCGCCTCTTCCTGCTGAAGATTATGTACCACGAGCACATTCAGGTCAAGGACTGTGTCATATTCATCTATGAATCTCCAATGTCCAGAGCAGGACCAACAGGAGTTGGTGGGAGAGAGGAGGTGAAGAAGGGGCACAGCAGGTGAGGGGCTTGCAGCCGGCTGGGACTGAGCTTCCGGTCCCAGGAACTCCCCTCTCCCTGGGCCAGGCTGGGACCCTGGTGACCGAGGTAATACGTTTCCTCTGCCTCATGGCTCTGCCTTCTGTGTGAAAAGAAGCGCTTCCTCTCTCCTAGCCCACAACGTGCAAGAGCTTCCCAGAGTGCCCCGCCGCCCCGGAAATGTACACCCAGGAATCGGACAGCTTTGCAACAGGAGATCCTAGAAATTCTGTAACCGCCCTTCCATCCTCTCCCCCTTTGGCAATCTGCTCCCACCCCTGAGTCCCTGGGACCTCCTGCCAGAGAGGCCGGTACTGCTCTCGGTGCACCCACCTCAGGCCTTACATAGGCCCCTTCTCCGGCCTTGGCCTCTTCCGATGCCCACGAAGCGGCCTTGGTTCCCTGGCACCGCCTCTCCAGCATCTCCTCCTGGTCTGGGGACTCCACCCCAGACTCCTCAACACCTGCTTCCTCAGCCCCCTTCTCACCCTTCACACCCTCTCTGGCTGTGGGTTCCATCCACTCCCCGGCCTCATTCCCCGCCTCTCCCAGCTCCAGCCCACATTGCAGGTTGGTCCCCGAGCATGTACACAGCTTCTCTGCTTGACCAATTCCCACTTCTCCTGAAAGACTCTATGTACCGTCTACAGGAAAGGTGTCGCACGGATTAGAAATGTGGTACCTCCTGGCACACAGTAGGTGCTTCAGATGACGAGGTTAGCATTGTTATGTGTAGGGGACCCTAGAGCCCTGGGGGTGCTGGCAACAAGCATGGTTACTGCTTTCATCAGATCCCAGCGTGGGCTTAACCTTCATAATGACATTTGATGCTCTGACCACTCCAACCAGTGTAGTGGTGAGAGGAGGGGTCATCCTTTCCCCATTTCACTTAATGGCAGGATCTAGACCTTCTCCAGCCCCCAGCCCTGATTCTTTCCAAGAGTCCAGTTTTTCTAGAAAGAGGAGGAAGAGGGGCCTTAACTCTACTACCCTGCAGCCATACCCTTCCAGCCCTACCCCAGCCCCCTTGGGCCCTGCAGTGTCCCACGTGGGGCATGGGTCTGCCCCTCATTCCCCCCCAAACCACATTTACAGGCTTCTATGGAAGGGTGGAAGGTGTGGGCTCGACCAGAGGGATGAGAGGCTCCTCGCTGGCTCTCTGTCTTGGGCCAGAGGCATGGCCCACTGCAGGAATCTTCTCCCATGGAAGATCCTTCCTTTCCAACTCTCCTCCCCACTCAGTGGCTCTGACTGCACCTGTTACTTCTTTTCATGGACGTGTCACCGTTTGAACAAAGGATGCAGACACTTATTTCACAACAAGGAAGAAGACTTTGAGGGATGCATTGGAGGTTAATGCACTGAGTCCTTGCACACCTGAAAAAGTCTTCATTCCATCCTCATGCTTGTTTGGGCTTAGCTGGATAGAGACTCGTTTGTTGAAAATCATTTTCAACAGAATATCAAAGGCAGTTTTCCACTGTTTTCTAGCATCCTGTGTAGGTCTTGGGAAAAACAGAAATACCAACTCCATTCTTATTTTTGTTTCAATGGATTAAAACTTTTTTTTAAATGTGGAAGCTTTGGGGACCTTCTCTTTATCTCCGGTCTTCTGAGGTTACACGATGATGTTTGTGGTGTGGATTATTTCTTGTTCGTTTTACTAGTTCCCAGTAAACCTTCTCAATCTTCAGCGTGTGGAAATTTTGTTTCTTTGATAATTTTCTTTGCTCTCTCTCTCTCTGTCTTTAATTCTTCTAAGTCAAATGTTAGACCTCCTGAGTCGTTTTTCTAAGTCTTTTTTCCCCCTCATATTTTCCATCTCCATGTCTTCCTGTTATACCCAAAAGATATTTCTGTGACTTATCTTCCAAAGCTGCTACTGAAATACTTATTTTAGCTACCTTATGTTAAACTTCAAGATCTCTCTCTTGTTCTCTGATTGTTCAGTATTTTCCTATTCTTGTTTTATGAATTGTATCCATCAGCTTTTGCTGTGTAACAAACAACCACAAAAATCGCAGTGACACGTAACAATAAGCAATTTATTTTTGCTCATACATCTGTGGCTTGACTGGAGTCATTCTGATCCAACGAATCATTCTTTTTTTTTTTTTTTTCCACCACGCTACATGGCTTGCGGGATCTTAGTTCCTCAACCAGGGATCAAACCTGGGCCTCAGCAGTGAAAGTGTGAAGCCCCAACCGCTGGACTTCCAGGGAATTCCCCAGTGATTCGTTCTTGAGTCCAATCTAGTGGGACAGTGTTTCTTCCAGTTTCTTTTTCTTTTATCATTTTAGTCTGGTATCTCTGTTTCACATGGGTGGTTTTCCTCATGTGTCTAATGTTTTTTGGTTATTCATTAGTATTTAAGACAAATGCACTAATAAAGTTGATCAGAAGCTCTGCAAGGGTGGGAGATGGCATGTGCATTGACAGGTGTCTATTTGGGTGTCGGGGCAGGGAGGCATCTATGTTGTTGGGAACCTCACAAAGATAGCATGTATAAGTCTGTTTCTCTAGTAAATTTTCCAGTACTTATCTTGCAGCTGACCTATGACTGCAATGTAGGAGTGGGCAAGTGTGGACTGGGGGTGAGAGGATATAGGGAGGATGTTCTGACCACTCAGAATGTAAATTTCCAATTAATACCATTTTCAGCCCTGGCTCTTGTCCCTGTCCTCCGCCATGCTGGTGGCTTTGGTGTCCTGAGAGTCTCCCCTCCACCATCTCCAGAGAATAAATCTCTGGAGGAGGCTCAAGGGTAAGCCCCTGCCTACTGGCTCTCAACTCGCCCCATCATCCCCTCCACCTGCGCCCCTAAAGTCCCGGTCCTTGTTGGGGTCCTGGAGGTTCACTCGTTTTCTTCTCACTGGAGTCCGCTTCTGTGTGCTCTGGTTTCTGTTGCCTTCTAAATATGTTACCATCATTCCAAACAAATCCCTCTTCTAAAAGTGTGTTGCACTCTCTCAATGCACCCTTACTATTCCCTTTGTCCTTGTGGGATTATACTGTTTATATTTTTTTCTCTATAACGACAGCTCGTGCTCAGGAGGGAGGAGAATCCAACACTGCTACCTTTTTTCTACAAAGTAGTTTATTGCTTTTTGTGTTTATAAACATCTTTCATCCAGACTTCGCCCAGGGGGCCTCTCTAGTAACAACACAAAAATTAATCAAGGGATTTTCCTGAACTAAGAAGTCATCATCTGCTACCAACTCCTCCAGGAACGAAGCATAACAGGCATTTAAAAATTGGCAATGCATATTGTTTTCTTTCATTTGCATTATTCCTCTCATTTCATAGATGAGGAAACTGCAGTTTGGAGAGGGGAAAGAATTGTCCAGGTCACAGAGCTGAGCTGGGACTTGAGTTCCATCCTTCTCATTTTAGAGTGCCTGCTGCTTCCCCTACACCACATGCCCTGGGGCCCGGAGTGCTCCTCGATGGAGAACGCAGATGCAGGGGCCACACACAGACCAGGTGTTTTACCTGGCTCATTCAGCACTGCCGGCCGCGACGGTCCCCGTTTATACACAAGGAAACTGAGACTCGCCAGAGTGACAAACTGCACATTCTCAGAGGGCAGCTCCCCCTCCACGAAGGGCTGACTTCCACAATTTTCTGATGCTTCTCTTACAGACATTTCTAACTTTGTCACAAATTCAAAGATGGGTTGCCGACAGACCTAGCTTAGGCATCCAACAAGCATCGGGTGCCATGGAGACCGTGAAGCAACAGAACCATAGGAGAGGGTTTTCCCTTTGGAGACTGTCATCTGCCCTGGCCCGAGGAGACCCAGAGGCCTGGAGAGGCTGAGTACCTGGTACAAGGTCACTGGCCCCCATCAATCCAAGAGCTCTCCATTCTCACCATATGAGAGAAAACACCCTTCATTCTTAAATGTGGTGACTAAACTGTGTCTCAAAAGCTAATCCAATTTGCAGACCTATTTGGGTGGAGGTCTCAGGTGGTGAATCATTGTTTTGCATGCCCCCCTGCTGTTTGTGTAGCATGTGCTGCGGACGGGTGAGGGGAGCCGGCTGGGAGCTCCCTGGCCCCCATCCTGAGTGTGTGGCCCCCGGCCGAGGGACTTTTAGGCTAAAGAACCAGGCCAGATGGGTGTCCGCAGTGCCATGTGGGGAGGGAGGATTTCCAAGCCCTGTGGACTAACTCTGGGAAAAAAATGGGTCACCCTAATGCTGTACAGTCTTCAAAATAAAAGTCTCCAAATAGTAATGGGCTGGAGGTGGCCACAGAGCAATTGGGCAAGGAAGCTGGGGAGAGGGGAGGAAACAGGGCCAGGGGTGGGGAGGGAGCTTTCCAGAGAAGCAGGCACGGCTGAGCCATTGTCAAAATATAGATATGCTTCTACACCGGTCAGTTAAAAAGCACTGCCCCTTGGTGCCTGTGCACTGCCCCCCTTCCCAACACTCGCCCCGGAATTCTGCAGCCTCCTCACAACGCGGCAACTAAAGGGTTAACGCCTGGTCTATCAGGTGGCCTCCAGGACACTGCTTCGGACCAGACGATTGTGGTGACAGATTTTGAAGAGGACCCCGGAAAAAATAATGACATTAACTGACACGGATGCCACGCTGGCTTAGAGCATTCACCCTCTGCATTAGCCCACGGGCACCTCCACGGACCAAGGAGCCTCTGCCGTGTGCCAGGCCCTGTGCTGGACCCTGGGGAGTCCGGCAGGATGCAGGTGTAGCTCAAAGTCAAGTGAGGCTCAGAGACCTGGGAGTTGGTTCATTTGGCTGCAAATAGAGCAGAAGCGGAGAGAGAGGCGAGGCGAGGCGGAGAGGTCAGCAGCGGACAGACCAAGGAGGGTTTTCAAAGCCAAACGAAGGAGACTGAAATTTATCCAGCAGCCCAGGAACACCTGGGGAGGGATCTGAGCAGGGGAGGGACCGGATGGGATTTGCGTCTTACCTAGAACATCAAGGAAGCCAAGGGAAAGATGTGCGGGAGCAGGGCAAGACGAGAAGCTGGAAGACTGGGCAGTAGCCTGAGTCTGTATCTAGGGGAGGGTCTGAGGAGAAGGACAGACAGAAGGCAGGATCCCAAGATCCCTGGCTGATTCCATACAGCCACACTGTGTATGGAGCAAGGTTCAATATCATCCCCATTTGAAACGTTGAGAGTGTTGAGGCTGCAGAACGATAAAAGTAGCCCACCTATACGGAGTGCTTACTGTGTGTTCTAGCTCTGCTCTAGGGGCTATACATGTAAAGTACCAATAAGGTATCTCTTCCTATGATTTCCATGTTACAGACGAGGAAACCAAGGCAAAGAGTCAGTAACTGGTTCAAGGTCATGCTGCTAGGAGGCCATGTGAGAAGAGAAGAAAACTCAGAAAGAGACTCATGCTGGCTTTGAAGAGACGTAAATTCATTCTGTGTGTCGTTAAAAGGAAATTCCAGGTAGGATAGAAGGAAATGCCAGCTCCATATAAAGCGTGTTCTGACAGGCCAGGCTGCCTTGTGAAGCGGTAAGCTTTGGGTCAATGGCAGTCTGCTAGCGCAGTGAGGGGTCCCTGTAGGGTGAACCACCTGGAGCAGAGGGACATCCTAAGAGGGGGCTCTGGATCCAGGTGAACTGGGTTCAAATCCTAGCATGCTACCTTCCAGCTGAGTGACTTTAGAAAGTTACTTAGCCTCATTGTGACTCAGTTTCGTCATCTATAAAATGGGGCTAAGAGTAGTGTCTGTCTCCTAGGGTGGTTAAATGAGTCAATACATGAATTAACTCACCATTATCAACACCCTCATCGCCTGAAACCGAGCCCCTCTAAAACCAACTTCCCTTCCCGAGTTTATGATTGCTGTCTCTACCCAAACCCTTTCTTATTCCCTCTGACCTCAATCTTGTGCGAACTGAACGCTAATCAACGGAGTCAGATGACTAAAATTGCTGTTGTTAAGATCATTAATGACTAAAATTGTTGTTGTTGATAACATCGTCGATGTACTAAAATTGCTGTTGTAGACATCATCATTAACATACAAACTCAGGTTGTTTGTCCAGGGAAAGATGGGTTAACAGGCCCTGAGCCATGGACCACCTGGCCAGAGAATCGTAAACTGGAGACATCCTGACTCCTGAGACTATAATTAAGAAATGTCAGAAGATGACGATTCATCCCAGCTTCTTTGTTCTTCTCCTTTAAAAATACCCCCAACTCAAAGACCAAGTTGGAGGGGATCTGAGACTTGCCTCCTACTCCTTTGCTTGGCGCCCTGCAATAAACACTTTGCTGCAAACACCCACTGTCAGTGTTTGGCTTTTTGCATCTCAGGCACAAGAGTCCTTCCTTGGTATCAACACCCCAGGGTTGCAGGTTGGCAAATGGCACTGAGCCCAGGAAAGTAGGCCAAGAGCTAGTTAGTGAGGGACCCAAGAAAAGCAGGCTTTCTCTGGATTCTCTTGAGTGACAGGCTGCAAGCAGGTTCCAAACACCGGGTGATGAGCTGAGCAAAAGACGTGCCTAAATTCATGTCCTCTTTGTGTGTACTTCTCAGCTGCTCTCCCTTGGGGTTCAGTGAAGTCTTTTGACAGTTTCAGGATGATTCTGCCTGAATTCCAAGGATAAATGTAGGAAGGAGTTTGTGTCCCTGCTTGTGCTGGAACATTAAGGGATCACAGTATCCCCTTCCCAGCTCTTGAGGCCAGAGTGAAGGTGATGACAGATCCAGACTCCAGGGAAGACCCTGTCCAATGCCTGTGAGGAAATTGCACTTTCTGTGCTCCACCTTCATCTCGCTATGCTCGCACTCTTCCTGTCAGGGTTGTAAAAGTAGAAAACCAAAACCAAGAGGAAGGAGACAGCTCAGTAAGTCATATGAGAAGATCTGTCTCATCTCTTCACTGTGAAGAGTTCTTTCTGATGCAAAATGGACAAAAACGCAAAAAAGAGGGCTTCCCTGGTGGCGCAGTGGTTGAGAGTGCGCCTGCCGATGCAGGGGACACGGGTTCGTGTTTGCCCTTCTGCTTGCTGTTCTCCGGAGCATCACCTGGCCTCACATCTGCACCCTAGCAATGGCCCTTCATCTCCGCGGCAGCACTTGTTACCATCTCCGGTTTTTCCCAGCACTCCAAACTAGCCCTACTGTATTTCCTTCACATCCCAGAGCCAGCTGGCGAGTGTCCCTTCTCAGTGGTTCAGATCTCAGTTCTCCAGGGTCCCGTCTATGAACCTCTAGGTTGTAAGACCTGTCTAAACAATTCCCTCTAGTAAATTCTCTCTATTAAAATAACTGCTTTCTCCTTTTTGGCTGGACCCTGGGTGAGGCACTAGGTAGATTTGATTTGGGGCAGTCACCATTCTTTAGACCCCAGTCTTGGGGAAAAAAAGAAGAAGAAGAGAAGGGGAAGGAGAAGAAGGAGGGGGAGCAAGAGGATCAAGCTGCCTTTTTTGCAATTTTTTTTGCGGTACACGGGTCTCTCACTGTTGTGGCCTCTCCCGTTGCGGAGCACAGGCTCCGGACGCGCAGACTCAGCAGCCATGGCTCACGGGCCCAGCCGCTCCGCGGCATGTGGGACCTTCCCGGACCGGGGCACGAACCCGTGTCCCCTGCATCGGCAGGCGGACTCTCAACCACTGCGCCACCAGGGAAGCCCAGTGCGTTTTTAATTTGGATAGAAATCACCAAATTTCCCTCCTAAAAGGGAAATTTACATTTCCTCTCCTCATTGCCATTGTTGGATGGGATCACACTTTAAAGTTCTTGCCAATCTGATAAAAAAAAAAAGCATTTCATTTTGATTTGTGTTTCCTTTATGGCTGATGAGACTGTGCAGAAGTTAACACATTTATTAGCCGTCTGTATTTCTTTCCCTTTTACCCTCCTGTTTGTGCTCAGGACCCTTTTTTCCTATCAGATTGTTCATCATTTTCTCATTGGTTATGAGCTCTTTGTAAATCAGCACCAATCAGCTCCTTTTCTATTGTGCGTGTTGCAAATATTTTTCTGTCCATTTTGTTGTTTGCTTTTTGATTGTATATATATGTATATATATACAATTTTTTTTTTTTTTTTTTTTTTTTTTTTTTTTTTTTTTTTTTGCGTCGCAGATGTTCTACATTTTCTTCCAGTCGCATTTTTCCATCCATTTATTTATGGTTTCTGGGCCACCTGGTGGTTTTAGAGCTGTCCTTCTCCTTGTTAGCAGGTTGCTCTGTGTTGCTCAGTGACTCAGTGACTGGCTCCATCCCTGTGCTCACCCTCCACCACCCCTACGCAGGGATGCTCCCCCTGAGAAGATTCAGCAAATGCGGCCCCTTGGCCTGCTTTAATCTGGGAGGCCTCCTGCCTCCACCTTCACGGCGAACTTCGGGATGCATCGGCTTTGCTTCTCCCCTGACATCCACTCCTTTTAAGGAGCTGTGCATCTTATATGTTCCTTAATCCGCCAACTAAATTTACCAGCTCTTGCTTACAGCCAAGGCATCAGCTAAATTAAACTTTGGAGTCGTGAACACAGTGTGTCAGATGCACCCCAGTGAGGAGTGATGAGAGTAGCCACGCCCCATCTGTCCTGAGGGCTGAGGGTCAAGCCCTGCCTCCTGGCATCTCCCTTCATTGAGAAATGCCACTGTGGTAGGGCTCCCCCCAACCTTGAGCATCCCAAGCCCAACCATGACCACGTCCTGACCAATTTCAGATACTTAGACTCCACCTTTACGTTCACCTACGTTGGTGGCCCCAAAAGTTGGGCATGTGTAAAATGTCTTGAGGAGAACCTTTAAGATGGCAAAGGAGTAAGATGTGGAAATCACCTTCCTCCCCACAAATACATCAAAAATACATATACATGTGGAACAACTCCTGTAGAACACCTACTGAACACTGGCAGAAGACCTCAGACTTCCCAAAAGCTGTGTGGCTGACAGGGTCTTTGTGCTCCAGCCAGGTATCAGACATGAGCCTCTGAGGTGGGAGAGCCAAGTTCAGGACTTTGGACCACCAGAGACTTCCTGGTGCTACGTAATATCAATCGGCAAGAGCTCTCCCAGAGATCTCTGTCTCAACACTAAGACCCAGCTCCACTCAACCACTAACAAGCTCCAGTGCTGGACCCCCATGCCAAACAACTAGCAAGACAGGAACACAACCCCACCCATTAGCAGAGAGGCTGCCTAAAATCAGAATAAGGTCACAGACACCCCAAAATATACCACCGGACGTGGTCCTGCCCACCAGAAAGACAAGATCCAGCCTAATCCACCAGAACACAGGCACCAGTCCCCTCCACCAGGAAGCCTACATAAGCCATGGAACCAACCTTACCCACTGGGGGCAGACACCAAAAACAATGGGAACGACAAACCCGCAGCCTGCAAAAAGGAGACCCCAAACACAGTAAGTTAAGTAAAATGAGAAGACAAAGAAATACGCAGCAGATGAAGGAGCAAAGTAAAAACCCACCAGATCAAACAAATGAAGAGGAGATAGGCAGTCTACCTGAAAAAGAGTTCAGAGTAATGATAGTAAAGATGATCCAAAATCTTGGAAATAGAATGGAGGAAATACAAGAAACATTTAACAAGGACCTAGACGAACTAAAGAGCAAACAGTGATGAACGACACAATAAATGAAATTAAAAATTCTCTACAAGGAATCAATAGCAGAATAACTGAGGCAGAAGAACGGATAAGTGACCTGAAGATAAAATAGTGGAAATAACTACTGCAGAGCAGAATAAAGAAAAAAGAATGAAAATACCTGAGGACAACCGCTGAGACCTCCGGGACAACATTAAATGCACCAACATTCGAATTATAAGGGTCCCAGAAGAAGAAGAGAAAAAGAAAGGAACTGAGAAAATATTTGAAGAGATTATAGTTGAAAACTTCCCTAATATGGGAAAGGAAATAGTCAATCAAGTCCAGGAAGTGCAGAGAGTCCCATACAGGATAAATCCAAGGAGAAACACGCCAAGACACATATTAATCAAACTATCAAAAATTAAATACAAAGAAAAAATATTAAAAGCAGCAAGGGAAAAGCAACAAATAACTTACAAGGGAATCCCCATAAGGTTAACAGCTAATCCTTCAGCAGAAACTCTGCAAGCCAGAAGGGAGTGGCAGGACATATTTAAAGTGATGAAAGAGAAAAACCTACAACCAAGATTACTCTACCCAGCAAGGATCTCATTCAGATTCAACAGAGAAATTAAAACGTTTACAGACAAGCAAAAGCTAAGAGAATTAAGCACCACCAAACCAGCTTTACAACAAATGCTAAAGGAACTTCTCTAGGCAGGAAACACAAGAGAAGGAAAACACCAACAATAACAAACCCAAAACAATTAAGAGAATGGTAGTAAGAACGTATATATCGATAATTACCTTAAATGTAAATGGATTAAATGCTCAAACCAAAAGACATAGACTGGCTGAAGGGATACAAAATCAAGACCCATATATATGCTGTCTACAAGAGACCCACTTCAGACCTAGGGACACATACACACTGAAAGTGAGGGGATGGAAAAAGATATTCCATGCAAATGGAAATCAAAAGAAAACTGGAGTAGCAATTCTCATGTCAGACAAAATAGACTTCAAAATAAAGACTATTACAAAAGACAAAGAAGGACACTACATAATGATCAAGGGATCAATCCAAGAAGAAGATATAACAATTGTAAATATTTATGCACCCAACATAGGAGCACCTCAATACATAAGGCAAATGCTAACAGCCATAAAAGGGGGACCTGACAGCAACACATTCATAGTAGGGGACTTTAACACCCCACCTTCACTAATGGACAGATCATCCAAAATGAAAATAAATAAGGAAACACAAGCTTTAAATGACACATTAAACAAAATGGACTCAGTTGATATTTATAGGACACTCCATCCAAAAACAAGAGGATACACTTTCATCTCAAAAAGTGTCCATGGAACATTCTCCAGGATAGATCATATCTTGGGTCACAAATCAAGCCTTGGTAAATTTAAGAAAATTGAAATCATATCAAGTATCTCTTCCAACCACAACACTATAAGACTAGATATCAATTACAGGAAAAAAACAGTAAAAAATACAAACACATGGAGGCTGAGCCATACACTACTTAATAACCAAGAGATCACTGAAGAAATCAGAGAGAAAATCAAAAATACCTAGAAACAAATGACAATGAAAACATGATGACCCAAAATCTATGGGATGCAGCAAAAGCACTTCTAAGAGGGAAGTTTATAGCAATACAATCCTACCTCAAGAAACAGGAAACATCTCAAACAACCTAACGTTACACCTAAAGCAATTAGAGAAAGAAGAACAAAACTCCCCCAAAGTTAGCAGAAGGAAAGAAATCACAAAAATCAGATCAGAAATAAATGAGAAAGAAATGAAGGAAATGATAGCAAAGATCAATAAAACTAAAAACT
Source organism: Tursiops truncatus (assembly GCF_011762595.2). Lineage (NCBI taxonomy): Eukaryota > Metazoa > Chordata > Mammalia > Artiodactyla > Delphinidae > Tursiops > Tursiops truncatus. The sequence goes on from NC_047044.1 coordinate 11,089,411, forward strand.
GGTTCTTTGAGAAGATAAACAAAATTGATAAACCATTAGCCAGACTCATCCATAAAAAAAGGGAGAAGACTCAAATCAACAGAATTAGAAATGAAAAAGGAGAAGTAACAACTGACACTGCAGAAATACAAAGGATCATGAGAGATTACTACAAGCAACTATATGCCAATAAAATGGACAACCTGGAAGAAATGGACAAATTCTTAGAAAAGCACAACCTTCCGAGACTGAACCAGGAAGAAATAGAAAATATAAACACAACAATCACAAGCACTGAAATTGAAACTGTGATTAAAAGTCTTCCAACAAACAAAAGCCCAGGACCAGATGGCTTCACAGGTGACTCTATCAAACATTTAGAGAAGAGCTAACATTCATCCTTCTCAAACTCTTCCAAAAAACTGCAGAAGAAGGAACACTCCCAAACTCATTCTATGAGGCCACCATCACCCTGATACCAAAACAAGACAAAGATACTACAAAAAAAGAAAATTACAGACCAATATCACTGATGACTATAGATGCAAAAATCCTCAACAAAATACAAGCAAACAGAATCCAACAATACATTAAAAGGATCATACACCATGATCAAGTGGGATTTATCCCAGGGATGCAAGGATTCTTCAATATACACAAATCAATCAATGTGATACACCATATTAACAAACTGAAGAATAAAAACCATATGATCATCTCAATAGATGCAGAAAAAGCTTTTGACAAAATTCAACACCCATTTATGATAAAAACTCTCCAGAAAGTGGGCATAGAGGGAACCTACCTCAACATAATAAAGACCATATATGACAAACCCACAGCAAACAACATTCTCAATGGTGAAAAACTGAAACCATTTCCTCTAAGATCAGGAACAAGACAAGGATGTCGACTCTTACCGCTATTATTCAACATAGTTTTGGAAGTCCTGGCCACAGCAATCAGAGAAGAAAAAGAAATAAAAGGAATACAAATTGGAAAAGAAGAAGTAAAAGTGTCACTGTTTGCAGATGACATGATACTATACATAGAGAATCCTAAAGATGCCACAAGAAAACTACTAGAGCTAATCAATGAATTTGGTAAAGTTGCAGGATACAAAATTAATGCACAGAAATCTCTTGCATTCCTATACAGTAATGATGAAAAATCTGAAAGAGAAATTAAGGAAACACTCCCGTTTACCATTGCAATGAAAACAATAAAATATCCAGGAATAAACCTACCTAGGGAGACAAAAGACCTGTATGCAGAAAACTATAAGACACTGATGAAAGAAATTAAAGATGATACCAACAGATGGAGAGATACACAATGTTCTTGGATTGGAAGACTCAACGTTGTGAAAATGACTATACTATCCAAAACAATCTACAGATTCAATGCAATCCCTATCAAATTATCAATGGCATTTTTTATGGAACTAGAACAAAAAATCTTAAAATTTGTATGGAGACACAAAAAAGGCCAAATAGCCAAAGCAGTCTTGAGGGAAAAAAAACAGAGCTGGAGGAATCAGACTCCCTGACTTCAGACTATACTATAAAGCTACAGAAATCAAGACAATATGGTACTGGCACAAAAACAGAAACATAGATCAATGGAACAAGATAGAAATCCCAGAGGTAAAACCACGCACCTATGGTCAACTAATCTGTGACAAAGGAGGCAAGGATATACAATGGAGAAAAGACAGTCTCTTCAATAAGTGGTGCTGGGAAAACTGGACAGCTACATATAAAAGAATGAAGTTAGAACACTCTCTAACACCATACACAAAAATAAACTCAAAATGGATTCGAGACTTAAATGTAAGACCGGACACTATAAAACTCTCAGAGGAAAACACAGGCAGAACACTCTATGACATAAATCACAGCAAGATCCTTTTTGACCCACCTCCTAGAGAAATGGAAAAAAAAAAAAGTAAACAAATGGGACCTAATGAAACTTAAAATCCTTTGCACAGCAAAGAAAACCATAGAAAAGATGAAAAGACAATGGGAGAAAATATTTGCAAATGACAAAGGATTAACCTCCAAAATATACAAGTAGCTCATGCAACTCAATGTTAAAAAAACAAACAACCCAGTCCAAAAATGGGCAGAAGACCTAAATAGACATTTCTCCAAAGAAGATATACAGATTGCCAACAAACACATGAAAGGATGCTCAACATCACTAATCATTAGAGAAATGCAAATCAAAACTACAATGAGGTATCACCTCACACCAGTCAGAATGGCTATCATCAAAAAATCTACAAACAATGCTGGAGAGGGTGTGGAGAAAAGGGAACTCTCTTGCACTGTTGGTGGGAATGTAAATTGATACAGCCACTATGGAGAACAGTATGCAGGTTCCTTAAAAAACTAAAAATAGAACTACCATATGAACCAGCAATCCCACTACTGGGCATATACCCCAAGAAAACCATGATTCAAAAAGAGTCATGTACCACAATGTTCATTGCAGCACTATTTACAATAGCCAGGACATGGAAGCAACCTAAGTGTCCATCAACAGATGAATGGATAAAGATGTGGCACATATATACAATGGAATATTACTCAGCCATAAAAAGAAAAGAAATTGAGTTATTTGTAGTGAGGTGGATGGACCTAGAGTCTGTCATACAGAGTGAAGTAAGTCAGAGAGAGAAAAGCAACTACCATATGTTAACATATATATATGGAATCTGAAAAAAAAAAAGGTTCTGAAGAACCTAGGGGCAGGGCAGAAATAAAGTAGTAGACATAGAGAATGGACTTGAGGACACAGGGAGGGGGAAGGGTAAGCTGGGACGAAGTGAGACAGTGGCGTGGACATATGTACACTACCAAATGTAAAATAGACAGCTAGTGGGAAGCAGCCACATAGCACAGGGAGATCAGCTCGGTGCTTTGTGACCACCTAGAGGGGTGGGATAGGGAGGGTGAGAGGGAGACACAAGAGGGAGGGGATATGGGGATATATGTATTCATATAGCTAATTCACTTTGTTATACAGCAGAAACTAACAGCACTGTAAAGCAATTATACTCCAATAAAGATATTAAAAAATTTTTTTTCATTAAATATAAAAAAAGAGAAAGAAATGCCATTGTCCCGCCACCAGGACGTCATTAATATTGAGTTGCCTCCTCTCTTTCAAGGATCCACCCATTCATTCAATACGTATTTATCGAGTGCTTCATTTTGCCAGGCGTCAGTTCTGGGGAAACCTCTGAGGTTTGCTTTCTAGTGGGGGAGACAAATGATGGAGAAATGAATAGGCAACCCCCAGGCAAGCAGCCGAAGAGCCTTGAAGAAACAAAAGCAAGTGAACAGAGGGAAGTGGAGGGGAAGGTTGGATGCCACCGTAGACTTGGTGGCCGGGGGTGGCCTCTTGCATGAAGCAACATTTGCGCAGAGACCCTGATGAGGCTCTAGAGAGTGCCATGAGGGTAAGATATCTGGGGGAAGAAGGTTCCAGGAGGAGGGAGGAGCTAGGGTAAAGGCCCCAAGGTAAGAACACACGTGGCATTGTGTCCCGAGACCAGCAGAGTCACCAGAGTCCCTGGAATACACAGTGAAGAAGGAAGGGCAGGGTGGGAGGTGAAGTCCGAGGGAGGGTGGGGGGAAGCACCCAGAGCTTGCAGGTCCTGGGTCCTGGGAAGGAGGTGGGATTTCCTTCCACATGTGATGGGGGTGTCATGGGAGGGGTGAGCGTTGGGAGTCAAGGGATCTGATTTCCATCTTTACTGGATTTGGTTTACATTTCCCCTCTGTGGCAGCCTACATGGTGGAAAGGCCAGACATGGATTCCCACTAAGAGAGGCCTGCCTGGTAGTTACATTTGAGCTCTAATGGCGGTGTTCCTGGTACCACCACCACTCCTGTTACATCTTGGGGATGTGCACAAGGCCCTTCCTGCTCTGGGCGGGGTCCCAGGCAGCAAGGTCCACCTGGCCCAAAGCAGCATCCTTCCCACCTGGAGGGAAGAGGCCCCTCCATCCCTGGAGACTCAGGCCCAGCAAGTTTTGTACGTGGGCCCAGCTGTGATGCTGCATTCCGGCGCCAGGCACCAGCTGCTGGTTGGGGCGGGAGCGGCAGGGGGGTGACCGTTCTGTGCAGACGCCACAGGCTGGGTCTGACCCTCAGTGTTGACGGCTCCAGAGTTGAATTGACCAATGCAGCCAGAGCTGAGTCAAACGTGCAGCCCTGTGCCAGCTTGTTAGGCTCCTAGGAGGAACAGTTATAAAGCACCACAGCACACCTGGTGGACAGCAAGGCCTGGATAGATACGGCTCCCTCCCGGGCTCCCTCTCCAATCTTGGCTGGTGAGATGCACGGTTACCTCCAGGGGGGTGGCTGAGTTAGGAGTGTCAGGACCAGCCCGGGAGGAGCCCAACCACAGGTTCCTGACTTGATGTCAACCATACACACACACACACACACACACACACACACACACACACACACACACACAGTGTCAGCTGCATATGAATAGGCTCCCTCATCTATTTTTGCAGAGCGAGGGCTCCCAGGCCCAAGAATCACCCCCATGATTCCATTGTTAAGCCCCAAATTCCACCATTAAATTCCACCTGGACCACCAAACTCTGCACATATGTAGCTATGGCCAAGAAAGACTGACTTAATTTTTTTAAAAATTTTTATTGGAGTATAGTTGATTTACAATGTTCTGTTAGCTTCAGGTGTACAGCAAAGTGAATCAGTTATACATATACATATAGCCACTCTTTTTAAGGTTCTTTTCCCACACAGGCCATCACAGAGTATTGAGTAGAGTTCCCTGTGCTACACAGCATGCTCTTATTAGTTATCTATTTTATATATAGTTGTGTATATATGTCAGTCCTAATCTCCCAATTTATCCCCCCCCCCCCATCCCCTGGTAAAGCCTCACTTAATTTGACTTCCATTGAACATATAGAGCAGGGTATGTCACTCAAAGTGCCTCTTGGTTGTTCAGTATTCCAATAAATTTTATGGAAATTTTATGCCCATCAAAGAAAAGATTGCCGTTTGGGGATAAATCATCAAAGCTTTATGTGTCTAGGTCCTACTATTGGAGCATCTGCAAATGTCATATGTGCAAATGCGGCTGAAAATAAACACAATCACAGCTTCTTTTTTAACATATTCTCTAATCCTCCTGCATAAATCTTCCTCCAGACCGAAATTAGCTTTACAAAGAGAAGAGAGCATTCCTCTACAATTTCCACTGCAAGTTAATTCTTCTGGAGTTCCTGGGATGACGGCAAACAGAGAGAAAAGCTCTTAGGAGCTGAAATGATGGCTCAGCGTTGCTGGGGCCTTTTGAATGTAATCAAAGGAAGAAGCTGGAAGGTAAAACATCCCTTGACAGAGGAGCCCATCATGTCAGGGGAACATGCGGCAAGGCTGAGCAGATTAATTTCCTCCTGGCACAAAATATTCCTTCTGATCGTAAAGAAATTTGTTCAGAAGTAACTCCAGCAAAATACAGAACCGTTACAGGAGAGGTGCTGGATGACAAATGACAACTTGGATGGCGACAAAAAATAGAAAAAGTGAGCATCTCTGGATTCAACTCTGTTCTTCCCTGTCATCCTTCAAAGGCGAGATCTCCAACCCCACCCTCCCCGCCACTAGAGAACATTAAGCCTCTCATACCCTAGTATGAATTAGACTGTCTCTGATCAAGAAGGGCAGGCAGCCAGTTAACCCTAGGGAGGAAAGAGAGCAAAATGGTTAAGACGAAGACACAGGATCAAGAATTCAGCCCGGCTCCTCGGCACTTTTCTGAACGTCCACCATCTTTTGCATCGGGAAACTGGAGTTCTCAAAGTGTGTCATGTGGAATACAAATCACATAAGATCCTCCAGTGGAAACGTTTCCAGAATATTTAGGAAAACAGCATAACAACATACTATAGGCCTCTTTTTGCCCCCTTGGAGAGAAGGCTGCAATGAAAGAAACTTATTTACATTTTGTTTTTTCCACTGTGCATTTCTCAAGTTTATTTGGCCATCAAATACTCTATTTGTCAAACACCTGAAACAGTGTGTTGAAATGTAAGTATTTCCATCTAATTTTTAGCTGAGAGTCCAAGACAAGAGCTGCCAGCTGTTCCCACATACCAAAAGGAGATTCTAGATTGGAAAATTTCTCTTAAAGGGCCAGATATTAAATATTTTAGGCTTTGTAGCTCATACCTCATGAACCAGTAAACAAATTATAACTCAGTAAAACTGGGAGAGGAGAGGTGGTTGGCTGGATTTCGGCTATACTTTGCCAACCCCTGTACTAGATCCCTTATGCTGGTCTTGCAAAAATGAAAGGGTCAAAAAACTCTTTTGTGACCCTTGGCCTCTCCTCCACTGGAAGCTATAAGAGGGTTAAAGTTGGAGAGGCAGAGAGGTTGAAGGTTAAAGATTTTTCCTTAGAGGGATTTGTTGGAGGATGTGCCCCAACTCCAGGGGGTAATTGCTGGGGTATGTTTCAATTACCTATCACTGTGGGAAAACCCATCTCAACCTTAATCTTCAATGATATATTATTTCTCATGATTCTTTGGGTTGGGTGGTTGGACAGTTCTCTTGCTCTGTGTGGTGTCATTTGAGGATTACTCACATGGCTACACTCAGCTGGGATTTAGGTGCAGCTGGGAGACCAAGGGGGTGTCACCCACAAGCCTGGGACATCAGGTGGGGCGGACCGGAGGGACTGGAGCCTGGCTGGGACTCTCTCTCTCCATGTGGACTCTCATCGTCCAGTGGTTTAGCTCAAGCTCTGCCACAGGGTGGTTGGATCCTAAGAAACTACAAGGCATCTTGAAGCCTAGGCTCAGAAACTCACACAGTGTAACTTCTACCCATGCTGTTGGTCAAAGCAAGTCAGAAGGACATCCCAGAGTCAAGGGTTTGGAGAAACAGATTCTACATTTTGATGGGAGGAGTGGCACGGCCTTGCGTGCCCTCGCAGGGTGAGATAGGGAAAAGATAACTTCAGTAGATGCTTCCATTAAAAAACAAGAGAGAAAACAGAAGGTGCACAGCCATCCATGGGCCACAGCAATTTGAAATCCAGCGAGGCACGTGTCGCCAGTGGATTCAACATTTGTGTGGGTTCAAATCCCACTTCTGGTAATAACTCCTGTATCAGTTTTCTATTGCCGAGTTAGTGTTAAGCCCAACATGTAGTGTCTTAAAATAACAACAACTGTTTGTTTGCTCATGATTCTGCAACGAGGCAAAGCTTGGTGGGAACGGCCCATCTCTGCTCCATGTGGTGTTGGCTAAGTTGCTTCAGCTAAAGCAAAGGATTCAAGCTGGTTTTTCTAACGCTCCCTGGCAGCACGAAGAGTGAGTGGAATGGCAGGGCTTCTCTCTCACCCTTTGTTGTCATTCATCCTCCAGGTCTTCTCTGTCTGACAGGGTGATCAGATGTCTTTATGTGATGGCTGGCTCTCTGCTGCATTGCGTCGGTCAAAGCCAAGTCACAGAGCAGCCCAGATTCAAAGGGGGGAATGCAGACTGCACTCCTTGATGAGAGAAGATGCAAAGAACTCGTGACTATCCTTAATCCACTCTAGTCTGCCCTTTGGCCACAGATATCACGCATATAAGTTACCCTTCTCCCTCCCGAGATCCCCAAAGTCTCATTTCATTTTGCAATTAAGCTTAAGGTCCAGGATCTCATCATCTCCATCATACAGGCACAGGTGAGGCTCCCCAGAGGCAGCTCCTCAAGTTCAGTTTCCTCCTGATTCAGAGACTCGTGAACAAAAAGACAAATTTTCTGCCCCCCACACCCAGGAGACAAGGGTGAGACAGGGATGAGATCACCGTAATAGATGCGACCATTCCAAAAGAGGAGGAAAGGGAAGCACGTAGCAGTCACTCGTCCATAGAAAATCTGGAAACCCAGCTGAGCACATGTTACCATTTTCCCCTGCTCTAGGACAGTAAAAGCTACTTCACTAGGGAGTAATTCCTTAATCCACTGGCTCTTGGTCTACCCTCTGTGCTCTTGGGTCCACCCTCTGAGACGTCTTTCCTTTTCCATAAGAAATGGCCCATCATCTGCAGCAGAGTAGCTTGCTTGACTTGCTTCCTGACTATAGAAAGTTGGGATCCCAAAGACCTCTTTTCAATGTGAACGATCTCTCTTTCTCTGAGTCCAGGCTGATTAACCTTTCACCAATCACTCTCCTCAAAAACTTTGTAAGTTTCTCATGCATGTTATTGGGATTTACTCTGTGTCCCAAAAGACCCACCCATAATTCTTTCCAAAACAGATTTCTTTTTCCCTTGAGCATGGCAGGGTGTGTGGGAAAACTCCCTTAAGATTTTTGAAAACTTTGGTCTATCTGAGAGGGTCTATAAAGAAAAACCTTAAATGTTTACAAACTCTTAAAAGAGGTCTTACAGCCTTGATATGATCTGTAACCTGACGCCGTTATTTAACTGGCAGCCCCTGTGTTTTATCTTTGCCCTGACACTAGTTCTTACTTTGAGAAGTTTTTTGCTGACTGGAGGGCTGTCCTGGGTCCTCTGTTCCCTCAAAATTCTACCTGAATGGGACTTGCCTGGTGGTGCAGTGGTTAAGAATCCGCCTGCCATCAGCTCAATATCAAAAACACAAGCAACCCAGTGCAAAAGTGGGCAGAAGACCTAAATAGGCATTTCCCCAAAGAAGATATACAGACGGCCAACAAGCACATGAAAGGATGCTCAACATCACTAACGATTAGAGAAATGCAAATCAAAACTACAGTGAGGTATCACCTCACACCAGTCAGAATGGCCATCATCAAAAAATCTACAAATAATAAATGCTGGAGAGGGTGTGGAGAAAAGGGAACCCTCTTGCACTGTTGGTGGGAATGTAAATTGGTACAGCCACTATGAGGAACAGTATGCAGGTTCCTTAAAAAACTAAAAATAGAACTACCATATGACCCAGCAATCCCACACCTGGGCATATACCCTGAGAAAACCATAATTCAGAAAGAGTCATGTACTACAATGTTCATTGCAGCACTATTTACAATAGCCAGGACATGGAAGCAACCTAAGTGTCCATCGAAAGATGAATGGATAAAGATGTGGCACATATATACAATGGAATATTACTGAGCCATAAAAGAAACGAAATTGAGTTATTTGTAGTGAGGTGGATTGACCTAGAGTCTGTCCTACAGAGTGAAGTAAGTCAGAAAGAGAAAAACAAATACAGTATGCTAACACATATATATGGAATCTAAAAAAAAAAAATGGTTCTGATGAACCTAGGGGCAGGACGGGAATAAAGACACAGACGTAGAGAATGGACTTGAGGACACGGGAAGGGTGAAGGAGGGAAGCTGGGACGAAGTGAGAGAGTAGCATTGACACATATACACTACCAAATGCAAAATAGATAGCTACTGGGAAGCAGCTGCATAGCACAGGGAGATCAGCTCGGTGCTTTGTGACCACCTAGAGGGGTGGGATAAGGAGAGTGGGAGGGAGACGCAAGAGGGAGGGGATATGGGGATATATGTATTCATATAGCTGATTCACTTTGTTATACAGCAGAAAGTAACACAACATTGTAAAGCAATTATATTCCAATAAAGATGTAAAAAAAAAAAAAGAATCTGCCTGCCAATACAGGGGACACAATTCCAAGGCCTGGTCCGGGAAGATCCCACATGCCGTGGAGCAACTAAGCCCATGCACCACAACTACTGAGCCTGTGCTCTAGAGCCTGCAAGCCACAACTCCTGAGCCCACGTGCCACAACTACTGAAACCTGCACGCCTAGAGCCCATGCTCTGCAACAGGAGAAGCCACCGCAACGAGAAGCTCGCCACAACTAGAGAAAAGCCCGCACGCAGCAACGAAAACCTAATGCGGCCAAAAATAAATAAATAAATAAAGTTTTAAAAAATCTTACCTGAAAATTGAACGGTTCCTTCTTTAACTTAATTTTCTTTTGAAATACCTATTATAGGTCAGTAAAAGAAACTAGTTGTCGTTTCAACATTCTGCCTGAAAATCTCCTTAGAAGATCCACAAATTCATGAAGTACGTTTTCTATCATCTGCATTATCGTAGGCAACAGTGTTGCTAAAACTTCTGCTGCTACACAAAGGGCTCCACCTTTCTCCAGCCTCTAGGAGAAACTTTCTCAATGCTCTTGCGGCCTCCACTAACAATTTCCTCCCTACCCTTCTCTCCACCTGCCACCAAGTCCCAAGGCCAATGCCATGTCTTTTAGGTCTTGTTCCAGCAGCACCGACTTCTAGGGACCAAATTCTATTTCCGTTTTGTTTTTCTTTTTTCTTTTTTTTTTGGCCACGCTGTGTGGCATGTGGGATCTTAGTTCCCTGACCAGGGATCGAACCCGTGCCCCCTGTGCTGGGAGCGCAGAGTCTTAACCAATGGACCGCCAGGGAAGTCCCCTGTTTCCGTTTTCTATTGTCATGATTAGTGGATTAAAGCAACAGTGCGCTATGTCTCCTGATTCTGTGGGTCCACTGGGCTTTGCCGGGCAGTTCTCCTGCCACATGGTGTCGGCTGGGGTCACTCATGTGACTGTCTTTGGCTGAAAGCTGGAGTGGTTGGAATGGTGGGGGTGCTGGCCAGGCCTCTCTCTTTTCGTGTGGTTTCTCATCACTCAGAAATCTAGCCTGAGCTTCTGTACGTGGCAACTGGACCCCAAAAGAGCAAAGGTGGAAACTGCACGGTACGTTGAGGTCCAGGCTCCAAACTTGCACGAATCACTCGTACCTTTTTGGTTGGTCAAAGTCAGTCACAAGGTCATCTCCACCCATCAAAAGAGCAGAGGAATAGACTCCACCTCTTGCTGAGATCAATGGCAGGTACATAGAGATGAGAGGAATCGCTGGTAGCCGTCCTTGCAGATTCATCCATCGTGGGGTACTTGAGTAGATCCGAGCAGACCAATGGGAAAGGTTGACCCGAGTATTCTGGGTACTCCCGGCCCCACGGATTGCTGTCTGATGAAGTGTCCGGGGGCAGCAGAGTACAGAACTTTGATTGACAAGTGACAATACTCCCAGTTACATAAAGTCTAATGCTGTCTGGGAGCTTATTTTCTGTAAACGTGGTCACACAAGACAGCAAGCCAGCATAAGATGATCTTAGATCCTGCCCTTGACTGCTCCCTGGAGGGGTGAAGAGACCTTGGCAGAAGACCCGGAGGGGTAGAGGTGGGCACCCAGGGATCAGGAGAGGAGTAGTCAGTGTCCTTTCTGAGAAGTGTCACCCACAAGAGAGGGAGAACTGCCTAGCAGCGAGAGTCTCCGAAGAACCCACATAAGTGGCCTCCTGAAAGACTCAATTTTAAACATCTGACAAACCCAGAAAGAGCCTATACCACTTCCCAAGAGTGCCAGAGAGGTAAGAACTTCCCTGTCCCCTCACCATCAATTCTTAGCAAGCCAGGGGATGAGTCGTAAGAGTGAAATGCAGCGAACCAAGAAAAGTGGGCCCCACTGCAGGCTCCCCCTCTGGCAGCTAGACGAGGGGCGAAGCTTTATCTCTGAATAAAATCTGGAGTTTAAATCATTAAATAAAACTGGACATGCTAGCTATGGAACTGATATCTACGGTGGCTACCGGCACGCGAGAGCTTTTAATTACCTAAGAGTGAGACAGTTTCCTCCAAGACCAGAGTAGAACAAGCCCCATAGCATTGGTGTGGGACAGGAGAGATGAAATTGCTTCTGGTTACACCTGCTCAGTCGCTGTGACAGCTGTAAATCTATTTCCATCCAAGAGGACACTGCTTGGGTAAGCCTCAGTGAAAATTAACAGGATGCCCTGGAGGCCCATTAACGCTCAAACGGGTCCTGGTTCACACCGTGATGTACCTGTTCTCATTTCTGGCTTGATTTTAAAAATTCTATCCCATGCTGATAGGGATAGAGTCAGATCATTAAATAGTTTAAAAATCCCACCAGGGGATTAAAGACAGAAAGGGAATTTTAAGGGAGTTTGGGAGACTGTTGTAAGCTAATGACCACTCAAGAAAAGAAGCTAGTAACCTAGCAACAATCTACTCTACCTTGAAGGAAGACCAGGCATGTTCAAGCGCCAGACACACTCAAGCCACCAATCCTGATAGTTAAAACACAAGACAATAGATATGGGTCTGAATCTTGTAACATGAAGTCACAGTGTTAACGGTCCTTGAAGAATTGCACTTCTGCGTGTAGCTAGTACAGGAATATAAGTGAAAAGTGAAAATACTCGGGAAAGGGGATATTACACCAAAACCTGAGATGAATTACCATATTTTAGTATATATTATCCCCCTTCTGCTACTATACATATGATGTAAATAGCACCATGACAGTCCCAGTGAGACCATATAGGGTCAAAGGAGGAACTAAGGATGTAAGCCTTGACGTCTGCCCAAAAATGAGGAAGAAGATTGTCTTCTCCCCTCCCCACTTTTTCTTTGATTATAAAAATGTAGCCCTCTTTGTTCTTGGGGCTGTGCTCCCTTGCCTGCCCGCTTGTATCTCTCATAAGCATCCTATGCTAATAAACTCACTCTTTGCCTATCACTTTGCCTCACACTGAATTCTTTCTGCATCGAGACAAAAGAACCTGAGCTTCAGTAAGTCCTGAGATCAGGTGAGAGGTTTCAATTAAAAGACAGTGGGTTCGAGTCCCCTCCTAAGTCAGGGATTGTGGGTTCAAGTCCCAATCTGAGGTGCAGCTGGGTTCGAGTCCCATCCGAAGGAGTGTGGTTTCAACGCCATCCCTGTGGACAAAATACCAGAACATCTCCCTGACCCTCCATGCCTGTGCTGCAACGTGGAGGCTCATAGCATGGGATTTGGGGTCAGAAAACCTAGATTCAAATCCTAATGCTGCCACTTATTATTCATGGGATCTAGAATAATTCACTTAATTTCCCTATAGTTCAGTTTTCTCATCCATGAAATGGGGATATTATGTCTCTCGCACACAGTTGCTATGAGGATGAAAGAGATAATGGGTACCAAGCATTTAGCTGGTACAGGGGAAATTCGTGATGCCTACTTGTGTGTACAGTGGGTTACCTCCTAATAATAATAAAAAGGGAGAAGCCTGCATCTGTTTGGAATTGCGGTTGCCCAGACACAGAATATCTCTTGAAGGAATCATAAGACGCTAATGACATTGGTTGTCTTTGGGGAGGAAACTGGGTGCTTGGGACAGCAGAGGAGGAAGACTATACTGTTTAACTTTTGATACCTTCCAAATTTTGAAGCATGTAAATGTGTTTACTACTTTAAAAGTAAATTTAAATTAAAAAATTTTTCAACATTCTATTATGAAAAATTTCAAATGTACAGAGAAATTGAAGGAATTCTACTGGATACCAGGTACCCACTGCAGAGAATTACTCTTAGCATTTTGTTAGACTAGCCTTATCTCATATACTTTAATTTTTTAAATAAAAATTAATCAATCCCTAAGGTCTAAGAAAGTCACTTTACTTATTAGAGTCTTGATTTTCTCTCTGAAAAATGAGATGCATGGAGTATTCTTCTCCCTGTTTTTCACTATACCAGGGCTAATCCGAGTGGTAGAGCTGTTGACCATCTTGCCCATAAAGTGTAAGCACCTGTTGGGGTGGCTTCCTGGTTTAAAACAGTTCCCTCTCCTTGAGAACAGCCCCCTGTCACACATGAAATTAGATGGGGCCATGTGACTAGCTTTGGCCAATGAAATGTAACAGGAAGTAAGGCATGTCCTTCTAAGGGAAAGAACTTAAGAGCCAACGTGCTGTACTCCATGCCTGTGTTCACCTGATGTGCCAACCAATCAGAGGCCATGCTCCAGATGGTGCCGCCACAGGATTCTGAAATCTCCCTCAGTCTGGATTGTTGAGTTGCTACAAGGAGATCAGCTGTCCTGGAAAGTTGTCTGGACCCTCAGCAGTCCATATACCCTTTGGATTGAATTCCATCTGAAGTATGTTCAGTTCAAAAATACATTCTAAGGACGAACTGTGCCTAATGCTCTGGGTTTTGCCCTCTGCAAACACTTTCCCTTGCTGTTCATTCAGTCATTCATTCATTGAAAGCAATGTTGATAGAAAGTCAAACGTACGCCACGTTCTAGGCTGGATCCCAGGGATACGGCAACGCATATGATACGCTTGTGGCCCTCAGTGAGCTCACAATCTAATTTGGGCAGCAAACATGTAAACAATAACAGCAACAATAAGAAAAAGAATAGCTGATCCTTAGTGAACATTTTCTATGTGCCAGGCACTGTGCTAAGCAGTTTACATGCACTATGTTACTTAGTTCTAACAGCAACCCTATGAAGAAGTACATTAGTCAGTGCTTCAGTTATCTACTGCTGTGCAACAAGATACACCAAAACACAGCGGCTTAATACAGCAATCATTTTATCATCGCTCCAAATACCGTAACCTGAACAGGGCTAGATTGGGTGATTCATCAGGTCTCGCCTGGGATCACTCATATGGCTGCATTCAGCTGGTAGGTTGACAGGGGGCTGGACTCAGCTAGGACACCGGGAAGCTGAGCTTCTAACTCTCTGTGTGGCATCGGGACCTCTCCCTCTTCATGTGGCATCTCCAGAAGGTCTCTCCTGAACTTACAGGACAGCTCGGGCCTCCCAGGAGCACAGAAGCCGTCAGGCCTTCTTCAGGCTTAAGCCCAAGTACTGGCACAACATCATTTCCATCCCGTTCCATTGATTAAAGCAACTTGCAAGCCCTGCCCATAGTCAAGAGGACTTAACAACACAAGGGCATGAATACTAAAAAGCACGGCTCATCAGGAACCACCAATCGTAGTCAGAATTCTCTTTGGTGTAAGGTGTAAGCAAACTTGACACTTGCTAACTTAAGTTTCAAAGGAAAGGTGTGGGGAAGGATTTATTGGCTTTTGTAATTGGAAGCCCAGGAGTTTATCTATCTTCAGGAATGGCTGGATCAAGGGGCTCATATGATACAATCAGTGTTTCATCTTTCTCTCCATTTCTTAGATAGATTCTTTCTATGTGGTGGGTAAGAGAGCTGCCCACCTCTCTAGAACCACATTCTACTTGCTTAGCAATCCCTGAGTGAAGAGACAATCTCTTCCTATTTTCTTATAGAAAGTTCCAGACAGGCGTGGATTAGCTTGTTTGGAGCCACTTGCCTATCTTTAAGCCAATCACTGTGACCAGGAGATGGAGCCCTCTTTTTTTTTTTTTTTTTTGCAGTACGCGGGCTTTGCACTGTTGTGGCCTCTCCCGTTGCGGAGCACAGGCTCCAGATGCGCAGGCTCAGTGGCCATGGCTCACGGGCCCAGCCGCTCTGCGGCATGTGGGATCCTCCCGGACCGGGGCACGAACCCACGTCCCCCGCATCGGCAGGCGGACTCTCAACCACTGTGCCACCAGGGAAGCCCGTAGCCCTCTTTTTGTCCAGGTCTGGAACACCTGCCCACCACTGTAGCCCTATCAAACCACATGGGATGGCTACTTTACTTTAAAATAGAGACAAAGGAAGAGAGAAAGAAAGGCTCTGTTATCAGAAAGTCACGTGATGCTGGGAAGACAGGTGGTACGTTCGAGCATCCTCATTTTACGGGTCAAGAATCTGATGGTCAAAAATAGTGAAGGTATTTGTTCAAGTTTGCCCAAGTTCACAAAGCTAGAAGGCGGTATAGCCAAGACAGAAAACTGGGTCTTGTGTATGCCAAAGCTCCGGTACTCAATGGCCACATTATACAATGGTGTTTGCAAACAAACGACCATGAGACAGTGTGATGTGAGCAATGGTAAAGAACCGGCCATGGTACAGAGATAATGGAGCAGAGCTGGGCAACGGTGGGGTGATGAGATGAGTCAGGGGAGCACTCCTCAGAGGAGAGGGTGCTTAAGCTGGGTCCTTAAGAAGGGTCACTCCAGGACAAGGGATCAGCATGTTCAAATGTGCCTCGGGAACCTGCAAAATTTCGGAAGAGTGGAGGGATAAAGATTCCCAGCTGAGGGATAAGGATCTCTGGGTTCAAGGATTTGTATGGTCTGAGAATTTAGCTCTGAATCCAGCCTGGTTTATAAACTGAAAAAATAATACATCCATATCACAATTCGTCAAATGTATTTTAAATGTATTTGTATTACTGAATTCATGGCAGCTTTTTTTGGTAGATGTTTTCTCAACTAAAAGTAGAACTATTACCATGCTTGGTTCAGGAATTATTTTGACATTGTAAAGGAGGTTTATACTGAAAAAGAGACATTGATTCTCAAATGAGTGTTACAAAAGGGTCACTTCTAAAAATGAGGCAGAGGAGGGCAGCAGGACCTGCTCAAGGGTTTTCAATGTTATCCCGAAGTCAGGGGTGAGGGGTGGGCTGGAGGGTTGCAGGCAGTGGAATGGTCGATTCCGAGTGTGTGGAGGGTGGTTGGAGGGGCTGATTCTGCAGACAGAGGCGCATATAGAGGCTGCTGCTGGTGAGTGTCAGGAGTTTACAGGATGAAGAGCACAGGCTCTGGAGCCAGACTGCCTGGGTTCAAATCCCAGCTTTTTACTTATCTGCTGTGTGGCTTTGGGCAAGATACTTAGCCTCTCTGATGCCCTAGTTTTTCCATCTGTAAAATGGGAATGCTGATAGCTTTAGAGGATAGAGGAGCTGAAAAATGCAAAGTGGCTGGAATTACACCCAGGGTTAACACCACGTAGGAATATTATCACCTCTTACGTGTGTATATATTTACATGGACATTTACTACTATGGTCCAAGAAAGTCTTTGCAGCGGCCTGAACTGCAGGGCATAGAGAGCTGGTGAAGAAACAGTTGGAGGCATATACACATTTACATGTATCTACCAAGTTACACGAATCTACTTCTATTTCAAATAGCATATAGTTATATTGATATCTCTATCTATACTGTAACTGCATACTCTTTGAGGACAGAAATATATTCCTAGGTGTTTTGCTCCCCCGGCTAAGGACCCACTGACTGATTTCCCATCATGGAGAGAAAGGTTGTGGGGTCTGTCTTTAATGCAGAGAACGTGGACCTGGAGAAGGGCACAGAAGACTCCTTTCGGCCCAGGATGGGCAGTCAGTCTGCGGACCTCTGAGGGAGCTTCACAGCAGACAGGTGAGGATGCAGCCAGGCTGGGATCTCTTGTTTCCTCAGAGCTCAAGAGTACAGGAGAACGGGGAGCAGACCTGGAGTGCAGCCGTGGGACGAGTGACCATGCTCTGGGGCAGGGTTGGCTCCTGGGACATTTCTGCCCCTCCGCACTCCCCCCTCAGCACTTCCTGGGCTCAGAGGGGACTGGGGAGTCCCATCACTGCCTTTACAGCTCACAGGCTTTCCTCCATGGGAAAAGGGGCAGCACACTTCCCCCATTAGCCAGAGGAGGAAATGGAGGTCCGGAGAGGCAAGTGGTTCCATTCCATGTGAGAGGGAATGGAGGGAACAACCCTGCTGAGCCCGTGCGAACTGGGGCCTTAATGTAGCATCTCAGCAATCTGCTGAAGTGGGTGGATGGTGCCCATTTGACAGGCGGTGAAACCAAGCTCAGGCGGTTACAGTATTTCCTTGAGTTCTCAGGCAGCCTAGAATTTGCAGTACCTTTCCTTCCATCATAATGAGCAGGGAGGGAAGTGAGAGGAGGGCATTCAGGGATCAGCCCACGTGTCTGATTCATCCTACTGACGTTTCTTTGTCATGTGTGGATCTAAGACTTTAACTGAACTCTTGCCCTCGAGTTTGGAGTCTCTAGGGGGCTGCTTGCTGTAGCCCCGTCAGCCTGGAGAGTGGGGCCCCCCTCCCCCCTTCTCCAAGGTCACTTAACTGTGGGCCTTGACTTTCACTCGCCCTGGAGGACAGTTCTGGTCATGGCCCTCCCCCCTCCCTCTCACCCTCCAGAAGTGGAGGGGCCTTAGCCCACACCTGTGGTCTGAGGGAATTCAAGTGGGGGCATCACTTCCTGCCTCTGGCCCTTAACTGCTCACCCCTCAGCCTGCAACACCAGGTACCAGCTGTGCCAACAAGAATGGAACTCTCCTAAAGCTCTAATTTGAAAAGATGCACGCACCCCAGTGTTCACAGCAGCACTGTGTACAATAACCAAGACGTGGAAGCAACCTAAGTGTCCATCAGCGGATGACTGGCTAAAGAACGTGATATATACACACACACACATACATACATATATACACACACACACAATGGACTGTTACTCAGCCATAAAAAGAATGAAATATGCCATTTGCAGCAATGTGGATGGACCTAGAGACTGTCATGCTGAGTGAAGTAAGTCAGAGAAAGACAAATATCATATGATTTCACGTATATGTGGAATCTAAAATATGATACAAATGAACTTATTTACAAAACAGAAACAGACTCACAGACACAGAAAACAAACTTATGGTTTCCAAAGGGGAAAGGGATGAGGGAGGGATAAATTAGGAGTTTGGGATTAACAGATACAAACTCCTATACATAAAATAGATAAACAACAAGGTCCCACTGTATCGTATGGGGAACTATATTCAATATCTTGTAATAAACTACAATGGAAAAGATTTGAATTTCTCTAATAATTAGTGATGTTGAGCATCTTTTCATGCGCTTTTTAGCCATCTGTATGTCTCCTTTGGAGACATGTCTATTTAGATCAACATGCCATTTTTTGATTGGGTTGTTTGTTTTTTTAATATTGAGCCGTATGAGCTGTTTGTATATTTTGGAGATCAATCCCTTGTTGGTTGCTTCATTTGCAAATATTTTCTCCCAGTCTGAGCATTTTCTTTTTGTTTTGTTTATGGTTTCCTTTGCTGTGAAAATGAATATGAAAAAAAATATATATATATATATACATATATATGTATATCTGAATCACTTTGGTGTATACCAGAAACATACAACACAACATCGTAAATTAATTATAGTTCAATTTTTTTTAAAGCAAAAAAAGAAAGAAAGGATCTCTCCTCTCTTGCTTATCTGAAAATCATTTTAAGAATTTGGGTAGGAATTTGGAGTTCCTGAAAGTTCACTGCTGAAGAATCTGTTCAGAACCCAGCAAGGAGTTGAGTATATTTCTATTTCTGGTGCAAGACATCATTCTTCCATCTCACAGTGATGCTACACAAGCAAGGCAATCTGGTGGTACCTCTGCGCACGTGCAGCTATTGAGTGCATGACCCATTCCTATGGCCACTCTCTGTATTAGGTCTTCCCATTGGTGTGACACTCTAGGGAAGTCCTCTCATGAGTCCCCATTTGCACAACCAGAAATGGAGGCTCAGAGAGGGTGACTCTCTGGCCACATCACACAGGAAGAGCTGGCAGCTCAAGCTAATACTATCCTTTCCTGTCCCCGGGCAATGGTAGCAGGCATCGCTGTCCCCAGACACTCACCCCCGGGACTCACCTCCTTGCTGCCCCAGCTCGGCCCTCCTGCACCACTGCAGCCCTCCCTTGTGGACACCAGGCTGCCCATTCTATGGTCCGTCTGGTCAGGGAGATAGTCTGACAATATTCGGAAAGGGCTGAAACTAAGGGAAAAGCAAAAGCAATACAATAATACTGGAGAAGGAGAAGGAGTTGGACAAGAAAAAGGAAAAGATAAAAGTCTCTCAGGGAATGAGATCATATAATCAAGACACCTTGGCACCGTCCTATAGGGAAAATATCAACTTCATTCTCCAGATGGGAAACTGATGTTCCTAAAGGTTAAGCAATTTGCCCCAAGGTCACACAGCTAATAAGTCGGCCAAGCCAGGCTTTGAACCCAGGTCGATGTGGCACAAAGATCTACATGGTTTCCTTTCCACTCTGCCGCTAAAAGGTCCCTGACCTCAGCAGGCTCATAGACAGGGTGGGAGCAGGCAAGTCAGTGGATAATTGCTCCACAGGAACTGTCCTAGTAAACGCAGGGAACATGAACATGGCGTGTAATCAGGGGGCAGAGGGGAGCAATCAAGGAGGGCTTCTGGAAAGCGGTGACGCCTGAATTAAGTTGTGAGGGATGAGTGGCTGCTGTCATGGGCCTGCAGGAGGGAGAGGGTGAGGAAACATCCAGAGAGGGAGCACGGTGTCAGGTCTGGCCATTCCTACAAGCCGTTGTTATGGTGGCTTAGGAAATCCTTCAAAGCAAACGGAGGGCAGTGTCTCCGATGAGTGTGAACCACCATGACTACACCTGTGAAACCAGCTGTCGTGTGATATGTTATCATCTGCAAATTCACTAAAAATCTTGCGAAAAACATGTTTTTAATCGAGGTGACAGTCACACAACAGAAAGCTCCCCATTTTAAAGTGAATCATTCAGTGACATTTCATGCCTTCACAGTATTGTGTGACCGCTACCTATATCTAGTTCCCAAACCTCTTCATCAACCATAATAAAATCCTTTATCCATTAAGCAGTTACCCTCTATTCTCACCTCTCCCAGTCCCTGGCCACCACCGACCCACTTTCTGTCCCTATGGATTTTATTCTTGATTTTATCTCATATAAATGGAATGGTGCAGTACGTGGCCTTTTGTAACTGGTTTTCACTGAGCGTGTTCTCAAGGTTTCATTTGATAATTTATGTCTTTTCCAGTGAAGAAGGAGAGAACAGAGCACGGACCGTGGTCTAATTATGACCCAGCGTCTCCAGCCCCTGCCTGGGCCCTCTCCCTCCACATCTCTCCTTCCTCTTCCCTTCGGCATGTCCTACCCTCCTTCAGGAGCCAGAAGGCGATCCACAGGCCTGGGTGTGTGTCCTCACTCTGCTGTGTCCCTTGACGTGTTCCTTTGCCTCTGAGCCTCAGGCTTGCCATCTGTAAAATGAGATGGTTGACACAACAACGTAACACACTTAACATAATTGAACTTTACACTTTGAAGTGGTTAAGATGGTGGATGTTACGTATTTTTTTATCACAATTTTTAAAAAAGCAATACAAGGAAAGAACTTTAAAAATGAGACGGTTGAATTGATCAATTGATAGCTAAAAGCCACCCAGTCCTATAGCACAATAAGACCAAGGACTCATGATTGAGAGTTGTGGAAAAGAAAGGCTGGCCAAGGAGACAAAGGAAGGAAAGGAAAAGTCCAGTCAAGGAAGAGAGAGAGAGGGAGGGGATATGGAGAGAGGGGGCATAGGGAGAGAGACGGGGGAGATAGTAAGAGAGGAGAGACAGGGGAGAGGAGGGAGAGGGGAGAGAAGGAAGGAGAAGGGAAGGAGAGGAAGGGGGAGAGGGAGAGAGGAGAGGTACAGGGGGAAGGGGAGAGGGGAGGAGGGCTGTCCTGCAGTCTTTCTCTGCCTTGCTTTGCCCATATGTTTATTTCCAGATTCTCAGTTATTGTCAGTCACTGTCACTCCCCGAACTCCAGTCCGATCTCTCATACAATCTGTGGATTAGTCTACAGTACTGGAGCAAGATGGGAACCACAGGGTTTTCGAATAGATTCAGCTTCTGTGATTTACGATATCTTTTCAATAGAATTTGACCCAGAACCAGAATGAAAGCAATACAGAGCAGATAAGAAAAAGCGATGATTCAACCATGTCCTTAAAACACGTTGGTCGTGTCACCAGGGGCTTTCCCGCTAGGGGCCAACATCAGGCCTCCCCCCATTGGCTGAAGGGACACCAAGACGTGTAGGAGGCACCAAATATTCCAGATTTGCTTAGTCTGGTTTCAAATATCCAGTTCCCTGTTCCCCAAAGCACCCTCTCTTATCAGAATATGAACTACAATTTTTGGCCTATAAGTGAGAACCCCATGAATATGAGGCTTGAACCCCAAGGGAAGGCTGCAGTTCCTGAACGACTAATTATACACCAGCAGGTGCCCCTGAAGTACAGGTGAATAAGTGGATTTAGATGGCTTTATAAGTAGCAATCCAAGAATGTTTTAGAGAACAGCGACTGTCCACACATAGCCCGAAATAAAAACATCAGTTTGAATTGTTCTCCTTGGAGGCCCTCCTGGAGAAGCTGGACGCCGGTGTTTGTGCCTCAAACTCCCAGCTGAAACGGCAGCTGGAAGCACAGAGAGAACAAGTGGAATAATGGGGCCATTACCAAGGTAGTGATAGAGGTCAATGCAGGGGCTAGGAGTGGCATATGGTCAGGGGGGAGAAACCAAGGAGGGCTTCCAGTAAGTGGTGGCATCCAAGCTGAGTCACCAAGGGTGATTGGCAGGTGGATGACCTGGCAGGAATGGGAAGGCAAAAAAGCCTCCAGAAATGATAACAGTGGCTGCACTTGGGTAGCAATGGATATGGGTGACTCCTCCACCCTAGCCCCTCTATTTTCCATTGTTTCTATAAAGAGTATATATCGCTTTTATAATAAAAACATTTTTTAAGAAAGTAAAGGTAACCATTTCAAAAGACTTGGAGAGTTTTCATGAGAACGTGGTCCATGTCTTGGTGGTGGAAACGGAGACCCCTTCCCTCTTGCACCCCTTCCAGCAGCCCCTCTCTGTTGCTGGCGTAATAGTTTGCTGGGGCTGCCACAACAAAGGATCCCAGGCTGAGGGACTTAGACAACAGACATTCATCTCCTCACAGTCGTGGAGGCTACAAGTTCAAGATCGAGGTGTCAGCAGGGTTGTTCCTCTTGAGGTCTCTCGCTTTGGCTTGCAGACGGCCATCTTCTCCCTGCGTCTTCACATGGTCTTCCCTCTG
Organism: Tursiops truncatus; assembly: GCF_011762595.2. Taxonomy (NCBI): domain Eukaryota; kingdom Metazoa; phylum Chordata; class Mammalia; order Artiodactyla; family Delphinidae; genus Tursiops; species Tursiops truncatus. The sequence goes on from NC_047044.1 coordinate 11,112,088, forward strand.
TGTGTCCGTGTCCCAATTTCCTTTTCCTATTAAAACGGCAGTCACAGTGGATTAGGGCCCACCCTAGTGTCCTCATGTTAGTTACCTCTATAAAGACCCTATCTCCGAAAACAGTCACAGTGTGAGGTCCTAGAGGTTAGGACTTCAACAGATGAATTTTCGGAGGACACAATTCAGTCCATAACACTGGGGTACAGATAAATAGTTCAAGATGAGTCTTTTGTTTTCCCCCATTGCTGTGGGAGAGTTCAGGACGTTAGTATTTACTTGATTTTTATGCAAGGATGCTTGATGCTGGAGAGGACGTATGTGGGTTGGTAGAGCTCCTGGGGCCACCTGTGGGGAAGTACCAGGCACCACCGTCCATCCCAAGAGCCAGTTAAGAGCACACCGATGGGAGTCCTGGAAAAACACATGGAAATTTATCACCCTTCTCCTGCGGGTGCGCCTGCGTGCACGCATGAGTGTGCGCACACACACACAGACCACGTAAACAAACACACAAACGTACACATCACATACACACAGAAATACACAAGCTCTTTCAACGATCATTCTAACTCTTCGTTATGGGATGTGGGTTGTTTTGATGATGGGAGCCAGGACAGATGCAGGTAGAAATGGATTGAGGAAGAGATGATAATGTGAGAAAAGCTGCTGCCTTTAGAACCTAGGATGGCTTTATCCGTCTGAGCTGGGCTCAAGACAGGGTGTTGTCCGTTCCCCTGATGTCAGCAGGTGTCTGGGAGCCAAGAGAGCCCTTAAACACTCTGCAGACCAACCTCTCTCTGCTTGTCCACACACATCCTCCAGCACGACCTAAGAAGGGAGAGTCCCAGGTGCTGCCCAATTTCTACCAGATTTCCCGACTTTCACAGTCATGATCTTGGGGTGTCCTGCTCCCCTTTATAACTCCAGCTTCACAGGGACCAAACCCTTCCCTGATCTTCTCTGAGCACCACTGAGATGGGACGGAATTTTCAAGGGAGGGACACAAACTCAGGTGGCCAAGAGCCCTAATCACCTGGGTTTACAGACCCCCAACCCTGGTTTACTTGTCAGAGTCCTAGCTCCATCTAGGACCACCCTGGCTCTCAGAACCCGCTCTCAGCCCCTTGCACTTTTCACATCTTCCACCTTTCCTTCTCCCTTGTCGGTAGCTCCTGACTTCCCCAGCAAGGACACTGAGTCCAGCCTCAGAGACCTTCCTGGGAAAGCCAGGGTTGGCACTCCCTGGTTCCCCACGTTTCCATTCACAAAGCCACTCTAGGGTCCTCTCAGTGGGAGGACTGGGTCAAGGGTAAATTCCTCACAATGATAACGACCCTGATTATCATTTCTGTATCCTCCAAAGCCCTTACTCAGAGAGGGTCTCATTTAGTATTCAACACAGCTTCCTCTTCAGCTCCATTTTACAGATGAAGAAACTGAGGCCCAGAGAGGCGAAGCGACTGGCTCAAGGTCACAGTGTGGGTAAGTGGCAGGGACCCAGGGCTGTCTATCTGCATGCCTTTAGCACCTTTGGGACTCTCTACCCCTTGGCCTCTTTCTCAGTGGTGAAATTGTACTTTAAAACAGGTGAAAGGCGGGAGGGGAAACAAGGCCACACGCTCAAGATCTGGCTCTCAGGAATGGGGCCAAGATTCCTTCGAGTTAATACACATCATCTCACAGGGCTGACCTCATAAATATCATTAGATCCTGCAGCCTCCACCCAGCCTGCCAGGGCCCTGGACATGAGGAACTCTGTATCCTGTTCCCAGCCACAGCACGTGGAAATAGTGTGAGCTAATGAAATATCACCAGCGAAGCTAAAAGCTGAATGCTCGTCTCCTGGCAGATGGCAGCTAGGAGACTGCTGACCCCCACACACTGGCCTCTTTCCCTCCACCAACTGGGAGGCCAGAGCGGGCTTTAGGAAGAACACTGGACAGGGGCGGAGGCAGACACACCAGGCTCTGGTCTCTGCATGCTGTGTGACCTTGAGCAAGTGACTTGACCTCTCTGAACTTAAGCTTTTTCATCTATAAAAAGAAGATAATGGGATCGATTTCCGTAGTATATACATGGAAGTGTTCAGCTGAAGGCCAGACACAGTTTGGGGACCAAGGGGATGGAAGAGGCGAGGTCAGGGTGGGGATGTGACATCCATCTATCTACCCAGCCCACCTCATCACTGTTCAGAGTAAGAAACCCTGAAGCTAGAAGAAAATTCCACTGGGCACTGCTGCTGCCTTTAAGTAGAGGCCCAAGGGGGTGGGAGTAGCTGCCTGTCAGGCCTCATAAGGATCAGGATGGGGTTGGAGATCTCAAGTTCAGAAAGGCCACTTTGGGCCCCAGAGTGAATCATTCTTGAGAAGTTCGGATGTGTTCTGTCACCAAGCTCACCAAGGACTTAGGGCATAAACCTCCTTAGTGCCTGGCATGCTTGGGCATCCCCCGACCCCAGAGACTAGCTCAGTTCATGGCTTTGACCGCCCAGAATCCCTTACCTCCTCCCCACACAGTTCCTATGGTGTGGCGCCTTGAAGGCGCCTTGCAGCCCAGGTCTGTGCAATCCTTGTAATTGATAGTGACCAGTTTAGGGGTGGTATATGACCAAACCAAGCTAATCACAGCCAGTGAAACTCAACTCTGGGAATTTTGATCAAGATCTTAGGGCACTGGACTCCCTTTTCCCCACAGGACTTGGACCTGAAAGTTTATAGCACTTCAGGGGAGGGCAGTGCTGTAATCCTCAGGGGACAGCCAGTCTGAGAAGGTGGCCAGTGCAGCACAAGACAATGCTGAGAAATAGAGAGAAACAGCATTCTCGTGGCAGCCGAGGTCTGGATCAAGCCATACCTGAGCCTTCCTGGCCTTATCAGTCACATGAGTCAATAAATGCCCCTTTTGCCTTTTTTTGGCATAGAATTTTTCTTTCTGCTCTGTGACCTTAGGCAAGTCACCTAACCTCTCTGAGCCTTGTTCCCTCATTAGTAAAATCCTGAAGGCAGTGTCTACCTTGTAAGGAGCGTTACAAGGACAAAAGCATGATGCAGTGTGCACCCCATAGTACTCAACAAATGAGTGTGATTATTTCCCCAGGTCCTAGCCAGGGATCTTCCTCTAGGGCTCGTCAAGATGCTGCATTCCCGCCCCCCAGAGCTCAGCTGTGCCTGTGGCTTGACCTCCCTGATGACCGCCAAAGCTCTGTGTCCAGCCCGACCTCTCTCCAGAGGTCAGAGCTCCTGGGCACGTCCACCAGAATGTCCTCCAGGCGTCCCAAACCCAGCACAAGGTTCTGGCTGGTTCACTACTCTCTGTGTGATGTGGGTCTGTCACCTTGGTCTTGGTTTCTCCACCTATAACATGAGAAGGTTGTAGTAGATCATTACAGAGGTTCTCCCAGCCCTAACATCCTAGGACTCTCATCTGTCATGTATCATCCCCCCAGCTTGACACCACTTCCTCCCCAGACTTACCACCTTCAAAAGCAGTGCCACCATTCTCCAATGAACCCCAGGTTGAAAACTTAGAGTCAGCTTGGTCTTGTCCATCTTGTTAATCACAGCCCCCAAGTCTGGGAGAGTCTCCTCAGAGATGCTACCCTATCTCTACAGCCCTCCCTGATGCCACTACCACCACCTTAGTCCAGATCCCTAGTCCTACACATCCGGTCCAGCACTGGCTTCCCCATCCAGTCCCCTCCCTGCTCCTTCCATCCTTGGAGTCAATCAGTGGCCAATGGAGGACCGGGGCAGCTTCCCTCCCAATCCACCTCTGCGTGGAGGCTGGGCCTCCTAATGTCACTGTCAGGGACTAGACTGCCCTACTGACAACGTCAGTGCCTGGAGATTCTTTTTTTTTTTTTTTTTTTTGCGCTACGCGGGTCTCTCACTGTTGTGGCCTCTCCCGTTGCGGAGCAACAGGCTCTGGACGCGCAGGCTCAGCGGCCATGGCTCACGGGCCCAGCCGCTCCGCGGCACGTGGGATCCTCCCGGACCGGGGCACGAACCCGTGTCCCCTGCATCAGCAGGTGGACTCTCAACCATCGCGCCACCAGGGAAGCCCCGAAGATTCTTTTTAAGGCTGGGGACGAGAAGAGGAAGTTTTCACGGTGTTCATAGTAGATACTCAGTAAATATGTGTTAAATTCATTCATTCCCTCACACTTTCCAAAACACACCCCTTGGACGGTCATCTCCAGTCCAAGACAGATCAGCCCAGAGACCCAGTGTCATGAAAGCTGTGGCCATTCTCTTCACAAAAGAGCTCTTGCACGTGACTTTGGGAATATAGTTTCAGACGGTTCTTAGTCCCGCAGTCCATCCATAGAGCCAAGTTTACCCCTGTTTGAGCTCATTTTACAGGTGGAGAGAGTGAGATGCAAAGAGAGGAAGGAATTTGTTAGAGAACATGCAGACCATGTGTTTCTGGGAGGCACTAGGTCATCTTAGGAGAATGCTGGGTCCACTCGCAGCTCCAGGTCCATAGCTTTGAGTAGTCAGTCACGGAACTCCTAACATCTCTGTTTCCTCACCCACGAAAGAGGGACCAGGCCTGCACTGCAAGGCTGTAGTTAGAAGATGGTGTAGGAATAGGAACCTAGCCCAGCCCCGTGCATGGAAGACAATTCCTGTTCCATCCTTCTGCTTGCTTTCTCTCTTCCTTTCCTTGTAGGCTTTTGGAGGCTGGAGATGTTACTGCCCTCTCGAGTGGTCACAGAAGCCTTCGTGGAAGAGGAGAGCCCTGCCTGAGCCTCAATTTTGGGTGCTGGAGGGAGTCAGGGACCAAGGGTTATTAATAGGCCTGGCTCGAGGGGCCCAGGGAGGGCGAATGTGATACAGACACCCAGCACCGTGGCTGGGGAGTACCTGACACCGGAAGGGGAGGGGGCCGGGGGCAGAGGGGAGTACCACGTCCCAAAATAGCCGGAGCAGAAGCTTATATAGGTGGCCGTCCTACCGCTAGGCTCACTTCCTGACGGGACCTCCCACTGGACCAGCCCTTCAGCGCAGGTTCCAGCCCTCCACCGCCACCGGAGGTGAGTGGCAGCTACTGGGGTTGCGGGGGATGGAGGTATGCAGCAGGGAGGAGGCCAGCTGGAAGGGACAGCCACACGTCCCCTTCCCCCAGTAACACAGGCTGGGGTGGGGGTGGATGCTGTGAGGCGGGCCGCTGTGGAGTCTAGGGCTGAGAGTACAGTTCCTGGGGTCTCCATCCTAACTCCTGGTGTGACCCGAAGCAAATCCCTCCCCCTGGCTAAGTCTCGGGTTCCCCACCTATAGAACGAGAGGGGTGGAGGCAGACATCTGTGGGTTCAGGTGAGGAGGCCCCTGCCTGGGCAGAGGAGGCAGGAGGAAGGGGTAGGAGGGCTGAAGGGCTGACCTGATGGCATCGTCTGATGTTCTGTCTGGGTGGACTTCAGCCCAGAGAGGGTGTCAAGTTGATAGGAAGCTTCTGCAGCAGGGAGAGATGGAGGAAGGAGGGAGAAGGATGGGGCCTCTGTTGCTGTTCCAGTCTCTGCCACAGGGGTCAGTGTTTGGGGACTCTGCAGGAGCCGGTCTCTGGCTCAGACATGTGGGACTTGACTAGGCTGGGTCCTGAGCACTGGAGGAGCTCCATGGAGGGGGTCGCTGAACTTGAAGTTAGTACATCCGGGCCTCTCTGAGCCACTGCCTTGCTGTGTGTTTTTAGGCCATTCACTGACTCTCTCTGGCCTCAGTTTCCCCACTAGCATAGCATAAGGATCCTTCCGCTGGGGAAGCAGATTCTCCAACTAGGTCCCTGGAGTGAGCTGAGCCTGGGGGTTGAAATGATAGCACAGAAGCCCAGCATCTCCAAGTTAACAGCCCAGCCTGGGGCAGGGGCAGCAGGGGCAGCTGAGGGGTCCAGGGAAGGCCTCGCACTGCAAGAGATCAGGTTGGGAGCTGCAGCCTCGGCGCCCTGGAAGCCAGCTGGTGGGCTGTCACCTGAGGGAGCTGACTCGCAGGGAGGGGGCCAGCTGGAACCAGCAGCAACCTAAGGTTTCCAGGAAGGGCAGCCGTCCAGGGCCGAGCTGAGGGAGACAGTGTTGACAGCAGCGAGTGCGACGGAACCTGAGCTACACGGCAGCTGGGCTGCTCTCCCCAGCGCCCCCATCAAGGACCCCCATCTCAGCCCACCCACACCTGCCCACACCTTAAGTTGGAGTCTCAAGATCCCGCCACAAGGGACCTCCCATACCATCAACACAGCAGAGGGAGACTGAGGCCCAGAGATGGGGCAGGTCACAACCCCAGGTCACATGGGGACTTAGCGCAGCCCCAGATCTAGAACCCAGGCCTCCTGACTCCCTGTCCAGTGCTCTGCGCACTTTCAAGACAGCTGGTTGCAGCCTGAATCCTTTGGAGACCGTGGGAAAGAATGCAACTGGTCTCTGGCTGTATAAAGATTAGGAAGTGTCACATTTCCCAGAGATGAAGTTCAGGACATAAAACCTGCTTCGGTTGTCTAGAAAGTGTAGTCTGAGGGGGTCACCCTCTCCCCAGGCATAGGCCTTCTGGTCTCCAAGTGGGGGGAGGGTGTACAGAGACTCCAAGTAGCCTCTCCCTCCCCCCCCCCCACCCCCCACCCACGTTGGTTCATGGAGGCAGGAGTCTGGACCCGCACTATACTCTCCTTGGCTCAGGGGACCAGGAAAGCAAGTAGTTAGTGGGGATCTGAGAAGGGTTCTTTGAAAAGTCAGACTACGGAAAAAAAGAATTCGGTTTCCGTGTGTGCTCCCCTGGCCAGATGTGGGATGGGGCACCCGCTGAGGGCCCTAGCAGCGCTGGCCTATCCCTGCCACCCCGTCCAGTGGGTCAGGTTTCCAGACCTCAGCGTTCAGATTTTGCAGCATAAATTTGCATCCAGGAGAGACAGAGTGGAGGCTGAGGTAGGAGTGGAGAGAGAATGGGAGCAGGGCCAAGGGGCCCAGGAGGGTGTAGGCCTCCTACACCCTCGGTATCCTCCCGGAAGCGGCGGGACATCCTCGGAGGTGCGCTGACCCGAGACCCTGCGCCGCACCAGGCCGGCGCCTTCTGCGTGCCCTTGACGGCAGGAGAACCCTCCAGACCCGGCTGAGGACTCGGGCGCCCGGTAAATTCCAGAGGTTGCCCCTTCCCCTGGCGCCCTGGTCGCAGCCCCTGGGATCCCAAGGCCCCCCGGCGGGGCGGGACGGCAGCGGCAGCGCGACGGCTCGCCAGCCCGCCGGCCCGGACCGCGCAGCTCGGCGGCGCGGCTGGACTGAGCTGCTCTGGCTGCGCGCAGAGCCCCGCGCCCCCTGGCTCTGCGCCAGGCCGGCGGGCGTGCGCCCGGCGCGCGGCACTGCAGCGCAGGTCATATGAGCAGAAACGATGAGAAAAGCACTTTTTAATCTTTTCGCACTTGCTCTGCCAGCTCAAACAGTTGCAGGATGTCGATGACAGACTTTCTCAACGCTGAGGACATCATGAAGGCAGTGGGTGCCTTTACCGGTGAGCAGCGCGCTCCCCTCCGCACCCCTCTCCCCGCATCCAGCACCCTGGCCCCTGCACCCCGTGCTTCCCGCGGACGGCCAGTCTTCCTCAGCGCTTCTCTGCCCACGCATCCCGCGGGGCGCTGGTGGAGCGTGGAGCGGGGTCCACGGCATTTCCCAAACTCTGCCCGGGCCGGACTTGGCACGGGGAACGGGCGGGGAGGCCGTGCGCCCTGCCGGACAACCGAAACTCTCGGGCGCCAAAGGCCGGGTGGCCACGCTGCGAGGACCCGGGTCCCGGACCAAGGGCGAAGAGAGGGGTGGAAAGCTGCATCTCTGGGTTCTGTGGGCGCTCGGGGCTTCCTTTGCAAGGCACTTGGAGGGGACTATAGGTGCGCATGCTTCTCTCCACGCGACCGCTTTCCAGACAGGCCTCTTTCCTGGCTCCCTGAATGTCCAAGCCCCTTCTCCGGGGCTCAGAGCTCAGCCCCCCGCAACGGATCTGCGAGGGAGCGAGGTGACCTTCCCGTAGCTGGCGCTCCGCTCTGCTCAGCCCTGCGAGAAGCATCCTCCGCGCTTGCAACTTCCAGCCTCCTCAGGCACGGAGGGAGGGGAGCCGGCAGTCTCATGTCTCTGAGCTGCCCTGGACTTGAGCGCTTAGCTGCTTACCTTCCTTCTCCCTCCTGTCACCCAGATGGGGCAACTGAGGCAGGGAGAGGGCTAGAAACTTGCCCAAGGTTACCTGGCAGGGCAGCAGAGGAATTAGCACGGGGCTCACCTCCGGATCTTGTCCCTGCCGATGCCACCCCTCCCCATCTAGTGTCTGAGGTGGACACTGAGCTTTCCTCCCCTCCAGCCCAGGGAGGGAACAGTGAGTTTTCGCGGGATCGCCCCTATCCCGCCACCCCCGTCCCACACACACACATAAGTTACTTGGTCTAAAGTTTCTTTTCTCATGTGTCCTTAAAAAGGAGCTCGGGATGTAGAAAATGTGAGGAGGGCTCCCATTTCCTTTCTCTTGGCAACCCCTCCCCTGAACATGAAGAAACTCTGGGAAGCCACCCTCCCAGGGCCCTGCGATAGCCCCCCCACTTCTCCTTGACCCATCTTGCTCCCTCGGAGAAGAAACCTAACTGGGAATTCTTGGGGAGCCTTCCAATACCCGTCCCCATTCCCACCAGAATGGATTTCTGCAGCAAAGCCGGGACTTCTGGGTCGTCCCCTTCCCTCTCCCACTGTGTGACCTTGAGAGAAACTTGTCCTCTCTGTGTTGATTTTCTGGCGACACAATCTATGACCAAGAAAAAGGTCGACCCTCCCTTCTCCCCTGCAGCATACACACAGCATGTTCCCATTGCCTCCAATTCCCCTGCCCACCCCGACTCAGCCGCCACCCAAAAGACTTCATGGAAACCAGGAAGCCCCTCTGCCTTCAAATGCTACCCCCGCCATTAGTGAAGGGTACAGTGGAGGGTGGGGTCCGGTTGGAGAGCCAGGGTGATCTGGGTGCAAGGCCACCTCTGCCACTGTGTGACCTTGGGCCAAGCCCCCTCGCCTGGCCTGGGCTCCCTCAGCCCTCCCGTGGAGGTGTGCCTCTGCCAGCCCACAGGACTGGCCCTGCGGAGGCGATCAAAGTGCTGTGACACCCACATTCTCCCACCCTTCCCCAGGCCCCTTGTCTGTCCTCATTTTCACCTCCTCTCTCCACCCCCCAACAGCTGTCGACTCCTTCGACCACAAAAAATTCTTCCAAATGGTCGGACTGAAGAAAAAGAGCCCAGATGAGGTGAAGAAGATATTCCACATCCTGGATAAAGACGAGAGCGGCTTCATCGAGGAGGAGGAACTGGGGTAAACTGAGGCCTGCAGGGGCTGCCCAGCCTGTGGCTCTGGGAGAGGGGCTGGGGGCTGGGGCTCTTGCTTTGGAGTTCCTGTCCAGCTGCCTGTCTCTCTGCACCCTTCACAGAAAATAACCATCCCTGCCTGATCGCTGTTGCTTCCAGAAAATAAAATCCTCAGCAGAAAGTGCAACTAATGAGATTAAATTATAGCCACTTAATATTGCTAATGGAATGATGCTACTTAATAATTGAATACAGACCAAGAGGCAGTTTTCTCGTTGCCTAGCACCATAGGCAAGGCAGAGAGCGCTCCCTTGAGTAATTTCATTGACTTTCATTCCTCTAAAAGGCAACTTCTACCATCCTGCAGACCCCTACCCTTCTGTACCAGCAGCTAGAACAGTTTCTGGGCAAGTCAGGGATGCAGAACCAGCTTTGGGGGTTCAGGAGTCCTAGGAGCAAGACAGAGAAGGTTATGACTAGGAAAATGCAAGATGACATCCCCCAAAAAACCTCCCACCATCACCCTCTTGGCCACCTGGCCCATGTCTGCCAACCCTGCTGTGCTTTATGTAACACTGGCCAAGACTGCCTCGAATTTTGTCAGTAAGAGAAGGGAGAGGGTGTGGAGAGGGGCTTTTCAAGCAGGGACTTCCCCATCCACCCTGTCTCTCCCTGAAACCATCCCTCAAGGGTAACCTTTGTCTAGAACCTTCTCCTCCACCCTCCCATGCCCAATGTGCACACACACGCACGCGCACACACAGACGCTGACTTCTACCTATCCTCCAGGCATCACCTTCTCCAGGAAGCCTTCCTGACTCTTCCCCTCACCCCCAGGTGAATGGATGCATCCTTCAAGCACTGCTCTCCACTTTCCCATCATTGCATCCATCACACTGTGTGCCCTCTCCCAGAGGACACGGCCTCCTCCCTGTTTTTTTCAGGTGGCTTCCTAAGATCATCTCTGTGCCCCCCGTTTCCAGCATGACCGTGGCACAGAGAAGACACTTTTGTGTTTATTGTGCTGCCTGAATAACTAAACAAATGTAGGTGCCCTGGCTGAAGTGAGGGCACCCCTTCGCAGAGGACAGCCTGTCCTTCCCTGCGCGCCTACCCGTGAAGCCTAGCCGTGGCGGGGCTCCCCGGCCCAGCACAACTGCACACGTGCTGGCTGCTCGCCGCTCGCCCCCCGTCCCGGCCGCCTGCTTCCCCCGTGCAGACGCCAGCCCACCACCCACACAGTGCTCCTGCAAGGCGACCCTGGCCTGACTCCCTCCCCACTTTCTCCCTTTCCTCTTCCAGATCCATTCTGAAAGCCTTCTCCCCAGATGCCAGAGACCTATCTGCTAAGGAAGTCAAAATACTGCTGGCTGCTGGAGACAAGGATGGGGATGACAAGATTGGGGTCGATGGTGAGTAGCCATGGCCTGGGCACGCGGTGGATCTCAGGATGTTTGGAGGCTAAAAGCTCAGAGCTATGTCCCTCCGCCATGGGAAGGGGAGAAGGATTGGGGGGCGTCCCCCACTCCCCAAGATTAGAAGAAAAAAGCCAATCCGTTAGGTCTGAGAGCTCTCTCATGTAAGCCAGGCAAAGAAAAAACTGGTATATTGTTTTCTAGATTTGAATAATCCAAAAGGAATAGATGTTTTTTTTTTTCTCCCTGCTGTGTAAGGAATCCAGGAGAATCTGGGATTTTTCCTGAACTTTGTCTGTACTTTTGCCTGAGTTTTGGTCCCAGCTTTGCCCAAACTGGCTATATGACTTTGGGCAGTCTCTCTCCTGCTCTGGGTCTCAGTCTCCCATCTGTAACCCAAGGAAATGAGGCCAACTGATCCCCCAGGACCTACTGACTCTCACATTCTCAGATTCCAGGGATGGAAATTCGTTATCTCCTATCCTCCTCAGCATCTTGTCCCGGGTGTCCTGTAACTTAGCCTCAAAACCTGTTTCGGCTTCACCCAAATATACCATTTCAGAATTGCACGAGAGCCAGGAAAAAACAGCCGGCCAGGGATGAGCTGGGAATTAGGAAAAGGAACATCTGGCCTGACCTTGCTTTTCAAGCTTTGCTTTCAGAACAGACGAGGGGCTGGCGGTCCACCATCCCACATCCTTCTCCATTCAGATCTAACCAGCATTCACATCCCAGCATCATTATCTTTCTTAGCATCACAACATCCTTGGGAATCATATCCATTTTGCAGATGGGCAAAGTGAGGTTGAAGGTGCTTGGCCTGTTCAAAGAGCTAGGACATACGTGGGGGAGCGGGGATTTAGAACCAGTTCTGAATATCTCTGTCCAATATTCTATGCCATATCAGTGCTGGACCTCGTGATGATCCTTTCTGCCGATTTAAGAGAAAACTCTGTGTAGGTGCTCGGCCTCTGGGCCCGTGCTGTCTGGGTTCAAATCCCAGCCCGGCCACTTGCTAGCTGTGTGATTTGGGGCGATTCAAGTAACTACTCTGGGCCTCCGTTTTCTCGTCTCTGAACTGAGGATAACGATTGCTCTTATAGGATTGTCAGAGGATTACATTTGTTAATGTGTGACGTGTGTAGAACAGTGGCACAGAAGAATTGCAGTATACATGTTTGTTAACTACTTTTTTAACAGGGGCTAGGTTGTATTCATCCTTGTATCCCCAGTGTCTAGCCCATACCCAACCCAAAGCAGGCATTTAATAAATACCTGTAGCTTGAGTGTGAAGTCCAGCCCCCATGCTCTGCTTGCTCTCTGCTCTTCACCAGCTGTGACCTTGACCATCACCTCTCCATACCTAGGTTCCAGTGTCTGACAAACGGGGTGCACAGTTTTATCGTAAGACCTGCTTGGGCTCGTTGTGAAAATTAAGCGGCTGCAGACACAAAACTGCCTTGGGAAATGTACAAGGAATCTGAACGTGGGCATCGTTTATTAAATTTTTATGCCAGAAATGAGAACGGAGAAACTCTAGAAAGGTTAGATGCAATGAGCCGCCTGACCTTCTGATGCCAGCTGCCCTTCTTGTGGCTGGGAAAGAGGGAGGTGGTTTTAAAGGAGGTGGAGCAGAGGGCGCTGGAGGGAAAAGGGTGGCTGGTCTAGGTGATTCCAGTGAGAGGTGTGTCTCTCCCACACCCCCATCCTCACTAAGTCACTTATCGGACAGTTCCACCCCGAGCTCGGTTCCCCCCGTGACCCCAGCTCAGGCCTTTGGACCTCCCTTCCTTTTTTATTTGCAGCCAATATGCTACAGTGCAGAAGCAACCTACACGGTGAAGGAAAACCAGGCCAGATCCTGGCCTGCTTCCCTGCCTCCCTAACTGCCCAACTCAGATCTTAAAGCACTAACTCAACTCTTCCATCAGACCCAACAGATCTTTACTGTTGCTACTGAGTAGCAACCCTGTGCTGGGCAGTGGGGGACGCAAAGTGGAATGAGACCCAACCCTCAGAGGCACCACTTCTTGGCCGGGGGCCCCTGAGCCCTGACTGTAAAGGCCTCATCTATAAACAGGGCATCACAATGCAACACAGAGCTCACTGGGATTTTGTGAGGATTTCGTGACACGATGTACGGCAGTGTTGAGTGCAGTGCCCAGCGCACAGTAAATGCTCAGTAAATAGCGGCTGCAACACTATTTCTATTCTACCTGCACGATGTTTACAGCTCTATGATTTATACACAAACACACAGTAATACCAGGCAGAGGCCAGGAGGTGCAGACGAGCTCTTCAGAGCGGGAGACAGTGGGCACTTGTGCGGATCTGGAGACCACGGGCAGGGCTGCCACAGGCCAGGAGGGCAAGTGGAGCGAGGTCCAGGCGAGGCCTTGGTATCAATCAACAAAGGCACTAAGGCTGGGAAGTTTAGGGCATGTTTAGAAAGGGGCAAGAAGGTTGGTTTGCTGAGGGTGGGAGGGGAGAGAGAATTATTACCAGGGTGAGTAACGTGCGCCCGGCCCGATGCTGGACTCTGCACACATGTCACCTCATCTGACCTTAGGATGACAGAGGACACAGATGCAGATGCAGAAAGAGCAGCTCCAGTGCCCAAGGTGACATGGATTCGAACCCAGGTCTGTCTGCCAGCACAGTCCAGGCTCAGGCCAACCTGGTGAAAGTCTGGAAATCAGGGCAGAACAAAACAGGGGGGCAAGAGATGACATGGGCAATGAGAACAGATCACCCGAGGCAGGGGGGCCCACACCTCGTGCTTCTGAGGTGGGAAGATGCAGACAGTTCCCCTCCCCGCTTCCGCCCCCAAACACAGTCCTTTATCCGAAGGGTGACAGGAAGGATGGGTGTGATGGTGCCTAATAAACAGCGGGATGGGAAGAAGAGCCCTTCGTGGGCCCAGAATTTTCTATTTTAGACCCTCTGCTCTGCTGCCCACTCCCTCTAAAGGCCAAAGAGGCTGAGCCCTGTCCATCAGCTGGAGGATGCCTTCAACTCCCGGTAGGACTTGGGACGAGTCACAGAACTTCTCTGACCTTCAGGTGCCCCTTTAAAATCAGGGGTCAGGTCACTGGCTGATCACTAGGGTCCCTTCCAGCCCTGGGACTCTCCAGGTGCCCCAGTGCATACACCTCTAGACAGGGGACCAGGCTGGCATCTAGGCTCAGCTATGTGACCTTGAATAACGACAGCAATGACATCTAACTTCGTGGAGTCCTCTGTGTGCCAGGCACTGTGCTTAGCATTTTACTCATTTAGTCTTCCCAGCTTCTTTGAGGATACTATTACTATGCCCATTTTATAGATAAGGACACTGAGCCTCAGAGAGGCTAAGAGTCTGCCTAGGAAGAAACAAGGTCAAGATCTGAGTTCAGGTCTGTCCAGATCCAAAGCACATGCCCTGCGCCGCCTGCTTCATTCATTCATCCATTCATTCAAGGTCAAAGAGCATCTACCGGAGACGATTTTATTTACTGACGTATTGCTTGCTTCTCTCTCTCCCACTGGGTTGGATGTCATGTCCACAAGGGCAGGAACTTTGTTTTGTTCAGCTCTGACCCCAGCACCTAGAATAGGGCCTGGCACATAGTAGGGGCACAAGAAAAGTTTGATGAATGAATGTGTCCAGTTCTGGGGATGCAATGATGAGGAAGTATGGTGTATAGGGAGAGGTCCACAGGCTAAGGGTGGAGACCCACTTGGGCTGGGGCTTGCAGGTGCTAGGGGATTCTAGAACCAGGGATACTGCCTCCGTCTCTAGCTGTTTGCCCTTCTGAAGGTGAGTGATATTTACCAGGTCTTTTAGGATCACAGGTTGATGGGAGTGGGTAGAAAGACAAAGTTTTAATAATACCCCTTTGCTTTCCCACTTCTGGGCAACTACTTCCAGGAAGCTCAAAGGCTTTTATAGATGTGGTCGATTGATTCTCGATGGCCACCCTTGGAAGCCTGGTGTAGAGCTGGTAAAGGGGGGATTTAAAGCAGAAAAGGAGGGAGAAGGTGATCAAAGGTGGAAGGTGACCCCAGACCCAGCGATTGGTAACAGGCGAGACTAGTAAGTGGCAGGTTCTCTCTCAAGTACCTGCCCTTCCCCACGGCGGGTCTCCAACAGCACTTGGCATCAGAATCACGGACGGCTTTTCACGGCACAGATGGCTGGGCCCCGTCCCCAGAGCTTCCGATTCCTTAAGTCCGGGGTGGGGCCCAAGCGTTTGCATTTCTACAAAGTTCCCACGTGGTGCTCATGGTCTGGGGATGACACTCTGAGAACCACTGCCTTATAATTATCCTAGAAAACAGATGCCATCGCTCTTCCGGTTTGTAGTTGAGGAAACTGAGGCACTGAGCGGTTAAGGAACGTGCCCAGGGTCACTCAGTAGCAGAGCCAAAATTGAGACTCAGAGGTCCAGGCAGGACCCTCTGCCACCCTGCATGTGTCCCCAGCCTGGCTTCTCCGTACCCAATACCTGCCCGCATGGACCGTGCAGGCTGCTGGGAACAGCGGGCACCATCCGTGTGGCATTTCCTTCCGTCCTCACAAGAGCATCACAAGACATGCCCTCACTGTACAGGCAAGGAAACTGAGGCTCAGGGAAGTGGGGTGACTTGCCCAGGATCACACAGCTACTCAGCATTGGGGCGCTGCTTCAAACCTCGACATTCTCTGCCCCGCCATGCTGTCGGCAGGAACTGCATACCCCGCATATACACATGCAGTCATGCAATCCTAGTTAGTTTCCCTGAAACCTGATCCCAGTGGCAGATCCCGTTTCCTGTGCTTCAAGCCTGTTCCAACTCAAGAGCCCGTGGTTTGCTTTTGTTTCCGTGGCTGGAAAATTTAGTCATAATGATTGCCTGACCCTTGCAGTCGTTTCTGCATGCCTGAAGGCATTTGCTTTTTCTGCTTCCTTCTGGCAAAAATCTGTTCTCTTTTATCCTTAAGTAGCATATTTAACATGGGAGGCAGGAGGGAGGGAGTAAGCCCTCGGGAAGAAACTCCTGAAGTCAGGCAGAAAATACAACCTGTAGAGTGCTGCTACCAGCAGTGTGAATGGCCAAGGCTTCTCCTCTCTCTGGACGTCCTCATCCCAAAGCAGGGTTAAAAATAACCACCTTCAAAGGTTGTCGCAAGAACTGTGAGTGTTCTGGAAACAGTTCCTTTCCTCTTGTTTTGCGTGCTTTCTCTTGTAAGCGACCTCAAAACCCTTTGGAAGTAGTGGAATACCCACTCTCAAAGGAAATGAAATGGAGTCTAAGATGGGAAGAAACTGAGAGGGACAAAAGGAGAGTCATGCCTGCCTCCCTGTAATTCCAGCCCTCCAGCCCCTATGGGGTTTGATTTCCAAGCAAGGCAGGATATGCACATCGGGGCCAGCCCGCAGCCCTGGTGGCAGAGCCCCAAGTCATGCAGTGTTTTGCCCTATTTCGTTACATCCTCATCCCAGCCCAACATGGTCTGGGGGACAGAGGCTGTGGTCCCCAGTGAGAGACGTGGAAAGTGAGGCCCAGCAGATGTGACGTGCCAAAGTCACCAGCGAGCCCTTGGCCAGATGGAACCTATAGGTCTCCTGAGTCTACCACTCCCTCCACCAGGCTGAGCTGGGACATTCGAGGTATAAATGGTTTCTGTGCTTAGCAGGATGCTCGTTCTTATTCCCGTGTGGACTCCCCCTAGCTCCCGACCTTATGCTGCACTAGATAAGATTTAGCCAAAGGAGGGAAAGCAGCCCTCCTTATATAACTGCCCTCCTGAGAAAAGGAGCAGCAGTGAGGGCAGAAAGAAGACTTTCCTTCTCCATTTATCCCTCTCCTGCCTCTGGAGGTTACAGCTTGATTCAAGAACCCAGGGCTGTTCAACTCCAAGCTCTGAGAAAGAGACACATCCTGCCACGAGCCAGGCCCGAGTCACAATCTTCCTGGCTGAGTGACTCTCGGCCTCAGTTTCCCTGTAAGTAAAATGGGGATAAGAGAGCTGGCGAGGACGAAATGGGACAGCCCGCAGGGTGGTGCCTGGCACAGAGTGTGCCCCCAGGACTGTTTACCGGCTCCTTGCGGCCGTCCGGCTAGACCCCAAATGACCCGGCCTCCCCGTCCTCTGGGGTGGGAAAGTGATCCTTGTTTGCAAGACCAAATTATAAGAAACGCAGCCTGGGAGCTATTTCGAAGTGAGGTGATAAACCGGGGGCCGGTCCTCTTCACCTTGGTCATCACGAAGGAGGGGAGGAGAGAGTCTTCCAGGAGCTGACTCAAAGTTCATCTCATTTTCACCTCGGGCTATCAGCGGCCATGCTCTCACCTGTCAATAGCTTCTAATTTTGTCCAATTCCCACAGCGCCCGGAACAGGGACAGACCTCATTAGGCTAATTTCAGTATCTTAAGGGAAAGGAGAGGAGTGAGTCCGCCCATCCTCTGACCCTTTGCCAACTGCACCCCATCCCCAGCCCCACCCCTTGTCTCCTGATTGGATGATGAAGATACCAGCGAGCTGGCCCCAGGGGCCTCACGTGAGGCTTCCTTGGCAAAGGTAGAGGTGTGCCTGCATTTTTATAGGAGGAAGGACTCTGGATCCCGCCCCCGTCTACCCAGGAACACTCTCCCTCACACCTCAACTTAAGACTTGATTGAACCGCGCTCCCTCTGTGTGCCAGGCACCACTGTACCTCATGTGGTCCTCACTGTTGCCGTATGAGGAGATACTCTCATCGTCCCCATTTTACAGACGCAGAAACTGAGGGGCAGAGACTGAGTGTCCGTGGACAGGCATGTTAGGGATGGAATCCTAACTCGGATGGGATAGACAGTGTCAGAAACTTGCTCTTTGGGCGTCCCGTGTCCTCTGTCTGTTTACATCTTCCTGTCTTCGTTTTGGGATTTTTGTGGCTATTGGTGTTATTATTTCAAAGTTCCAGCCTGTGCCAGTGGTGCTGAGGAGATCCAAGGAGCTAACATTTATGAGCCGTCTCCTATGTGCCAGGCATCTTTCTGTATTTTCTCATCTGGTCTTCTTAGTAGCTGTGCACGTCGACGTTATCATACCCATTTTACACAAGAGAAAATTGAAGCTCAGAGAGGTCAGGTGGTGACCTAAGGCCACCCAGCCAGAAAGTGATGGAACAAGATTCAGATCCAACTCCAGGATTACTGGAACGTCGTCGGCAGGTACCAGGCAGGATGGGAAATGGTGGGGGATGGCAACAACAAGGCCAGGAAATAAAGGTTACGGTGCCATTGGGGGCATCCTCCCCCTGTGCCGGGAAGCAGCCAGGCATTTCATGGACTTGGTTTTAAAGTGGCTGGAGCAGCAATCCCACTACTGGGCATATACCCTGAGAAAACCATAATTCAAAATGAGTCATGTACCACAGTGTTCATTGCAGCACTATTTACAATAGCCAGGACATGGAAGCAACCTAAGTGTCCATCGACAGATGAATGGGTAAAGAAGGTGTGGCACATATATACAATGGAATATTACTCAGCCATAAAAAGAAACGAAATTGAGTTATTTGTAGTGAGGTGGATGGACCTAGAGTCTGTCATACAGAGTGAAGTAAGTCAGAAAGAGAAAGACAAATACCATATGCTAACACATATATATGGAATCTAAAAAAAAAAAGAAAAAAATTCCAAAGAACCTAGGGGCAGGACAGGAATAAAGACACAGATGTAGAGAATGGGCTTGAGGACACGGGGAGGGGGAAGGGGAAGCTGGGATGAAGTGAGAGAGTGGCATGGACATATATACACTACCGAATGTAAAATAGATAGCTAGTGGGAAGCAGCCGCATAGCACAGGGAGATCAGCTCGGTGCTTTGTGACCGCCTGGAGGGGTGGCATAGGAGGGTGGGAGGGAGACGCAAGAGGGAAGAGATATGGGGATGTATGTATATGTGTAGCTGATTCACTTTGTTATAAAGCAGAAACTAACACACCATTGTAAAGCAATTAAACGTCAGTAAAGATGTTAAAAATAAATCAAGTGGCTGGAGCTAAAGGAGCACCTTGATGATAACAGCCGCCAAACGCCGCACGCTGGCTATGGGTCAGGCCGGCGACAAGGGATTTAGCGCTGGTTCCTCTGCAAAACCCAAGGAGGCCCACTTTACAGTTGAGGAAACAAGCACAGTGGGGTGAAGTATCTAGTCCCAGGTCACAGAAGCAAGAAATGGGAGTTGAGGGTTGACTCCCAGCTCCCTTGCTCCAAACTCCGGAGGAGAGCTAGAAAGGCATCTTCTAGACCCGGGGCTGCACAGATAAGGAAACAGAGACGTGGCAGTGTGAGGTGTCTTGTCCAGGGACACGAGTGAAGAGCAGAAGCAAGACCAGAGCCCCATCCTCCGATGCCCATTCTCCGTCCCGCATCCTGCCGCTAAATCACTTGACCTAGACTCTGCAGGGTCTTTGTATGTTTGCTCGTTTGTTTTTCTCTCAGGAGAGACCTAGATGTTTTAGAGGAGACTTTTTTTGATAGGAGGGCATTAGTTAATTGGCTGGTTCCTGAGCTCTGCCCCAAGAGGTGTACAAAAGGTACAAAAGAGGTGACTCCTGCCTTCAATTTGTCTCCAAAGTGCCCTGCTCCAGGTTCTGGGTGGACAAAATTAGAATCCTGTGTTCTCTTCAAAAAGCCAGGGCATGTGCCACTGTGACACCTGGCTGCTTCACGGTGGATCCCAGGGGTCTGTTTTTAGAGGCTTTTGAAAACCCCACAGGTCCAAAACCTCTCCCATAGTCAGGCTCCCAAATGTCTGACCTTCCACCGCTGGAGAGTCCCTTGGTTGGTGTCCCTTGGTCCCCTTCATGCTGACCGGCCCAAATGCCATCCGGTGTGAAGGTGATGGTCAGGTTCTTTGCTAAGGAGTAGCCGAGAACCCGAAACTTCTAGGGTGAGGGTTGGGGGGAGGGGGCAGGTAGATGGAAGTCAGGAAACGGTAAGGACCAACTTCCCCTCTTGCCAATCACTCCATGAGCCGGTGTTGGTGGACGGACTCATGTCTCCTTGATCCCAGGACAGAGCAACTCAGTGCCCAAGGACAGGCTTTACTGGCTCTGGCCAGTTTTCCAGATCAAATGGCAGGTTAAAGCTGGAGAGAGTTCATGCTTCCACCCGATCTGGGATGCTAGCCCCATCAGGAACGGCCTCTCCACCTTGACGTAGGGGGTGTTCATGGGACCTCAGGCCGACTCCTGCCCCTGCCCCTTCTTTTCCGCGTGACCCTGCCACTTGACCTCTCCAGGCCTCCACTTCCCCATCTATAGAATGGGAACCATCCCGCTCACCTCCAGGGGCTGAATTATATGCAGTAAGTTGGTACTTTATGAACCCTGAGGAGGACTCCTGAGCCATCCATTCATCCATCTGTCCACCCATCTGTCCACCCATTTGACATTTTTTTTATGGGCACCTGCTGGGGGCCAGGTGTGTTCTATTGCTAGGACAGTGGTGAACAAGATGGACAGCGCCCCCTGCCCTCCTGGAGTTTATGTCCTGGTAGGGGGAAACTGACAAAAAGTAAGTACGTACATTAATAAGATCATTCTCAGAGAGTGCTAAGTACCATGAAGTAATAAAAAACGGCTAATATGACATTCATGGGGGTGGTGATATTTGAGCTGGCTCCTGTGTCACTCTAGACCTAGGTCAAGGTAGGTCGGAAACCTCCAGGGCAAAGAGGGAAGTTTGAATCACGTCCACTGTGTGATCTTGGTCACGCTACTTGATTCTTGGGCCTGTTTCCCGATCTGTAAAACGCAGACAAAAGCGTCTCTCCCATGGAGGAAGTGATTCTTGAAGAATTTGTTAATTCTATAAAAATCGGCAATACTAATCAAAGTACTACCGATAAAAGACATCTCAGAAGAACCACCTGGCTTAGCAAGGTGCTGTAGGATCGGAGGAGCTCGTGGCTGAGAAAGTGGATGCTTTGACACTGGCCCGTGAGAGGCATTCTTAATGTTTCGTGTTTGGGTTGCACGCCTGACACTGTGATGGTTCAGCCAGTGATTCCGAGGGTTTTCAGGGCCGGCAGGAGAACCCTTCCCCTCTCCCACCTTGAGTCGATACCCAGGCCCCTACATCCGGGCCACCTGCCTTTCCTGGCCTCAGGGACTACTTGGGGACAGGGGAGAGTGGTGTCCATTTCCCGGGTCAAAGCCCAGAAAGGTGAGGAGCCCTCCACCTGGCGGGGGTCAGTGGCAGGTCATTTCCATGACGATAGCACGTGTTGGTTTGGGTGGTTTTTGTTTTCTCACTTTGTAATTTTTAAATACTTCTAGCTCTGTTGACGAGGTCTAACAATAGTACAGCGAGTTCCACATCCCCCCCGCCCGGCATCTCCTAATGCTAACGTTTTACGTAACCACGTGCATTGAAGAAGTTACACTGGGAGGTTCTTACAATATGTGCTTCATACTAAGCCTGGGGAGGGTGGGACGCACCTCAGGGGAGCCCCAGATACCTCTTGTGGCCTTTTTTTTTTTTTAACATCTTTATTGGAGTATAATTGCTTTACAATGGTGTGTTAGTTTCTGCTTTAGAACAAAGTGAATCAGTTATACATATACATGTGTTCCCATATCTCTTCCCTCTTGCATCTCCCTCCCTCCCACCCTCCCTATCCCACCCCTCTAGGTGGTCACAAAGCACCGAGCTGATCTCCCTGTGCTATGCGGCTGCTTCCCACTAGCTGCCTATTTTACGTTTGGTAGTGTATATATGTCCATGCCATTCTCTCACTTTGTCACAGCTTACCCTTCACCCTCCCCGTATCCTCAAGTCCATTCTCTAGTAGGTCTGTGTCTTCCCGTCCTACCCCTAGGTTCTTCATGACTTTTTTTTTTTTTTTTTTTGCGGTACGCGGGCCTCTCACTGTTGTGGCCTCTCCCGTTGTGGAGCACAGGCTCCGGCCGCACAGGCTCAGCGGCCATGGCTCACGGGCCCAGCCGCTCCGCGGCATGTGGGATCTTCCTGGACCAGGACACGAACCCATGTCCCCTGCATCGGCAGGCGGACTCTCAACCACTGCGCCACCAGGGAAGCCCCCCATGACCTTTTTTTTTTTTTTTTCTTAGATTCCATGTATACGTGTTAGCATATGGTATTTGTTTTTCTCTTTCTGACTTACTTCACTCTGTATGACAGACTCTAGGTCCATCCACCTCACTACAAATATCTCAGTTTTGTTTCCTTTTATGGCTGAGTAATATTCCATTGTATATATGTGCCACATCTTCTTTACCCATTCATCCGATGATGGACACTTAGGTTGCTTCCATGTCCTGGCTATTGTAAATAGAGCTGCAGTGAACATTTTGGTACATGTCTCTGCACATTCAGTTTTTCGTTTGTCTCTCACTAGGAATTGTTACCGCCCCCTTCCTTCACTGCACGGGCAGGTGGGGGAGCAGATGCCCAGAGGGGGACCTTTCCCAGCAAACAGGGCCAGGCTGGGCCTCGAAGCCTAGCTCTTGATCCCCACCTGCGCCGTCCCCACATCACAACACTGCGTTTCCAGAGGCGATGGTGACTTACCTGATGCCCCCCAGTGTTTGGCAGACTGGGGACCTGGCATCTCCAGGAGAGGGTGGCAAGCTCCTTCTGTCCTCTCTTGTCCCCTGGAGAGAAAAACAACAGAGAAGACTCTCCTAAAATAAATCTTCCAAATAAAGGTCTCCGAAGACCTGGCTAGTGAGCAGCACCCCTTCTAACCAGCACACGAGGGCCCTGCAGTTGAGAGGACATGGAAGGGGGTGCAGAGGGGTTCCCAATGCGGGCTGAGGCCTCCTGTGCACCAGCACTTCTCTTCTGACTGTCTCTGGATCAAGAAGCAAAGCCGGGCTTCCCTGGTGGCGCAGTGGTTGAGAGTCCACCTGCCGATGCAGGGGACACGGGTTCGTGCCCCGGTCCGGGAAGATCCCACATGCCGCGGAGCGGCTGGGCCCATGAGCCATGGCCGCTGAGTCTGCGTGTCCGGAGCCTGTGCTCCGCAACGGGAGAGGCCACAACAGTGAGAGGCCACAACAGTGAGAGGCCTGCGTACCGCAAAAAAAAAAAAAAGCAAAGCCGACTTTCCTTCCTTTTACAGACGATGCTAGTGAGGCTCAGAGAGGCTAGGCGCCTTGTCTGAGGTCACACAGCCTGTCAAGGGAAGAGCCAGATTCGGGGGCCCAGGCCTCTTTAGCTGAGCTCGTCTTATCACACAAGAGGCCAGTCCAGCACGGCTATTGGGTCTTTCCTAAATACACCCCATTGCATCCCGCCCTCTGAGCCTTGACCCCTCCATCTGCTTTCTCCTATGGGAATCCTGCATCTTCCTACAGGCCTGTATCAGAAGCCACCTTTCCTCTGAAGGTTTTGCTGATCCCTTAAATAGAAGGCACCTCTTCTCCTGTGAATGCGAAGTCTCTGTGCCTCTCCCGTCTTTTCACAAACACATGTGGTCCCCTCGGTGTCAGCTGTGGAGCCAGGAGGTGGGATGGAGGGAACAAAGTGGGGGCTGCAGCCTTAGGGTCCAATGGGGGAGGCAGACAGCAAGCGAATAAGCAAGAATATACTCAGAAGTGTTTCGAGAGTGGTGAGTGCTGGGAATATAATAAATAATGATGAAAGCAAAGAGGGTCGCAGTAGGGGTGGGTCACTGCTTGTGCCAGAGTGGTCAGAGAAGGCCCCTTGAGGGGTGACGTTTAAGCTGAGACTAGGTAAGTGAGAAGGGGCTGGCTGTGAGGCAGCCTGGAAAGTGTACCAGGCAGGGAGAACGGCAGGTGCAAATATCCTGCGGTGCGAATGCCCTCGGCGTGCTTGAGATTTAGAGAAAAGGCCAGCAGCACAGAGCATTTCCTGATATCATCTTCTTCCAGAAGCTCCTGGGGTACAGGGACCAACTCTGGCTCCCCTGTGTCTCCCCTCACCTGGTTGGGACATCCCTTTGTTCGTTTTTGTGGAGCTGGATTCAATAGAGGGACATCTGATCAACCCCTGGTGCTGACACCAGTCTCTGACCTCCTTAATTAATATTAAGGCTAAGCAGAGCAGATGGACACTGCTGGAGAGATGGGGGAGGGCCACTGTGGCTTGCAGGTGAGCCCATACAGAGGGGCCTGGACCCCAGAGCTTGAATCCTCAGCCACTTACAACCTGGACACTCTGAAAAGTCACTTCTCCTCCCTGGGCCTCAGTTTTCCCCTCTGTAAAATGGGAACAATCAGTCCCAGATCCCTGAGTGTTTGCAAAGATTAATGAGGAGACAGAGCCCAGCTCATTCTGAGCACCTGGATGCGGTCACCCCTCTGAGCTGAGGTCACGGGCTCCAGGGTCTGGCTCCGTCCCCCAGATGAGGAGGAACACACAGTGGTTCCTGGCTGCCCACCAGATCCCTTTCCCTGGACCTTCTAAGTCAGAAAGTTCAGGGCAAGGGGACTCTATATCTTCTTAGATCCCGCTGGTGACCCTCATGGGCTAAGACAAGTGGCTATGAAAGAGCTCAGGGTCCGAAGTCAGACACACCCAGGTCTGAAGCCTGGCTCTGCTTCTTACTAGCTGTGTGACGTCATAGACATTGCTGGACTCTGAGCCTCAGTTTCCTCATTTGTGGAAGGGGAATAATGATAAAATGCACAATATGGGATTACTGTCAGGGTCAAATAAGACATTGTATATAAAGTACTTAGAAAAGGGACTGACATGATAAACCTTCAGAAAACTATCATCACCACTATTATTATAGTTATTATTACTAATAATTTGTGGGTGACATGATATCGTGAAGCGAAAGATATGGTAGGCTCAT
Organism: Tursiops truncatus; assembly: GCF_011762595.2. Lineage (NCBI taxonomy): Eukaryota > Metazoa > Chordata > Mammalia > Artiodactyla > Delphinidae > Tursiops > Tursiops truncatus. The sequence goes on from NC_047044.1 coordinate 11,136,610, forward strand.
CATTTCCCATCTCATTCATTCATTCATTCATCCCCACGCTCCCTTGCTTCATCACTTCAGCTCTCCCTTCTGCAGCAGATTCGAGAATCAAGAGAAAACACCAGTGTGGGGTGAGGGGGCCGCAGTCAGGTCCTGGCCAGTCTCTGCTGCACGGACCACCTCTGACTCACCTCTGTCATTTTCTTTTGCAGAATTCACTGCTCTGGTGGCTGAAAGTTAAGAGGCTCTGATTGCCCAGGTCTTGTCCTTCTCTGCCCCAAACACCCGATCTCAGCCCCACCTGCTGCCCTCCTGCCTTTCTGTTCAGTTTGTTTATGTTATTTTTACTACCCCCATCCCTTGTGGCCCTTGAAGGACACCATTCTTCTCGAAAATCATGGAGAATCAATAAAGGCTGTACCAATCAGATTCTGCTGCTTGAGAGGAACCAGGCCTGGTGGGGTGTGCCTCCTGCCTTGGCATTCCAGGCATACCTGCACGGGGATGGGGCAGGATACAGACAGAAAAGATGAAATGGAAGGGAAGTTTACTGAGCCCCTCCTTGGCCTTTGGCCCGTGGGTTGCCCATTCATCCTTGAAACCACCCATAAGGTAGGTGCTGAAACTCTTACAGGTGCAGAAACTGAGTCTTGCAGAAAGTGACGTGTCTAAGCCCACACAGCTAGGACTTGTGGATGGTTGGATGGATGGATGGACGGATGGACAGATGGATACTCATTAATACTCTTTTTGTTGCAAATGATAGAAACCCAACTCAAAGTAACTTAAGAAAACAAGGAAGAAAAAACAAAGACTTGGTTATGTTCCTGAATAGTCCAGGGGTAGATCTTCAGGAACAGCTGGATCAAGGAACTTAAGGATTTCATCAGGATTAAGTCCTTCTTTCCCCATCTCTGAGCACTGCTTTCCTTTGTGCTGGATTCATTATCAGGCAGGCTCTCCCTCCTGATGGCAAGATTCCTCCAGCCACTCAAGGTGTATATTCAGAATATCAGTTTAAAAAAAAAAAAAAAAGAGCTTCTCTTTTGCAATCACTCCATCAGAAGGCCCCAAATTTAATCCTATTAATACCAGTAGCTGAGGTTTACTGAGCACCTACTCTGCACTGAGCCCTTGTACATGATTCCATCTATACAACAACCCTATGAAGTGGGGACTATTATTCTCTCCATTGTATAGATGAGGAAACTGAGGCACGGGAAGTTACACGTTCACCCAAGATCACATTGTGAGTAAGTGGTGGGACCAGGACCCCAACCCCGCAGCCACCTCCAGAGCCTGCATCCCTCCCTGGACCAATCACGGCCACCTGAAGCATGGGAGCCCTGATTGGCCCATTCTGGAAGGTGCCCATCTAGGGACACAGGCAGGGTCAGTGACACAGAAAGCTCAAGTCTGGAGAAGAGTAGGGGAGAGGGGTCCCCGTGGAAACCAGAAGAGGGGAGGGAAGCCGGGTGGGTAAGCATGGCAGCGGCCCTGCAGGATGGCTTCTGCTCTTCCCCACAACAGCCTTGGGGCGGGAACTGGAGCAGTGTTCTCCCCTCCCGTGTCATGTTTCCAGACCCCGTGCCCAGTGGTGTCTCTTGACCCTTCCCCTGGGCCCTGAGGTGTTGCCCTGGGTGGGGCTGTCAGGGAAGGTTCTCACTGAGGATGAGGCCTGGGCAGGCAACCCACCAGCATCCAGGTTGAGAGGCAGGGATGGGCCACCTTCCATGGTAGCAGCCGGACAGAGCCAGCACTCCCAGGCCTGGGAGGGGACTTGGGGCCAGAACCGGGAATTGGGCCAAAGCAGGTGCAAGCCCCGGAGGGCCGCCCTGCTGGGGATCAGCCTGGCACTAGGCCTCGGGGGCTGAGAAGGCAGAGGGTGAGCCAGAGGTCAAGTGGTTGGAAGTGGGCCTGCGTGAGCCTGAGCGTGTGAGTACGTGTGAGCAAGAGACGGTGTGTATGAGCTGGTGGGTGTGAGGGCACGTGTGTGCACACGCGCTCGTGACAGCAGTCAGGACCAGGGCCGACCTGGGTTTCCATATGAAGTCTAACGGGGCCCAATTTTGGACACTGAGAACAGGACAGATGAAAAGGGGCCGCCCTACGCGTGGCCCATGTGGATTACAGGAGAGGGGCTGGGGAGCCGGAGCGTCTCCCACAGAAACCAGTACAGGGCCCCGCGAGAAGGACACGGGTCAGGAACGGTGACAGCTGCCGCTGCCGCTGGTCTGGGGTGGCCTTCAGCGCGTCCCGCCCTGCACGCAAACGACAGCCCGCACATCACGATGCAGGCCCGGGGCAGCACGTGGTACAATCACCAAGCGCGTTTGTTTGACCTCGTAGGGGACCCGGGACATTGGCTCCAGGCCCTGTTTGGGAAAGGATTTGCCTAGAGCCTGGGAAGGACAAGGTAGGGGTACCTTGCGGGGGCGGGGGGAGCAGTGGTGCAGTCAGAGGAGGTGTCATGACAAGTAACACCCCAGCCATCTGTTGGCAAGTCCACCTCGTCCCTGGCGGCCACGCCTGACCGTGGGCTTGGTAGGGGCCCTACTCCACGGAGCCACGCGGCCTGGGTCTCACACTTGTGAAGAGCCTCCAATTAGCATTTTTGGCATCTCCTCCCGTGAGGTGATTCTGCCAGTCGCTGTTGGTAACTCAGGTTTGGCATTTTTATAAACGGGGCAGTTTACTGTATGATTTGGCTTCAACCAGGCTCTGAGAGACGCTGGTGGGAGCTGCCCCGGCCACTGGACCACTGCAGCGGCCTCCTACCCAGTCTGCTGGTCTCATCTCCCGCTCCCCGATCCATTCTCCACCCAGAGCCACCAAGGGCCCTTTCCAAAACAGACCAGGTCACATCATTCTGCTTGAAACTACCCAGTGACTGCCCCTTCTATAGAATAAAATAAACCTATTTTATTTATAATTCTGTAATATATTTATAATAAAGTACTCTATAGATCAGTTTATAAGATAAAAAGCCAAGCCCAGGGGCTTCCCTGGTGGCGCAGTGGTTGAGAGTCCACCTGCCGATGCAGGGGACACGGGTTCCTGCCCCAGTCCAGGAAGATCCCACATGCTGCGGAGCGGCTGGGCCCGTGAGCCACAGCCGCTGAGCCTGCACGTCCGGAGCCTGTGCTCCGCAACAGGAGAGGCCACAACAGTGAGAGGCCCGCGTACTGCAAAAGAAAAAAGAAACAAAAAAAAGCCAAGCCCAGCCTTCCCTGCCCCCAGGGACGGCCTGACCTCCCACTCCCCCACCCCATCCTCCATCTTTGCCTTCTCCCTCCAAGCTGGTCCCTCAGCCTGGACCATTCTACCCTCCCTGCCCTCCTCACCCCTCTTTCCCTGGCTCAGCCCTCTTCATCCTCAGGAAAGCCACCTGGACGATGCACCCAGCTGGCGTCAGAAACTCTCCCCATCACAGGTGAAAAGGAGGGGGAGTATGACCAGCTAATACACAGCCATGTGTCCCAGAGATCGTAAGATGCCGAGGGCATGTCTGTGGGGTTCCCTGCTGGATCCCAGGGCCTGGCACACAAAAAGGTGGCATGACGCAGATGTGGCCACAGAGGCCCAACATGGCCAGTGAGTCACCCGAGGCCACGCAGAAGTGCAGAGCAGAACGGGGACTTGAACTTGTCTCCTGCCTTCCCACCCTGCCATCCAAAGGGTGCCTCATCCAAAGGGACCTTCTAACTCAGCAAGGAGGGAGGGGCACAGGGGAAGTCCTGCCTGCCCAGCATCCCCTGCTGTAGGCCGAGTGTCACCCACCTCTGACCACCCAGCATCCATCGCCCCAACACCTCGTCACGCTCTGAGCCCCCTTCCTCGTTTGCTCATCAGCTGAACGCGACTCCTTTTCTTCATTGTTATGCTCAGAGGAGCCTCACTTGTGATCTCTGTCTCTCTTCTGTCTGGGACAGGCCGGGAGCAGGTAGGAGGGAGCTTGGGGCTGGGAGAGGAGCCGGCAAATGGGTTCCTGAGTGCCTTTTTTTTTTTTTTTTTTTTTTTTTTTTTTTTTGCGGTACGCGGGCCTCTCACTGTTGTGGCCTCTCCCATTGCGGAGCACAGGCTCCGGACGCACAGGCTCAACCACTGTGCCACCAGGGAAGTCCTCCTGAGTGCCTTTTGATAAGAGCGGGAGCAGCCTGCACCTGGGCAGAGAGCTGAATGATGGACTGGATGGCCAAGAGCAGGGAAAGCATGCAGATGGTGGCGGGGTGGGGTGGGGGGAGCAAGGAAGGACCAGAGGTGGAGAAGGATGGATGGGGAAAGTTGGGCTTGGAGACGCTCTTCTCTTTCAGCCATGGACTTGGAGAATATGACTGTGCCAGGCTCCAGCTTTGGGGCTGGACAGAGCCTCCGTCCACATCTGCCTCTTGCTCCTTTGAGCACTTAATATGCGCCAGACATTTTGTACATAATATACCACCTCTTAATCTACACAGTGACCCTCTAAGGAAGACAACAGGTGAAAAACACTAAGGTTCAGAGAGGTTAGGTAATTTGTCCAAACCACACTGCTAATAAAAATAAAAACAAAAAATGAAAATTGAAAACACTTATTCATCCATTCACCAAATGATTTTTGAATGATCACTTGTGCCCTGCACAGCTAAGCGCTTTAGAAGCATTACCTTGTGAAGTCATCACAGTAACTGCGAGAACTCTTCCCAAAATGTTCAGTCTCCTGGCCCTGTCTCCTACAGTAAAGATGCTGGACCCCCAGTGCCCTGGCTGCCACTCTACGGGGACATTAGCCCACTCTACAGGGCTTATATAGGAATCAGGACGTCGTTTGGGAAGGGCTCTCCGTGAAGGGCAGAGTGGGACTCTCTGCCCATTCTGCACCTTTCTCCATTGGAGCAGCCAGCCGGGACACCAAACCGCATCACAACGGGCCCTCACCTGTATTGCCTCTGTTTCTGCTCTTCCTGTACCTTCTCGGGGAAGCAGCAGAAGATGTATCTGCACGTGGGGCTGTACGGGGGTCAGCTTTGAGGCTCCCAAGGGCCGAGGGCAGGCTGCCGCACGCGTGGTGGCACCCGAGCCAGATGACCCTCATTGTCCCTGTTTTGTAGACGAGGAGATGGAGGAAAGTATCTCGGCGGAGGCTGCAGGACCCGCTTGCTTGACCCCACTCGCTCACGTTTCACCTGACGGGGAACAGAACCAGGATTCACACCACAAGGGGCCCAGATCCAGAGCCAGAGGCCACGTTTTTCTCCTGCTTCCCCTACATCCAAGCCTGAGGAGGGACTGGGTTCATTTTGTGTGATTCCGCAGGCACAAAACCAGGACCCACCAGGGGGGTTTACAAGGCAACAACTCTTGACCTAACCTCAGGAAGCCCTGTCTACCCTTCGAGCTGCTGGGCAGTAAAGCCGGCTGTCCTGTGTGGCAGTGAGCATCCTGTCATGAGAGGCATGCAAGTGGAGAGAGGGAACAGGCTGAAAGAAGTCATGCATCAGCAGGAGAGTTCCCTAGACACTGCGTTCCTTCCAACTCTGAGATGCTGTGATCTAAGCCGACTTATGGGGCATTAAAAATCCTCTTAATCTCCTGCTGGCTGCTTGCTACCTTGTTAAAGCAATCGTCCACTGGCTATCTATTGAGCACAGATGTCAGGAGGGTGGATCCAAAGAGGGTGCCATGTCCTAGAGAAGCAGAGAAGTTTCCAGGTTGCTCTTCTTATTTTCTCCCTCCTGACCTGACCCAGGGTTCAGAACGCCACCTCGGGAAGGTGACATGCCGATGTCGCCAGGTCCACTGCAGATTTCTGCTGTCCCTTTGGTGTGCCCACCACCTCCTGGCCCTGGTGCCGACTCCCACTAACAGCACTGCTGCCAGATACAGCTGCGCCTGATGCCACTCCACAGGGCTCGCCTTGGCCCCTCCCAGAATGCTCACATCCTGGCCCCTCTCTCCCTCGGCGCCAGGCCTTGGTGCAGAAAGGAGGCTGCTGCAACATCAGGAGGGACGAGGTTGAGAAAATTATGGGCCATCCACAAGCACGCTATAGTATGTCCTTTAAACTAGAAATTGTGGATTTTCCATAATAACATGGGGAGAGATCTGTGATGTGAATTTTAATTGCTTACGGGCAATATATTATATTATATTATATTATATTATATTATATTATATTTATTATATTATATTATATTATGTTATATTATATTATATTATATTATATTATATTATATTATATTTATTATATTATATTATATTATATTATATTATATTATATTATATTATACAGTAAGTCCCCTACATACAAATGAGTTTCATTCCAAGAGTGCGTTCGTAAGGGCAATTTGTTCGTAAGTCCGACAAAGTTAGCCTAGGTACCCAGCTAATATAATCGGCTATATAGTACTGCACTGTAATAGGTTTATAATACTTTTCACACAAATAATACATAAAAAACAAACACAAAAAATAAAGAAAACACTTAAAGTCTTACAGTACAGTACCTTGAAAAGGACAGTAGTACCAGCTACATCACCTTTGCTTTTACGTTTGCTTCTGGACTTCCTGGGCTTGAAATAAAGATACTGTACTACTGTACTCTATATATACTGTACAGGAAAGTACACAAAAGCACAAGCACTTGTTGTCAGATGCAGGCACCTGACAACGTATGCCAGACACATGAACTAACTCACATGACTGGACATGCGAACGCGCATCTTTGAAAGTTCGAAGCATCTTTGAAAGTTTAGAACTTGAAGGTTCATATATAGGGGACTTACTGTATCATATTATATTATATTACATTATATTATATTATACTATAATTTGCCTACTCATCATTATAGTTGCCTACTTTTCACTAATCCTCACCTCTTTCTTTCTATCACAATCCCATTTGGGGGCAGGACAGCAACGTACCCTGAGAAAAATACCTGACCTGGGGTCACGGTTTTGGTCTATGACGTATAAACAGACATCCCTGGGTGAGGCTTGCAGGGAAGCGTCCGGACAAGCAGATCCCCTTAATCTTTTGGCCTTTGCCTTCCTCCTTCACCCTGTCTAGGATGCAGTTTGGTGTCCAAACACAGAGCTGCGTTCTTACGACCATGGAGATTAAAGACGCAGCTGGTGACGGTGCCTTCAGAAAGCTAGGACTCTGGTCCCTCATGGCTCCTTGAAGCCATCGTACCAGCTGGAAGCTGTCAACCTTGAGAGTGCTTGTGACAGGAAGAAAATAAACCCCTATTGGTTAAGTTGCTGTGGTTAGTACATGCAGCAAATATAACTCAAACCAGTGCAATCGTAATTAAAGAAAATTTGTAAGATGTAATGTAGTGGGTTGCATGTCCACTTGGAACCACTGAATGTGACCTTATTTGGCATAAAGGTCTTTGCAGATGTAATTAAGTTAAGGGTCTCGAGACGAGATCATCCTGGATTAGTGTGGGCCCTAAATCCAATGACAGGTGTCATTATAAGAGACAGAAAAGGAGAAGATACACAGGGAAGAGGCAGGCTGACGTGAAGACAGAGGCAGAGGATGGAGACCTCTGCCGTCCCTGGTTGCAGCCAACGATGCCAGCGGCCACCAGAAACTGGAAAAGGCAAGGAAGCGTTCTCCCCTAGAGCCTTTGGAGGGAACATGGCCCTGCTGACACCTTGATGTCAGACTTCTGGCCTCCAGAACTGAGAGAATAAATCCCTGCCATTTGAGGTCACCAAGTTTGTGGTCATTTGTTATGGCAGCCCCAGGATGCTAATACATACAGAAGAGGAGGTACCATAGAAAATGGGACACCTAAGCTGGGCACTTGAAGGATAAATAGAAGTTCGTTGGTTAACAAAGAGGAGAAGGGCCTTCCAGAAGGACGGGCGGCAAACTCTAATGAGAATGGCAACAGTAGTGAGCACTTCCTCTGCTGCACGCTTTGCATCTCCTTTCCCTAGTGAGTATTGTTATCCGTTTTTAACAGATGGGGAGACTGAGGCAGAGACAGGTTAGAGGAGTGTGGGTGGGGGCAGTGGTCACAGCAGTTATTGCAGTGCCCTCACCTCTCACCCTGAAGACCCGAGACTCGCTGTCCAAGGGGTTTTGGTTCCTGGCTGTGGACGTCCAGCCCCCGCACAGGGCAAGGCGGATGTGTGGAGGGTAACAGCTGTGCAGTTCCGACCAGTGCCAGACGGTGGGGTGGATAAGAACTCGCCAGGTCCCTCAGCCGAGCTGGGGTGACTGCAGGCATGCTCCACGCAGCATCCCTGAGTCCCCAGGGGGCTGAGCTGCCCACAGCGGCAGGTGGCTTAGCGCTGAGCCCTCCTGGTTCCTCTTCCCTCCCTGTCTCATGTCCCCACCCCCCAAGTGGTACTTCTGGGAATCTGTCCTTGGTCAGGGTCTGCTTCTGGGCAAACCCCAAACCAAAACAGTGTTGGAGTTGGGCTTCCCTGGTGGCGCAGTGGTTGAAAATCCGCCTGCCAATGCAGGGGACACAGGTTCGAGCCCTGGTCTGGGAAGATCCCACATGCCGCGGAGTAACTAAGCCCGTGCGCCACAACTACTGAGCCTGCGCTCCAGAGCCCACGAGCCACGACTACTGAAGCCCATGAACCACAACTACTGAAGCCCACGCGCTTAGAGCTCGTGCTCTGCAACAAGAGAAGCCACTGCAATGGGAAGCCTGCGCACCGCAATGAAGAGTAGCCCCTGCTCGCCACAACTAGAGAAAAGCCCGCGCGCAGCAATGAAGACCCAACGTAGCCAAAACACAAAAAAAAACAAAACAAAAACCATCCCTGGTTTATCTGACCCCAGAGCCCCAGCTCAGATCCACTGCAGTCCTCTGCCCTATGGGATAGATAAATAATGGGTGTCCCATATTTAGGGACACAAATTAAAGAGTAGCTGGCTACCTGCCACCAAGAGCAGGATGCAGCAGGGAAGCAGCAGCTAAGGGACCAGCGCGGAAGCTGCTCTGACTGTGGAGGCCCTTGAACATTCTAGCATTTTCTGTATTCACTGCGGTCCCCGCAGTGCCAACTTGGATGTGCTCCAGCGAGAAGCCGGCCCCTCTCTTACCACTCCAGCTTCTCCAGGTCCCGGGCCACCTGTCACCCTCTCCTCTAAATCTCACACCTGTTAACTCTTGAGAAATGAGCAGAGGGCAGTCAGTCGGGCAGAGCGCTTCAGAGACTATGCTGGGTTGGCTGTGAGACTTGCAGGGTGAGCCAGGGTCAGATGAGAAATTGCTACGCCGCAGTCTTGCAAAATTCAAAGCTTTTTGCTGGAGCGGAGGGTCAGTTATTGGAAGGCTTCCTGCATAATCATCACAAAAGGCCACCTTGTCAGCATCGCTGGAGAGATCATCGCCGATGGCCTGCGCAGCAGGCCAGCCCTTTCTTGGCTTTGGGAAAGGTCCTTCAAGAAGGTGAATGACGTAGAGGAAATGAGGGCCAATTCTTCTGCCACCATACACGGCTTCAGTGGGCCTTTATTTCCATCTAAAGGAAATCGCCTTCGTTTTTTGGGTTTCTTGCAAGGGAAGCTTCCTAGGCCCGGGAGAGGGCAGAGGTACATTAAAGTTATTCATTCATTCATTCATTCATTCATTAATAAGAGCAAGTCCTAAAGTAGTGATAACTGCCGGTATTTGTTGGGTGTGTACTCTGTGGCTGTGTCAAGTGGTTTACATTATCCTGTTTAATCCTCACAGCTCTCTGAGGTAGGTCATTGGTCCCATTTTACAGATGATGAAACAGAGGCTCAGACGAGTTCCTGAGCTCTCCCAAGGCCAGTAAGCAGGGGAGCTGGATTGGGAGAGAGAAGGTATGAATTCTAATTCCACTCTCCCTTCTCACTAGCCATGCGGCGTCAGACACGTCTTTGAAATCATTTATTGAAGCCTCTGTTTCCTCCTCTGGAAAATGGATGCACTGACTGTTGAAGTTTGAGACGACAGGGCAGAGCTTTAAGCTTTGAAGCGCCAGCCCTTTGAGGGGCGACTCCACATGACTTGATATCTATTCTTCATTTCAAATACCCCCAAACTGTTTCTTTCCTCATGAGATCTTAAAAATCTTTCCCAGCAAGTAAGGCGTCAGAACTATGTTTGGGAAAACTGAGGGTCGTCTCACTGAGAGGCGAGACCAGAGCCGTCTTTTTGTTCACATCAGACTCTGAATCCAGATCTGTTGACTTAAAAGTCCATCCCCCTGTCACTCCGGCACCATCAGGCACACAGCCCCTGGGCAGCATAAGTCAAGAGGCTCTGGGTGGCGCGTGTCCTGCCAGCTCGCTCTTCTAAAGCGAGGGATGCCTGTGTCTCCAGGCGATCACGCATATTTACAGCCACCAGAGGCTTGGCAGGTGGACCTGGAGGCCACCCCGTAGGGCAACACGCTCACCAGCCCGTGTTTAGCCCCGTGGTTCCATGTAGAAAAGGCCCCTCGACTCTGAATTCTGAACGGCTGTCAGGTATTTCCAGTCTGTTCGAAGGCTGCCAGATGGCAACCCACGGACGCCACATCCGGGTGCTGACGACGTGTCCCGTGAATCCCTGGAGCAAGAGATCAGGAATCGACCTCGGAAGGGAGCCAATCATGGTAAGAGTGACAGCCCTTAACTTTGTCCAGCACTTTACAGTTTGCCAAGCATGTCTGAGGCAACAGGCAGAGTCAGTTTTGAGCCGCACAGGAACTCTTTGAGAGCAAGGGGTGAGGAATCGTGACTCCAGGTCCAGCCACGTCGTGTGGCCTGTGGTAAGAGTTAAGCCGTGGCCTGAGCACACTCGCCAGGGAGCGCCTGGAGGGCAGGCTGACAGCCCTGGGGGCCACCGTCTCGCTGCAGGGAGCAGAGCCTCCGCCGGTGCTTTGGAGAAAGACACTGGGGAGGCAGGTGGAGGGCCAGGAGAAGAGGTGTCACCAAGCAAGGCGGAGAGAGGGCCAGGAGGGAGGAGAGGCCTGCCAACCGGCAGAGGAGCCCTATCGCAGACAGCGGCCATGGCTCTTGGCACAAGCCGGCCTGGGTTCGAAGCCGGCCCCGCTGTTTCGAGCGTGTGATCCTAGGCACGCTGCTGTACTTCCCTGTGCGTCGGTTTTCTCATCCTCACCTCACGTGGTACCATGAGGCCTGAGCGCTTACCGCGGGCCTGGCACGTAGTAAGGGCACAGCATCCCCCATTCCTGCAGCCTTGGCATTGCAGTGGACCACTCGGCCATGAGTGACCTTGGAGGGGAGGTGTGGACAACACAGGACTGAGGGATGGTCTCCTCTGGAGAGCTAGGAACGGCCTGAGCTTGTGTAGGCAGCATGGGGGGAGGCGGGTGGGGCGGAAGTGGGCAGAGGAAATAGAGGGCCCAGGAGAAAGAGGGTATAATTACCAGAGGGGACAGCAGGGGGCCTGAACCCAGGTGGAGGGACTGGCCACCTTTTCTCTCTAGGAGTCCAGAGGTAGATCAGGACAAGGGCTGCCAGGTTGGAGGAAGGAGGGGGTACTGGAGTTGGGTCTCGAAACCTGCCTAGAATTGAAACAGGCAGTGATGGATGGGAAGGGTACCCCTGAGCACAGCCCACACTCAGTCACAGCGACGGCCATCTCTGAGTGAAGGCAACGTTCTTTATAAACGTTTATTGTTTCCTAGAAGGCTTCCTGGGTTTGACTCCTAGCTCTGCTCCTGTGTGACCTCTGGCAAGTTGCTAAACCTCTCTGTGCCTCAGTTTCCTCACCTGGAAAATAGGGCTAATGATGCTACCTACCTGTCAGGATTGTTGTAAAGAAGAGATGAAATAATCTAGGGATGAGCCTGGCACCAGGGTCAACAACCGTTGGCTGTTATTATTAACTAGTATCACAAGAGGCATGGTTCAAAAACTAGTGGGTTAAGACAACAATTCCTCCAGAGATTCCTTCTAATATGTAAATACGCCCAGTAGGTTTGGCCCAGATTTCTACAATTCTTGCTCTGCACCAGGCACTGGGGTCTGACACCTGAAAAAGAGACACAGCCCTCACTGTCAGGGTTTGCATGCAGCAGGTGAAAGTGAAACAGAGCAGGACCCTATGGTCATTGCCCCCCATGTCCTCCACCTGCCTTTTGTCTGTGGAAAAACTTTAGCTAAAAAATAAGTTTAATCAGAGAAGTGAGAAAATGCAGAAACAAAGGAAAACCGTCAAAGGAGACCAAATAATACTAGTTTAATCATTAAGCAAAGTCAAGGACCTTCAGTTTCTTCTCAAGGGCTATAGATAATATTCTGAGCCATATCCTGTGAGCTGTCTTATAGATACTGAAACTCCCACCAGATGGAAGACGTTAACTACATGATGACCAGACTGTAGCCATGACACAAGCTGCCACAATTCCGAGAACTGGCCTCAAAGAAATGGGAATAAACTGACCCTGGAACTGAAGATTAACTGTACGTAAAACAATCAAGATGAGTGTCAGAGCTGACTGCGCTGTTTCTGCACGTAGCCCCCTCCCTCCACCTATAAAAGTTCTTGCCCCCTGGTTGTCAGTGGGGGGGATGGGGGGCGTCGGCCTTTGGACAGGAGTCCGCCCTCCCCCTTCCCCCCAGCCCCTGGTTGATGGCCTCTGAAATAAAGCAAACTTTCCTTTCCACAAACCTTGCCTCTTTATTGGCTTTTGAGCTGTGAGCAGCTGGACCCCACTTTCAGTTACAAAAGAGATGTGCTACAATCCTCACAGCCACGGAGTCTTGCTCCGTGCCTGCTCATCTAGTCATGGAATCCTCACCACAAAAGCCAGGACGAAGGATCTACTGCTCTCATTCCGCTTGTCAGAAAGGTGCGGTGAGCTGCCCAAGGTCACCCAGGCACAGAGCGGCTGAGCTGGGATTTGAACCTCTGGAGTATGGCCTTAGAGCCCATGGCTTCATCACCATGCTACAGTGCCAATAACTACAGACAATGGTCACCACTGTAATGAAATGTACAGGACACATGGAGCAAGTGATGTTTGAGCTGAGAAAAACACAGTAGGAGTAAACTAGGTTAGGAGGAGACAGCAGGGGCAAAGGTCCTGGGGCAGGAGAAGCAGGTCAGGTTTGAGGGTGGAGAAAGCCAGCCTTCCCAGGGCACAGAAAGTGAGGTGAAGCTGGAGATAGGCAGTGGCCTGCTCCCCAGGCTTGGCAGCTCTATGGGGGAAGCAGACTTTACCCACCCAGGACAGTAGGAAGCCTTTGAGGAGGTTGCAGTGGCGATACGACAAGATTTAGAAAACCACTTTCTGCAATTGAAGAGGACACCGTGATTAAAAAATAAAACAAGGGGCCCTGTGGGTACTGACACGGAACCTCTCCAAAGTATATGGTTAGATGGAAAAAAGCAAAGTGCAGAAGAGTGTGTGGCACTTCTATTTGTGGGGCAAAGGAGAAGAGAAAGGCTAAGAAAGAACGTTCATGCGTATTTGCTGCAATGTACATAACATCTCTCTGAAAGGATGTACGAGGAACTGTTAAGAGTGGTAGCCCCTGGGGATGGTGACTGCAGGCCTATGGTCAAGGGTGGGAGGAAATGTTTTCTGTGTACTCTTTTCCACCTTTTAAATTTTAAAGTTAGGGAAGAGACTGTCTATTCAAAATTTAAAAATTTTAAATATGACCCTGGCTGCTGGGTAGAAAATGCAATGGAACAGGTGAAGAGTGGACTCAGGGAAATGATGAGAGAATGAGACTCTGGACTGCTGAATTTCTATGGTGGGGGCAGGATGGGGAACAAGGTAAGATGGCGCCTGAGTATAGGGTGCAGCTGCTTGGGGTGCTTTCTGGGAAGGGCATTGTGTCACTCAGATAAGGGGCAGGATGGGGTGCGGTGAGCAGAGGGGGAAAGGAACATAGAAAAACAGGAACCAGTTTAACTTTGTCCCTAGCACAATTTGGCCTAGGTTCAGACTGAGCCATCTGGAAATGGACAGACACGCTAAATGTAGAATGTTCTCCAAAAGCAACTCTTGGCTCCCGCAGATAAACTACCATGGGCTGGTAAAGGAAACCTCGGGTGGCCCTGGAGGGATGAATTGCTCAACTTGAAATACCTGCAGCAGTGAAGTAAATCAAAACAGCGAGGCAGCCCCTGGGCGCCCTCCTGCAGCAGCGGGCATTTTCCCAGCTGCTGCTGCTCCCTGCTGACAGAATTGGGATATCGCAGCCTCTGTGCAATTGCGAGGCCACAGCTCAGGGCTCCACTTTGCATTCTGGGCACACAGAAGGTGAGTCAGTCACATTTCCTCTGCCCTTTGCCGAGATGGCCACCGCCGGGTACTGCATCAGCGGAGACATAAACCACCAGGCCCACGTGAACAGTGGAAAACTGAACAGCAAAGGTCATTACCATGAGAAAGCAGTGTACCAGAAGGCAGCTGCGACACAGCGCGTTATAGGGAATTGCCCAACAGACGCCACCGCTGCATTATAGGTCCCCCGGGGGATTCATCAGCATCCCAATGGCTGTTAATAAGAGCAGGTGTTTACTGAATCTCATGACTTGTCAGGTGCGGTCTAGAACCCTTACTTGTCATATGTTAACTCAGCTGATCCTCGTGGCACCCAGACGTACAGCAATGAGGAAACTGAGCTTGAGAGGCAAAGCAGGATTCCAATGCAGAAAGACTGAATCCCAATCCTTTCAGATTTCAATTTTAAAATCAATATTCCCTACCCATTGAGTTCATACATCAGTGGTCCTCATCCATGGTTAATTTCCCCCCCCAGGGGACATTTGGCAATATCTGGAGGCATTTTGGGGTGTCACAATGAGGGACCTCATTCTGGCATCTAATGGGTAGAGGCCAGAGATGCTGCCGAACACCCTATAATGCACAGGACGGCCCCTACACCCGAGAATTAGCCAATCCAAAATGTCAATAGTACCAAGATGAAGAAACCCTGATCCAAATATATAAAATTCCTACAAATCTACTAGCCCTCTCTTTTGCACTGCCCTCTCACATGAGGGCATTAGAGCAAGTCTTCCTGAGGATTCATGCCGGATAACTCTCAAGAGGCCTTTCCCCACTAATTTCTCCTAAAGCCTCTATGTCCCCAGTGGGATTGTTTTGCATCCAACAGTCCTGCTAATACACTCTACAAGCATGGGGTTCTGAGGAGCAGCCCAGGCAGTGCAGAAACCTCTG
This sequence comes from Tursiops truncatus, assembly GCF_011762595.2. NCBI lineage: Eukaryota > Metazoa > Chordata > Mammalia > Artiodactyla > Delphinidae > Tursiops > Tursiops truncatus. Next base: position 11,151,718 of record NC_047044.1, read on the forward strand.
GAACCATGGCAGAGGGACTCGCACCCTGAGGTGGGCACGATCGGCCAGGGTGCCGTGCGGGGACTACTGCAGGTGTCCCTGGCACCGAGCCGCAGCTCAGATGCACGCTGCTTGTCACGGCTGTCAGGAAGCATTCAACCCCAGGATGATTGAACATTCCCTGGAAATGACTTGTCAGGAGCTGCCTCTCCGCCTCCTTCTCACCCAAAGCCCTCGCTTCCCAATCAGCCCAAACAGCCTAGTCCCTGGCTTTGGGAAGCAGCGCTGTTAACCCCTCCTCCTCCACGGAGCCCTCAGGTCTGGAAGGTCTGGAAGGTCTGGAGGTTCTACGGGTTGGGAGCTGGCTGTGCAGTGCGGGGGAGGTGGGGGTGTGGAAGACCCAGGCATCAGGCTGCCCCCGTCCAAATGGCCACGGCACCCCTTCCAACAGTAAGCCTATTACCTGCACAAGAGTTGGTTCTAGAATCGGTGCTTGTTGGATGAATGAATGAATGACCAGAAGAGTAAACTCTATGAGATTCATTCATTCATTCAAAAATATTTCCTGAGCATCTCGCCATGCTGGGCACTGTCCCAGATGCTGGGAGGACAAAAGAGACCAAGTCGCTGTTCCCATGAAGCTTATCTTCTAGTGGAGGGAGACAGATACTAGATAAATAAACAAATTAATACGGAAAGTAATACCAGGTAGTGGTGGATACTATGAAGAAAGTAAAGTAAGACGAAGAGTTGAGTGTGACAGATTTGGGGCGATTCTTTCAACTGGATGCTTCGGACGGCCTCTCCAAGGAGATGACATTTGAACAAAGAGCTGAAGGTCGTGAGAAAGTTGTGCAGTCATGGTGAGAACAGTAAGTGCAAAGGCCCTGAGGCAGGAAGGGTCTTGGGGAGTTTAAGAAATAGTAAAGCAACCAGAGAAAGTGGATAAAAGTGAGTCCTGGCAGGGACTTCCCTGGTGGTCCAGTGGTAAAGAATCAGCTTCCATGCAGGGTACACGGGTTCAATCCCTCCTTGTCGGGGAACTAAGATTCCACATGCCACGGGGCAGCCCGCGTGCCACAACTATTGAGCTGGTGAGCCTCAACTAGAGAGCCTGCGTGCCGCAAAGTACAGAGCCCATGCGCTCTGGAGCCCGCGTGCCACGACTAGAGAAGAGAAAACCCACACGACACAACTAGAGAGAAACCCGAGCGCCGCAACGAAGAGACCACGTTCCGGAATGGAAGCATCCTGCATGCCTCAACAAAGACCCCATGTGCAGCAACTAAGGCTCGACCCAACCAAAAAAAAAAAAAAGGAAAATAAATAAATATTTTTTTGTTAAAAAAGTGGGTCCTGGCATGACCTAAGAGCAGTGGTTCCCAAACATGGGCATGCATCTGAATCACCAGAAAATCTTATAAAAACACAGATCATGAGTTCCACCCCCAGAGCTCAGTTGGTCTGGGTGGGACCTGGGAATGTGCATTTCTAACAACTCACTGTGTGGTCCAGGCACCACAGAATAGAATGTTTTTTCTTAATGCAACTAGTCATTTCCTACTCAACCCTGACCACAAGCAGTCATAGATCATCACTGCTTGATCACCTGCCTCCCCACTGGGTTGGATACTCCCTGAGAACAGCCACTATGATGGTTCAGTCCCTGGTACTTAGTAAGTGGTACTCAAGAAAATCCTTGTTGAATGAATCCCTCAAAGAAGGTTTTAGGCCTTCCTCACTTTCTTTTGCCATTCCGCTGTATATTTGGCTTCGAGCAAAGGCCTGGGTCAGACCCATCTCTTACAGTCTCCCATTCACACCTAAGACAAGAGAGTCACCTGCCATCCTCCAAATGCTCAACTCACCCTGACAACTCCATGCCTTTGCACGTGCTGTTCCATGTGCCCAGGAAGTCCCTTCCCCTGTCTCTGCCTCATAAATTCCTACCCACTTTTCAAGGCTCTCCTTCCAGAATATCTTTCCCAACTCCCTCCACCTAACCAGGGTTACGGGTGCTCCTTGGGGTCTTGTATCGATCCTTGTCAGAGGATTTGTTCACACATTTGTCTTTCTTGACTAAATGTCACAAACGGGCAGCCCCCAGAGTGAACAGGACAACAGACGTATTCTACGCAGCTGCGGTGTTTTAAATTGAAGTTTGTTGCCAAAATTTGAGAGGGGAATTCACACAAAAAAATCCAGATTCCTGGTTCCTCTAGAAAACGCAGGGTCCTGCGGCTCTGGGCCGGTACCCCCACGTGTCCATGGTCTGCCAGAGCTGCCTGGGGCTCTGTCACCTTCACTTCGTGGCTCCAGCGACTAGCTCAGGACCTGGCCTAGGGTAGGCACTCAAGGAAAGCTTATTAATGAAACAGGAAAGACTACATCAAGCAATGGGAAAAAAAACACCGGTTCCAAGATCAGGAGACCTGTGCTTGGTTCTGCTTCTAGCTGGCTTGTTGCACGAGCCTGGGCTCTCTGTGGGCCTCAGTTTCCCTACCTGTGAAATGAAAGGAATGACAGTTTCTACTTCCTAGAGTCATTGCATCCAACAAGAGAGAGGATGTGAAGGGTTTAGTACGTGCCTGGCATATCTAATGCTCAATCAGCAGGAGCTCTTAGTGCAGTGAACTCAATAAATATTTACTCTCTAGGATGGGAAGAAGTGCGAGGGAATTAGAAGCAGGAGAGGTTCCTGTCAGGGGCAGGAGCTTGATAGTCTACCTGCGTTCAATTCCCAGTTCTGCCCTTCACTAGCCTTGTGACCTTGGGCATTGGATTTCACCTCATTTGGGCCTCAGTCTCCCTGTTTATCAAACAGGGATGATGCAAGCCTCACGGGGGTTACTGTGACTATCAAATAAGCAGATGAATATTAAATTAATGAATTCTTTAAAGCAATCAGAATGAGGCCAGCACTCGGTGTGTGCTCAGCAAACGCCAGCTGTGTTATAGCTGCTCAGGGAGGGGTGAGACTAGAATTTCTCAAGGGCCCTCAGGGCTCCCAAACTCTCTGATCACCTAGAACCCAGTGACAGTCATGCTGCTTTCGTTTCGTCATCAGTGGTGTATAGAAGGCCCTTGGGATGGTGGAGTGAGGTAGTAGAATTCATCGTGTGGGGTTTACCACCTCTCTGGGAAGATCCAAAATGCTTACAATGGTGCTGACCAAAATCGCACACAGGAGCAGCAAGGAAAGGGCCAGAGCAGATGTGGTGCCGAGGAGGACAGCCCTAGGAGGGAGGTGCGATTATTACCACCCCCGCCCCTCGCAGATGAGGAAACTGAGGCTCCCAGATCTCAGCATCTGAGCCCCATGAGCTGCCTCAGGAGGGTGACTCACTCAAGAGGTCCTTTAAGGGATTGACAGGACAGAATGGAGGCGAAGGCAGGCAGAGAATGAATGAAGACCAGGCAGAGACTTCGTGACTCACCGAGGCCTGAGGTGTCTGAGACAGACTTGCCCGATGTCTCCAAAGAAGACAAGTAGGTAAGGGAAAGGCAGGAGACAGGTCTTAACCACACCACCAGGAATGACTGCCAAGGAAAGAAAATTCCAGACAACTCGCACTGTTTCACTCCCCATTCAAGGCTGAAGCATTCACAGCGATTTATAGAGCGTGTGTGTGTTCATTGCCCTGCACAAGGCTGGTAGCCAAATGAAGGGCATGTGATGGCGAATCCTGGGGGCAGGCGTCTTCCCTGAGGGGCTGCTCTTCCCTTCCGGCACCAGCCATCCCAGGGGAACCAGCGAGAGTGAGAAGAGGGGTGCATGCACCTGGCCAACATATGACAGTGATGGTAAACCCAATCTGTCCAGATAAATCTCTTCTCATTCATCCATTCGTCACCGTTGAGCTATGTCCCAGGCACCTACAGATGTTCTCTCTTCTAAGCCTCAGGACAACCTCAGAAGGTGGGTTCCACTAGCCCCTTTTAAAAATGAGGAACCAGGCTCAGGAGTGAGGTGACTTGCCCAGGTCAGGAAGACAGCAGTGACTGCAGACTGGGATTCCTGACCGCCAGCAAGAGGGGCCTCCCCGGAAAGTCCACAGATATATCCGGAGCCTCCCTGTGGGATGGGAAGTGTCCTGGAGGCTCGCTTTCATTCCTTATGTGGTATGTGACACACTGTCCATTTTACAAGAGGGGCTGGACTCAGAGGAAAGTACAGCCTCCAGTTCCTGAGTCCAACGACTCCTCTACATCCCTCACTTGTCTTTGTTCCACAGACGTCACTTTTAACACTTTCATATTTTACATTTTAAAGCGCATAATATCCCTGGGCTTTAAAAATCAGATTCCCCTACGAGATTGATGCACCGTACGGCCGCCCTCCCCGGAATCTGGGACTTGGGGGAGCGACAAGAACCTCGGCAAAGTCAAACCAGCTCAAAGCTCCGCCTGGGCAACAGCACCTTGTCCACGGGTCAAGCGACGCTCCAGCCTCCCGCGCTCCCGACCGGCCCACTTCGTGGGCGAACCCACCTCTAGAAGGGCAGGAGGATACGACGAGTCCCCATTCCTCCCGAAGATGGTCCAAGCCAGTCTCTGGCCAATCACAAAGCTTCTTTTAACACCGCCTCTGGATACACGACGTTGGAACTGCTTTTCCCTGAACTTTCAGGCTGTGCGGGGGCGGGAGGCGAAGATGATTGACATCTCCTACAACTATTAGTCAAGCGAGATAAGCTTGAAGAGCAGATACTACTACGAATTATCCTGCGAGGAAATGTTGTTAGCCACGCCCCCTCCTCCCACTGGTCTCCGTGAGCCTTCGGGGTGGGAGCTTTTGATGGCAGCCAATCGACGGTCAACGAGGAGGAGGACGACGATGAGGAGGCGGGGCAGGCGGGTTATGGTTTCCCGGAGAGCGCATTTGTCTCCGTGCTTGCGGCTGGAGGGTTGCTGGGTCACTATTCCCGGACCGCACTGCCAGGGGCTGGGCCGAGTACGAGAGCCGCATCGCCTCGCTGGCACCTTCCAGGCTGCCTTCTGAGGCCTTGAACCTGGCCCCATCTGGCGCTCCTGTGAGCCCCGCTGCGACCCTAGCGCCCGATATCCTCCCCGCGGGCTGTCCGGAGGGTCCAGGCCCCATTGTCCTTGTCCCCACCGCGGTCACAGGCCCCTTGAGCGCTAGCCCTCCCCACTCCCCTTCCCAGGCAGGGCCACCAACGCCTCCAGCAGCCGCTCTTCTGTCTGGTCCGTGGAGGTGGTTGGTTACCATGGTGAAGCTGGCAGCCAAATGCATCCTGGCAGGTGAGTCTGAAAACTTGCGGGTGAATACAGTCTCCGGAGTCCAGAGACTTCATAAATTGTCGAGAGCTTTTGTTCACGTAAATCGTCTACCCTCTTTCCCTTTCTGTCTCGCAAAGGCGAGTTAATGCAATTACTGATAGAGTAAATTTCATTAGGCGTGGAAGAATTATCTTCCAGAGCACATTGGTAGCTCCAGGTGGCTTCCTTCGCTCCCTGTCATACTCCGAGACCACCGTCACCAATTAGAGCTGTACTCAGGACGAGTAGACTTGTTAAGAAAATGAGGCTAAGCACACCATAAGCGCTTCAGCTAAACCAGGTGCTGTACCCCAAAGTTAGGCATCAGTGACTTTGGTGGTCTTTACTTATGGGATTTTTTTTCCTGACCCCAGTCTTATGCAGACAGGGATAGGAGACAGTAATGTACAGTTGACCAGAGTTTACAAAAACCTATGTGTGTTGACTTTAAGATCCAAAGTTACAGTGCTGCCTCATGGTCAGGAGGACATAAGTGTTGAATCCCCCAAAAGTGGGAATGTTTGTTTTGCTGACTGATACAGCCCAAGCACCCAGAACATATATGCAGAACATAGTAAGTGCTCAATAAATATTTGTCGAATGAATGCCTGTGTGGTATGCACACTGCTCATTTAGAAAAACATTTGCCTGCATTATGGACCTGGGACCACAGAGCACAGATGTACTTTCCTGAGTCCTTACTGCTTGTCAGGCTCGTGCATCTCATTTAATCTTGTCACAGTAGGTAGCACCCTGGGGTAAGTGCCGGATTGTTCTGACTTTACCGAGGCACTGAGGTGAAGTCTCTTGCCCAAGGTCACCCCCTAGCGAAGGAAGGTCATAGGCAGGATTTCAACCCCGAGATCGGCCTAAAATTCCTAACTTCCTACCTCCAAAATTCTTAACTTGTGTTACTGTGGAAACTTGTGACCTTTCTGGGTTTATCTGACCAGTTCAGGAAAGAAGCAGTGAGAAATTATGCAGAGGAAAAAGAGATCCCTTTTTCTGATTCCTCTCTTCCAGACCAAAAAGGATGGTATTTTTAATGACTTTTCCAATTTGGAAATAAAAGGGTCACACAGAAAGTTGACTGACCATAGTCAATCGTATCATACTGAGCAAAAGAAATTAGTGGTTCTCAAGAGCAGTGTCTAGTTTCCAGAGCACCAGTGGGGGCAGTATTGTGTAACAAAATTAATTCTGCTGTTCCTCAGATTGGCTGTGTCCTCTTGGACAAAGCACTTCTCTGAGCCTCGGTTTCCTCATGGATAAGGTGGGATCATTTTTCTCTGAAGTTAGATTTTTTTTTTTTTCTAAATGGGCCTCTCTCTCTGACTATTCTTTCTCCTATTTCTTTTTTAAATCAACTCCCATCACGAGGCTGACTTACTGAGCACCATCTATGTGTCAGCACTGTGCTAGACCCTCACCACGGGTCATCTCAACAACCCTATTGGTCAGGATTATTGTCATTCTCCTCTACAGATGGGGCAGCTGAGACCCAGAGAGGTTAGGACACTTGCCCTGGGTCACACAGCTGGATTTGGCTGAGCTGGGATCTAGATTCAGGTGATATGATTTCCAGGGCTTTGTTCTTAGCCCCACACTCTACCATCCTCAGGCCTCAACTCGAGACTCCTTGCCCTTCCTTATACCCATACCCTCAGGTACTAGTTTTACCTGATTTCATCCACTGCCTAGGAAGTCATTCCTGAACTCCAACCTAGCCCTCAATCTGAAGCCTCCTTTTGAGGCCCCAAGGGTATCTATCTCCTCTTGGAAGTTTTCAGGGGCCAAAAGACCCCAGCAGAATGAATCACTGCACACAGCCCTACCTCCACCACCCATCAAAACCTCGTTCTTCACCCCACCCTCACCACACAGGCCCCCTCACTGGCCAACTCTTTATTTTATCTTATTTTTTAAAACAAACACCACATTTTAAAAAATATTTATTTAATTTATTTATTTGGTTGTGCCAGGTCTTAGTGGCAGCAGGTGTGCTCCTTAGTTGCGGCTTGTGGGCTCCTTAGTTGCGGCACGTGTGCTCCTTAGTCGTGGATCACCGGCTCCTTAGTTGTGGCATGTGAATTCTTGGTTGCGGCATACACGTGGCATCTAGTTCCCTGACCAGGGATTGAACCCCGGGCCCCCTGCATTGGGAGCGCAACTCTTAACCGCTGCGCCACCAGGGAAGTCCCCCGACTGTTTAAAATGGAGTCAATCTGCCTTTTATCTCTCACATAGCTAGTCACCGAGGGACCTGATAATTCAAGTGCTTATTCAGTCCACATATTTACTGAGCACCTAGTACGTGTGAGTTGCCACGCAAGGTGCACTGGGAGCACAAGGGTGAACCCGGCCAGCCCCCGCACTCAAGGAAGTGCTGAGCTGTGCATAATAGCTTATAACGCAAGAAACAGGAATCGAATGCCCTTTGATCCCAGAGAAATACCTCAAGGCACAGCTGCTAGTTGTTCTGATTCAGATGGAGAGAAAACAACACTTAACATTTATCTATATTTTATGTGCTTCCAAATCACGTAAATATTACTTAATATATATCAGGCACTGTACATGTTAACTCATTAAATCCTCATAACAATTCTATGAGATAGAAGCTGTTATCCCCATCTTGTAGATGTGGCAGCTGAGGCCCAGAGAGATTACTGACCCAAGGTCATACAGCTCGTAAGCGATGGAGCTGTAGTCTGTGCCCTGAGTGCCATGCTGTACTTACTGCCTCTTGACATACATGGGGATGATAAACCTGACTCCCTGGAGGGCTGCTGTGATGTCAAGTCTCGTGCCACCAGCAGTGAGCGCACTAGCCATGCAGGTAAAGACAAAGGAGTGAGAAACGACCTTCAGAGGCTGGGCAGGAAGGCCATGTTGGAGCTTTGCCTGGCAGAGCCTGGGCAGGATTAGGATTTGGATTAGGGTGACCTGAAAGGAGGTTATCTTCGAGGAATTTTCAGGGATCAAGAGAACAGGACTGTAGAGCCCAGATTTTGTGTAAGGGATAGTCAGAGACAGAGTCGGAAGGTGGGGAGGGGCGTACAGCGGAAAGAATCCTTTGACAGGCTCTGTGTGAGAGCGTCACCGGAGGAAAGCACTGTTTTATGAAGATCTGTCTGTTGATGCCAAGCTCAGGATGGGTTAGAGCAGGGAGAAAAACAAAAAGGAGAGAGGGCCAGTTGGGAGGTGTTTTCAGTCCAGACCTAGTCAAGAAAACAGAAAATACATTAGGCATTTCAACAGAGAGAGTTTAATATATGGAATTGGTTCAGCGTGTGTCAGAGAACTGAAAAAGCCGGAAGACAACGTTGTGATGACACAGAATTGGTGGGTGGCGGTCAGGGTTGTCAGAAGCTTGAAGAAGAACCTCCCCCAACCCTGGGCTGGGATCCAGACCTCTGAGGAGGGGGCACTGCCTGGCTGGGGTGGTACTCAGTGTGTGATGCCAGCACGTGCCACCCATCACTAGGACCCATTGCCCACTGGCCAGGAGCTCAGCCCCATGTTTAGGGTGAGAAACCGCCAAACCAATTCCAGACCATCCTGAGGGTCTGTGTCTTGAGGCCACTCCTGGTACCAAGTGCTACACGAGGCAGGGTCCAGGCAAAAAGCTGCAACTACACAGGTATCTCGACAGTGAGGATTTAGTGTGGGGTGTTCATTAAACAGGTACTGGAGGACTGGAAAGACCAAAGGGGACAGTAAGGCAGCACGGAGAGTAACTGCAGGAAGGAGCCTCATCCCAGGGCTGGGGGACGAGAGGGAAGAGGGCAGGTTGTCAGAACCTCAGAGCGCAGGAGGGTGCTGGGAGCTGAGCCGCAGGTCTCTGAGAAGGGGACGCTGCCCACTGACGCTGGTGTCTCTGAGGTTGGTCCAGAAGTGCAAAAACACAAAACCCAGTTGGAGGCAGCGACTAACCTTTGCTGCTGGGTCAAGGCCATCAGTAGGATAACACTAAGAGAAACAGCAAAGCCAAGGGGAAGGAGCAAGTCCCCCCCCCCCCGCCCCCCGCCCCCAGCCTTCCAGCCTTACTCTTGAACTCCCATCGGCAGAGCCTGACGGGAAATCCCTGGCAAAAGAGAAACGTGTGCAGAGTCCCAGCTCCAGCGTCACAAGGCAGAGCATGGATGGGCGGGTTCGGGGCTGAGACAGGAGCCCAGGTTGAAGTTTGAGGTAACTAGGGCAGTGTTGGTCATGACAACAAAGGAGATGCGGGCTGGAGACACAGAGAATGATATAAGGAAAGAAGAGGCTGACTGGACTTGGGAGGAAGGAAAAGGAGCCTTCAGAGGCGACCGTGGGTGAAGTCTGGGGACATCGAGGGTGGTGAAGAGAACAAGTAAGATAAATGGGCGAGACTGCTCGGGACCCAGCCTGGCTGTGGGCACTGAGATCCGGTGGGAAGCCTGACGTTCCAGTGGAAACACCCATAGGGTGTGGGAAACACGAAGCTTGGGAGAGGGATCCTGGCACGAGAAGTGACGGTCGAGGTAACGAGAGTAAGTGGGACCGAGCAGATGGGAACAGAGGACCAAGGACAGGCCCACAGGAGTGTCCACATCTGGGAGGCAGGCAGAGCAGCCGGAGGACCAGGCCGGTGCAGGGTCCCCGGGGCCAGAGGGCTGCCGGGGGCGGGATGCTGCTTCAGAGGCATCGGGGAGCGTGAGAGCTGAGGAAAAACCCCCGGGCTTGGCGACTATGAGGTCGCAGGTGACCTCGCATCGTGCCCTTGCAGACGGTACCCTCTCCAGCAAGCAGAGCACCCCCCCCCCGCCGTCACCCCTGGGCTCAGCCTCCTCCAGGGAAGTCCTCCCCGCTGACGAAAGCCCTCATCAGCTTCTCTCCTCCCCGCACCCTCAGACGCCTTGATTCTCAGCTTGTGCTCTTTGAATTTGCACTTGTCATCTTGTTGCCCTGCACATGTGTTTTATCAGTGGTCTCGCCTTCCTGGGCTCGCTCGGCTCCCTCCTCAGCTGACACAGGAGGTTTTCCAGAAGTGTGGGTGACTCTGACTGACAGTCGGAAGCAAGAGTTATGAAATTAACCGGAACAAATCTGTAGGGAATTTCACAAGCGGGAAGAGCCAGTTTCCAACCGGATTCAGAGGCAAAATTGAAGTCGGGAGGGTGGATGCAGTCATTGCACAAGATGTGCTCTGTTTGCCCTGAGATGGATGGGTACCCGGTGAAAGTCCAGCCCACGGTCCCCCCCGGTGTCCCGGAAGGCTGCGGGGATGAAGACCTGCAGGGGCAGTGTTAGAAATGGGTCAGAAGGGTCCCTGAGCTCTAGGAGAGGAGTGGGATCTGGCGGAGAGAGGGCCGTGTTGGAATCCTAGGCAGGTTACCCAACTTCTCTAAGCCTCAATATCTTCATCTGTCAAATGAGGTTAATGATAGTCCCCGGGGGGGCAGGGGGTGAAGGCTGGGACCTGGGGGCTGGGAAGGAGCGAATGAGATTGTATGAATGGGTCCATGACAGAGGCAAAGAGAAAAGCAAGACCTGACTAGCTCACTCAGACCTGGAGGAGTTAACGTGAAATGAAATGCCACAAGTAGGCAAATAATTGTCTCCCAAGAGAAAATTATAGGTGAGAAAAGTCAAAACTGAAAAGTGAACAGGGCGGCAGGCTATCGAGGAGTCAAGTAAAGAGGCGAGTTGAAGCCGCCTGTAAAACGGGGTGAAGGTGAGACGATTGCATCGAGGGACGCAAGGCAGAAGGATGCGAGCATGGTGATTTTGCTGAGGATCAAGGGGGTGAGAAAGCAGCAGACAGGTGTCCTGCCAGGGCGCTGGGTGATGGAGGGAGAATCAGTGTGAGACTCTCAAGGTGGAAAAGGTCTTGCAGATGAACACAGTGTGGTATCAAAGGAAGCCACGCAGAGCCACCGGTGGGGACGTGGGGAGAGTGCAGGAGAGTTAAGGATGGGCACGGAGAGCCTCCAGCACCCTTGGGGGCCCGGAGAGAACTCCAGAATAAATTGCCCCTGACCACCTTGTGAAAGGTCCAGGTCTCAGACTTGAAACTGTGACATAGATCTTTAGTTTCCAGGTACCAGTTTATGGGGCTCTCCAACAACAAAGGAAAGCCAAGAAGATGGAGCCGGTAGGTATGAGACGGGCTTAGAGGAACCAGTGGCTGTTGCCGATAGACTTAGAGGAGAGGCCCTGGGAAGATGGGCCTGCAGTGGTCGCAGATGGGTTACCAGGAGGTGGAGGTGGAAAATGTCACTTGGAAATGGGCTTCAGGATGGCAAATGTAGCCCCCTGCGTTTTGTTTCTCCTAAATGTAGACACCCACCCAACTCTCCCCCTCTCCCCCCCACCCCAGAAAAGTATGCAGGATTCTCAGGATGGACGCTGTAAACTCAAAGTGGTTCCATTAGAGGACTGAACCTGTAAGTCTGTACCTGGTCACACACTTCCTTACCTTCAAGACTTCAAAGTAATTTCAAGTTTGAAAGGGACAGGTTTTCCCCGTCGGGTGTGTTTCAGTGGAAGAGTGTCAGTTCTATTTCCAATGCTCAGAAGCCCTCCTTCAGCTCTGTTACCTTCTGGGTGGGCTTCTGTAGATGAAAGGATTAGCCCGGAAGAAAAGAGACTGGCCATCATGGGTTTGGAAGATCGGTCTCACAGACCCGCTGCCCTGCCAGCGACCCCGGAGCAAGTTCCCTTGAGAATCAATCACCTTTTCCCTGAGGACTCATTGAGGTTTTCGGTTTCTAGACCAGTGTTCTGGAATGGGAGAGCCTCCAGTCAGCTTAGGATGAAAGCGGTGTTTTTCTTCTACTCTGATCTCACAGGAGACCCAACCGTGGGCAAGACCGCCCTGGCCCAGATCTTCCGCAGCGACGGAGCCCATTTCCAGAAGAACTACACCCTGGTGAGATGTGGGCATCATAGGCCTGGCGGGGGCTTAAAGACAAGTGATCAGATAACCCTGGGGCAGCGACTTTCCAAATGTCCTTAAGAAGCCCTAAGAGGCCTGACCGTACGGCCATAAGCCACGGGGCACGGGGCAGTGTGTGGAGCAGACTGGCCGGTGGTTGGCTGGTCACCGTGTACAGCTCGCTCGTGGGCAGGGGGTTGGACGAGACTAGGGCGTCTCTGACTTCCACACCAGAAGTGAGTCCAGAGCACAGACACTTGAGCCGGAGACATGCATCCCCTTGGGACCCCTGACGTGCGTGTTCTCCCTTTTCCTCCACAGACAACAGGGGTGGATCTGGTGGTGAAGACGGTGCCAGTCCCTGACACAGGGGACAGTGTGGTGAGTGGTGCCCTCGCCCCAAGGGGGCTCAGTGCTGCCCCAGCTGCGCCCGAGGGCTCCGTGGTCACGGAGCGAGGCAGTGCTGTCACCAGGGCAGTGATTTCCTCAGTTCTTGCCTTCTCAAGGGAGAGATTTCAGTCGAGAGACATAGAATGGTTTTAAGTACTAAGAGTTTTCTGAAGCAGAGCAAGAGTACACTCCCAAGAACGAATGAGAGTGGGCTGTCTGGAAACCAGAAGCAGCCCGCGGTGGGGTAGGGTTGGGCTTTTGAGAGTGGTGGTCCCTCCCTGTGTCCTGCATCATTTGACTGACAAGTTGATTGACAGCTTTAGGTCCCGTAACTTTTCTCCTAGTGCACAGGCGCTTGCGCACGAGCACCCAAACCACAATGCTAATGTATTACAAATACGGCATAATGAACCCCAGGTTACCTTGAGGCACCTTTTAGGTCTTGGTGCACCTGCACCGACCTGTGCTGGTAGGTTTATCTTGCTTGGTCCTGATAAGGCTGGTGGTCCTTGACTAGAAGAGGGAGGATCTCTGGGTGGGTTCTGATCACTAGTGTCCAGGTTGGGGAGGGAAAGATGACCCTGTCCAGGATGGGGCAAGACCCACCCATGTCTGACTAGCTACCTAAAAGTGCCAGGACTTGGCCTAGACTTGTCTGAGCATTCAGGAACAGGCTGGGGGGAACACGGGAAGCATCGTATGGAAGGGATGAGGAAGAAGACGTGAGGAAGACTGGGCTCTGGATCTTACCCTCAGAACTTACCGAGTATTGAGGTTCCTAACCTGGGTCCCTCTGTGGGAAGCGTCGACCCTTGAAATTGAATTGCAAGATGCTAGGTTTGCATGTGCTTTTCTGGAGAGAAGCCTTGAGAATTGCTAGATTCTTAAAGAGGTCCATGAGCAAAAAGCAATTTTAAGTACCCTGGATACAGTGAGAAGGGGTAAGATGAATGCACCGACAGCCAATGTGCAAAGCAGAGGAGGTCGCTGACCTTCAGACGGCATGAGCCAGAGGCCCGAGCCAGCAGGAAATTAACGGGGAACTTAGGGGAGACTTCCTGGAATGGCAGCATTGGGGAGGGGCTCTCACCTGGGCCGGTGAAGGTTCGGACACGGGCAGGAAGGGTCATCCTGCGCCCTCTGCTAGACTCACACCGCAGCCACCCAGAACCATGACAGACTGTCCTGCTTTAAATGCCTTCCCCAGGCCTCCTCGGTGACCTCCTTTAAAAAGGATCGTTTTAAGATTTGAAAATCAATTTCGTTAACAAAGTGCAGAATGCCCTTTTGGAAAACAGAGCACTTGTCAGCCTGTCTAGCATTCTGTTCTGCCAGGTGGGAAGTCGGCTTGTTCCTGGTATTTTTGCACTCGGGGTTAGGAGGGGTGAGATGCCGCCCAGAAAGAGCCAGTTGGGGTGGGAGACCGTTGCTCCTCCTCCCACCGTCTTCCTCGTGCCTCGGACACAAGACAAATGTGTGTGCACGTGCGCATGCGTGTGTCACCCCGAAGGTGCGCCGGGAGTCCTAGCGGGGATTTGCAGACGGGTTTCCCCACGTGCAGGCTTTCCTGGGACCTGTCTTTCTGATTCCAGGAACTCTTCATTCTTGACTCGGCCGGCAAGGAGCTGTTTTCTGAAATGCTGGATAAACTGGCAAGTAGCATTCAGTCTTTTTCCTATCACCACCACCTCCCGCCAAAGGTTTGCCCCTTAACAATGCCCTCACAGGAATTTCACTTCACTGCAGCCACCAGGAGAAGCTACCATGGCAACATCCTGTAAGGGGCATTCCTCCCAGCCTTGGGGTTGGGGGCCCCTTGGCAGGTAGGAGCAGCTCTTGCATGTGATTCGTGATTGCTTCCCCCCCACCGGCCCTGGAATGGCTGACTCCCAATGCACCAGAGCTGTGCACCTCAGTCCTCGCAGCCCCCCACTCCGGGGCCTCCCTTCTCTGGAGCAACCCCCTCCTGGGGGTGTTCTCTCAGCCCTCCTCCGCCTCCTGGGTCTGGAGCAAAGATTTCCTTCCCCGCTAGGGGGTGCCCTAGAGGCCCCACAGTGAGGCTTACCTTCCCAGCCCACCCCCTGGTCCCACCTAGGATTGCTCTGGGACCTGCCCCTGCTGCCCCCAGGCTCCTCCAGCCCGCACAGCCTTCCTCTTAGGACCCAGCTTGCTGTACCTTCCAAGGTAACGGTTCCGCTAATGTGGGCCAGTGAGCTACTTAGAAGGTTTGAGGTCTCCAGAGCCCTCCCCTGCCTTTCCAAGAACAGCTACATTTTAATAGAAACTGTTTGCTGCCACCCTTTTTTTTCGCCTAAGAGAAATAGATCTAATGATGGTAATTTCACACAGGGCTGGCCTCACACGTCAGTTCTTGGTGTTTTCCCACGCGGCTCCCTTGTACGCTGTCCGGCGCTGCCCCGCGGAGGAGATGATGTGTCTGGACAAGTCAGGGTCACACGCTGCCCAGGCTGGGTCCCCTCACTGGGGCCTGGAGGAAGGAGGTCTCTCCTGCTTGTGCACAGGGGTGGTCAGTGTGACTCTAGCTAGAGCTCTGTGGTCTGTGGAGTGAAGGTGTGAAGGGATCATCAATTTAATCCAAGCTCCTCCCATCCCGGGCACCTCCAGGAGGGGAGGCAGTGTTGCCTCAGGGGCAGGAGGGTGAGGCCTCCAGAGCCAGTTCTGGGCTGGCCTTCCAAGGACAGCTGGAGGGAAAAGGATTCTCCCTCACACCCTGGGAGGTGACAACACCCCAGAGATGAACCAGCCTCTAATTGTGCAGGATGGGGGTCCCCAGAGACCGGGGCATCGCCAAGAGTCACACGCACCAGGACTAGCCTCACAGCCTATCAGGGCTGCCCCGCGGCCCCGTGCCAGGCAGCAGGATGGCCCAGGGGTCTGAGCAGCCCCTGAAGGCGCCAGCCCCTGAGAGCATAGCACTGGTTCTTCATTGGAACAGCGAACCCTGTGCAGTTGCTGGTCTGGTTTGGATTAGGGCTGATACACTGCAGGAGAAGCAGAAAGTGCCCTTTGCCTTTTGAAAAGCTGGCCCTTATTAGGAAAATGTACGCAAACCAGCTTCCAGTGAGTGGCTAATGAAAAAAGGATGCTCTTTCAGGCCTGCAAAGCAGAAAACATATCACCTTGTGTAATAGTGGGCCCTCCATGAGAATGAGTAGAAGAATGAGTTAATGGAACCGGGGCAGGCAAAGCGTTTCTGGGTAGAGAAAAGCCTCAGCCCCACCCTGGTGTTTAAAGCCCGTGTGACTTGGGCAAGTCAGTTGCCCTCTCTGAACTCAGTTTCTTCATCTACACAGTAGGGATCTTCAGACCAGCCCTGCAAAGCTGGGAGGTTTCACGATGATGCCCAGAACGCCCGGCACGGATGCGAGCGCTCACCCTCACCGTCACCATCCCAGACCTAGGCCTTCCCCGCCACTTCGCCCAGCCCTCCCGTTCATTCCTGTGGGTGAATCGTTTTCTTCTGTGGATGTGGCTCTGTTTTCTGATTCACATCCCCTTTAGAATTTTTCACTTCCCTCTGCCCACGTGTCCCTTCCCTTAGAAGGCCACATTTCCTCCCAGTCTAGAAGTCACTTTCACTGTCAGTGACGTGTCGCCATCCTGTCCCCCTTGCACAGTGGGAGAGTCCCAACGTCTTGTGTCTCGTCTACGACGTGACCAACGAGCAGTCCTTCACCAACTGCAGCAAGTGGCTGGAGAAGGCTCGGTCACAGATGCCAGGCGCCACCCTCCCAGGTACGAGCTGCAGGCATCCGGGGTTGCCAGCAGCACCTCTGACCTTCAAGTTCAAGAGCACAGGGTCACTGCAGAAATGGCTGTGGGTGCAGGAAAAGGGTGCCCTGGTCTTTGAGTGTGATGGTCTAGACCGTACCCTGACTCTGCCTCGGCAACCACGGAAACCTCAGTGAGTTGCCCCACCTCTGTGAGTCTGTAAAATGGGCCTGCTGACGCCCCCCAGCAGGGTTATGGGGTGACTCAAGATAATGAGGGGGAAGGTGCTGTGATAGGAATATGAGTTGTTATTTCCGGAAAGCTAACCCCAGGGAAGCAGTCCTCATTTTCTCCTGTATGTGGGGCACCAGTAAACATGCAAGGCCCGTTTTCACTTCTGAATGCTCTCAATCAGTTTATTTTTCATCCCTATGTGAGATCAACAAATTCTCCTCATTAGAGACCAGGGAAAGCGATCTCCAGAGACAGGCTCAAAAATTAGCCGCAGCGGATGCAGCTGGCAACAGAACCAAATTACCTCTGAATGCCTGACTCTGAGCCCAGCCCTCAGATTAGCGTTAATGACCGTTTTGAAAGTTTGCTCCATGTGCGAGAAGTGATCGCAAATGCTCACATCAGTTTGGTCCTCGCCTTCACGGTTTGCAGCCTTAGGGAGAGGAGGCGGACAGGTACCCAGGAGGTCTAGCGGAGGGGCTGAGCGAAAGTTGCAGGTGCAAAGGGCCGGCCTCCCACTCCGCTGCGGCCCTCGGGGGCCGGTGCGGGGTCTCCGGTCGTGCTCATCACCTCGGATCAGGGAGCCTCTCTCAGATGAGGTTTTACACACCTCAGAACTAGGCTGCTTGCTCTTTTATCTCTCCAGCTGTCCTCCCAGACGGCCACGGTTAAATGCGACGCTCCGATTGTTTCTCTCGAGCAGGTGTACTGGTGGGGAACAAGACAGACCTGGCCAGCAGGCGAGTGGTGGAGTCGGCCCAGACCCGGGCATGGGCACTGGGCCAAGGCCTGGAATGTTTTGAAACATCCGTGGTAAGTATTTCCGCCTGCACCGTAGCCAAGTCTGGAGCAGACCTCGGCTGGAAGCGGTTTCTCACATGACCTCCCATGCATCGAGTTGTTAGTCCACCATATGCAGAGCCTAATTCGGAGCTGATGTTTACACCCTTAGCCCAAGATCTCTTCTCAGTATAGCAGGAGTCACTCGTGGGTTACAAACAAGCAGATCAGCCAGCCAGCCGGCCCTGGGAAAAGCTGCATCTCAATCAGGAAGAAACACAAGTGTGTTGTGTTCAGTTACAGGGACACTTGATGTGGGCATGAGACGTCTTGGGTTACAGTGTTGTTGGCACATTATTTCATAGACTCTCAAAAGCAGCCCCATGATCCAGGAGCTGGCCCCCGTTCCCCACTTTGTGTTGGGGTGAAGTGACTGGCCCGTGAGTCACGCTGACTCACGAAGGGTTGAGCCAGGACGAGGATCCCTGACTTCTGGTTCCCGTGCTCCCTGCCCCCACCGTGCCGCAGCCCCAGGGTGACACCAGGCCATAGAGTGTCTCTGGTATATTCAGCAAGAGCCCTTGGGAAGGGGGACGGTCAGAGGGATTTGTTCCCGGCCCCTTCAGTACCCGATAAGCATGATTTGGGCATGTTCACAGTACTGTGGGAAGCTCCCTCCTATGTGGGGAGTTCTGAGGTCCCAGCCTCCCTGCAGCCAGGGTGCAGGCACGTGACCCAGGCTACACCAATCAGAAACACTCGTGTGCTACTATGGAAGGGGCGTGACCCAGGCTACACCAATCAGAAACACTCGTGTGCTACTATGGAAGGGGGTCAAGAGAAGACACCCCCCCCCCCGCGGGAGCCGCCCAGAAACGCCCACTTCAGAGCCAGCAGGGACCAAGGTGCCAGCTGCAGTGCCCCTTCCTGGGGTTGCTGGGGAGACTTGCCATGGCCGGCACAGCCTGAAACGTCCATGGTGGTAACGTGGACTTCATTCCTGGCCTTGTGGCCTCCGGCCCCGACTGATTCCTTGGTCCTCCCGGGGAGTCAGTGGGCTACTTAACAAATAGCCCTGAGGTCGTTTTCTACTCAAACTCTCCTTAAGCTACAGGCACCCTTGTTGTCGCATCTGTGAAATTTGACAAATGCTGCTATTCAGTTGCCGTATGGACATGAATTTCTCAAACCCCCTCAAAGCGGCATGTTTCCTTAAGGAAAGTAGCGAGTGCAGGCAGGTGCTCTGACCTCCGATGGTGAATAGCGGGACTAGCTGTGGGCCACTCGGGGTGTTACTTAACCTGTTGGTGCCTCAGTTTCCTCACCTATAAAGTGGGGATAGTAAAATATATCCCTCACTGAGTAATAGATATGGGAACTAAGTCAGATGGTGAATATGAAAGCGCTTAGCACGAGGTCTGAGGCATCGTAAATGCTCAGTCAATGTTAGCTTTTTTAAATATAAATATTCCCTCTAGTAATCTCATTTATGCTATTACTACTCACTAAATCCTTGTATTCCTAGATTGTGCAGAGATAAATGTCAGTTTTGCCTCTGGTCCAACGATCACAAATGCTAAATTAGTGAAGTTCCAATTAGCAGGCTTTTACTATATAGAGGGTTGCCCATCTCTTATGCAGGACACCTCTGAGCAAAGCAGTGAGCTGTACCACCCACAGCAAACATTATCTTCCTATTCCGTCCTCCTCCATTCACATTTATGAAGTTGCCTCCTTACCCCAATATCCCACGTTCCCTGGAACTCTTGACGGAACTCAGAAATTAACACCCACTCCCAACACTTCTATCACCAAAGGCCACTGGGCTGCATGTTTAAACTCTGGTTAGGTGTTTGCCACTACACGATTGAAACGGGAGGGTATAAATGATGTCTGACGAGGCTGCAGTTAAGCACTTGGTATTAACTGTGCGGGTTAACTAGTCGCCCCCTAAGTTGATGGAGGCGACTAAGCACCACCCGGCAGCTCGGTTAAGAAAGCTGTAATTAAAAAGGAGATATAACCAAATGCCATTTGAAACGCAGCCAAGTCCTGACACCAAGCCCATCTCCTCCTCTCTTTCTAAATGCAGCCATAATTGTCCTGCAGACCTAAAGGAGGTACCTACATGGCCATTTGACTTTCTTTTTTCTTTATAATTCCGTCCCCAGAACATACTCATTTTTAAACTGGAGGTTTTGTACCCTTTGACCACTTTCACCCGTTTCTCCCACCCCCGTCCCCACCGCCCCTGGCAACCACCAGTCTACTCTCTGTTTCTGAGTTTGTTTTTTCTTAGATTCCACACATAAGTGAGAACATAACAATATTTATCTTTCTCGGCTGGCTTATTTCACTTAACATAATATTCTCAGGGTTCATCCACGTCGTCACAAGTGGCAGGATTTCCATCTTTTTTATGGCTGAATAGTATTCATGTGTGTGTGTGTGTACCACATTGTCTTTATCCATTCATTCATCAGTGTACACTCAGGTTGTTTCCATGTCTTGACTACTGTCATGACTATTCTCTTGGCAGTGAAGATGGGGATGCAGCTCTCTCTCCAAGGAAGTGATTTCGTTTCCTTTGGTTACACACTCAGAAGTGGGATTGCCGGGTCATATGGCAGCTCTATTTTTAATTTTTGAGGAACCTCCATACTGTTTTCCATAGTGGCTGCACCAATTTTCATACCCACCAACAGTGCACAAGGGTTCCCTTTTCTCCACATCCTTACCAACACTTACCTCTTGTCTTTTTGATGATAGCCATGCTCACAGGTGTGAGGTGACATCTCATTGTGGTTGATTTGCATTTCCCTGACGGTTAATAATTATGAGTACCTTTTCAGGTACTTGTTGGCCGTTCAAGTATCTTCTTTGTAAAAATATCTGTTATTCGTCTTTGCCCATTTTTTAATCAGAGTATTTGTGTTTTTGCTGTTGAGTTGCACAAATTCCTTGTATGTTTTGGATATCAACCCCTTATCAGATGTGTGGTTTGCAAATATTTTCTCTCATTCTGCAGGTTGCCTTTTCATTTTGTTGATGGTTTCCTTTGCTGTGCAGAAGCTTTCTGGTTGGTGTAGTCCCACTTATTGATTTATACTTTTGTTGCTTGTGCTTTTGTTGTCATATTCATAAAATTATTGCCAAAACTACTGACAAGGATCTTTTTCCCAATGTTTTCTTCTAGGAGTTTTTTTGGTTTCAGGTCTTAAGTTCAACTGTTTGATCCATTTTGAGTTAATTTCTGGGAGGTGTAAAATAGGAATCCAGTGTCATCCTTTTGCATGTGAATATCCAGTTTTCCCAGCACCATTTACTGAAGAGATTATCTTTTCTCCATTGAGTATCCCTGACTCCACTGTCAAATATTAGATGACCATATATGTGGGGCAATTATTTCTGGGCTCTCAATTCTGTTCCATTGGTCTTCGTGTCTGTTTTTATGCCAGGACCGTATTGTTTTGATTATTATAGCTTTGTAATAGGGTTTGAAATCCAAAAATGTGATGCCTCCAACTTTGTTCTCTTTCAGGATTACTTTGGCTATTCGAGGTCTCTGTGGTTTCTCTTTGACTTTCTAACACCCCTCAATATTTGGCATTTTCACACCAAAAAATTTAAGAGCATTTCTTTAAACAGCAGTTAAAATGCACTGTTTATTACTGCAAGAAGTTGGACAGTATTAAATAAAAGCGAGTTCAGGGAAGATCCATAGGGATGGCTTCCCTTGCAGGAAGGTGAGGGGAAGGGAACTGAGGTTTGTTGAGCACCTACTGTGTGCTAAGTGTCTTGCACGCATTATCTATTTAGGCTTCCAGCAGTCCTGCTGCTATCCGTATCTCACTGATGACAAACAGACTCAGAAAGACTGTGTTGCTTTCCCTGGTTGCCCAGCTAATGAGCAGTGGCACCAGAACTAGAACACAGGCCAGCCTGTCCAGCTCGATAACCTTCTAGAAGGGGCTCTGGCCTCCCACAGAGCCTACTTTGGGAGTCTCAGGGGCAGAATTCTAGGCCAGATTAAGCACTAGTCTGAGCCTGCTCTGAAGATTCTTCACGCAGAGCAGACCTACTCTACAGCTGTCAAACGATGTCAGCAAGATTATGATTCATCATTTAACAAAAGCATTCCTATCATTAGCAAGCCCTCCTAATGCATTTGGAAAACGGTTCTGTTTACATCTGCTATTTCAGGAGCACTCCATGTGTATAAAGAGACTTGCCTCCATTGAATCCCCTACTTTTTATGTTGCGTTCTCCGAAGATCTGGCTTTCAAGAGCTTTCAGACTCAGTTAGAAATCCTTGTGCATGTGCCTTGCAGTCCTCATTCTCTTCCCATTCAATGCTTAACTATACTTGCAACTGACGTAACGTTTTGCTATTTGACTTTGGCGTAGCCTAGGACGTTATGCTCTGTACAGTCAAAAGTGTCTTGCAAATATAACTGAGTTATTCTTCTTACGTCCTGCTGAAGAGTGACAGCCTTCCGGTCCTTGGCAGTCATGAGTTGAGTATAGACACTCGTCTGGGCCACCAGCTGTCCTCTCATTTCTCAGCACCCTCTCAGCACTGCCACCTCTGGTTCTGCTCTTGGTGACTTCTCTCCTCCACCCTTGGGACAGGAAGTCCGGTAACTTTCTGCAGGAACTGGTTTCCTTTTGCGCGCTTCTGTCACCCCAGCTGGCAGAGTGAAAAGGCTGCTCTTCTCAAATTTGGGGCATCTGAATTCTAGACTGGGCTCTGCGTAAAACAGCTGGGCCACTGCACCCCTGGGCCCCAGACTGCTGTCTATAAAACAAAGGCACTGAGCTTGACGACTTCGTTCCATCCTTTGGTTTGGAAATCCTTCCGTTTTGTTGGGGATATTTCATTACCTCTTATCAAGGCTGCACTTTTGCCACCAGCTACGGATTGTTTGAAAATCCATACACACAGGTTCTTGTGCATTCATAGTTTGAGCTACTGTCTTGAAAGTAGTGGGTGCTTTCTTCTGCCAACTTATTTCTTTAAAAAAATTGAAAATACCCGTGGATGCGCACATAGAGAGTGAGAAACGATAGCTAAGTGGAGAGGGTACCATTTTCTTTCTCCCAGAGCCTGTCAGGCTCACCCTATAGGGCTGGTTCTTCCTACCAGATGAAGAAAACCTAGGGCAAGTTCCAGAACTTTTCTGATCTCTCTCAGATAATAAAAACATCCTTTAGTCACCTTTAGTCACAAAATTATTCATTATTTCACTTATTAAAATGCCCAGTGCTGAGTGACTGTCAGAATTCGTAAAGTCAGCTTCGCCTCCTGAGCCTGCTGTGGGAAGCAGGGCCAGGCTGCTGCATCTGTGTTTCTGGACCTGTGCTTCCCCACCAGCTCACTTCTGCTGGGACCTGCTGTGGCCCCTCTGGACTTGCCAGGTGTCAGAGATGCCCTCCCTGCGCCCATCAGGGGCGCTTTCTCACCTGCGGCTTCCACCTCACAGGTGACACCTCCTCAGGCTAGGACACCTCCTCACCTTTCCTGTGACCTCAATTCCAGGCCGTCCATTCTTGTTGGGAGCCATCACCTTCCTGGAGGCTGTCCCCGCGGAGTCCCTTTAAGACAGCTCCAGGCTGGGCTTCCGCTGGGCCCGCCGCTGGTCCAGGGAAGCGTTGCTGCAGCCCCAGTTTGACAGAGGAGGCATTGCAGGCCATCCCCAGTCTAACCTCTCCTGCTTGGCCATCCAGACAGCCAACCCCAGCCTCACCCTGATGCTTCCCAGGCCCGGGTCCAGCACTGGCCTGAGTCCCCGGGCTGCAGGCTTCCTCTTGGGACCCTCCCACTGACCTCAGGATGAGGGAGAAGCGCCCGCATCCCGGGGGAAATGCCACAGCGCTCCCCGACCTCCATCCTGTCTGCTCCTCCCTCCAGAGTGTGGAGGTCCTTGCCATCGGTTGTTTTGCTTTGACCTTTGGGGCCTCAGTCAAAACTAAGCAAGAAAGAGTCTCATTTTAACATCCTGTCACACACAGAGTGAGAGTGGCTAAAAGTACAGGCTCTGCAGGAACAGGTCTAGGTTCAGACCCAGCCCCATCACGGGCAAGTGTGTGGTTTTCGGCACGTGACCTCAACCTCTCCACGTCTCAGTTTCCTTCTTGTAAAACGGGAGGAATGGTAGTAGCTGCCCTGAGTGGTGGGGGTGGTGGGAAGGAGAAGTTGGGGCAGGGGGCGGAGCACCTGGCAGGAGGGAAGAGCGGGCGATGCCAGCTCTCTGTGACAGTCCTAAAACCAACCAACTGACTTCTTCAATTTGTCTCTCCAGAAGGAGATGGAAAACTACAAAGCCCCCTTCCACTACCTGGCCAAGCAGTTTCACCACCTGTACCGGGAGAAGCTGGAGGTTTTCCAGGCGCTGGTGTGAGGGGCTGGCTGGACCATTCCCCGCGCTGGAACCTGGCCGCGGGCTCCGTCTCCTCGGGAGATGGGAGAAGATAGAGTGGCCTGAGCCCTTCCAATCTATCGTGACAGCTCTAAATAAAATGAGAAAAATAGAGAAGCAGCAGCTCATTCCGCTCTTGGTCGGGGCAGCCCTGGTGCCCCTTTACACTTTGGCTGCTGCTTCCAGAGCAGCCTCCAGTGGTGGGAGCTGGTGCTTGTGACAGTGGGTGTCCTGCCCTCCCCGAAGGACCTCCCCGCAAGAGCCCACCCCATGCCGTAGTTGAGGTGCTCAGCTTGGAATCTGCCACGTGGCCAGGGGGCTGATGGCCCTCTCCTTATTCTAGCAGATTCGACTTTGCTGCCTGTCCCGCTGTCCACCTTGCTCCTCAGCCAGAGCTCCCTGGTGATGGCTACTGTCCCTGGCAAAAACAGTGCCCCCTGCCGGCTGCCCTGGGTGCCTCTTCTTGATAAAGACCCAGCCCCTCCCAGCTGCCGGGAACCCTGAGCTTGGCACCCAGGGAGCCAAGAACAAGGCCACTTTCCTTTAATGACCCTCCTCTCAGCAAGCCGGGAAGCGGTCATAATTCTTTGCACTGAGCTTGACTGTTTTCCATCCTGTCTCTGCTGCCAGATTAATCTTCCTAAAACGCCACTTTCATCATTTCACTCCCCTGATTGAAGACCCGTAGAAGTTCCTCGTCGCCCCTTACATCAGGGCTGCAGGCCGAGGTCTGGCATTGACTGTCACCCTCACCCGGGGGTCTCAGCTCCTTTCAGCTCCAGGGCCCCAGAGGGTCATCACCCTCTTTCAGTCGCCCTCTTGGTGGGAGTGGGGGTGCCGTGCAGGGTGCTGGCTTTGGCGGTAGGCAGATTCTGGGTCTGTCCCAGTGATAGCAGTCATAATGGAAATTAACTCTGGTTCCTGTTTATGACCTGCCATGTCTCTACATGAGCTGAGCACGTTACACGTATCAGCTAATTTAATCCTTACAACGTGGAGTCTCGCCGTCCCACTTTTACAACTGAGGAACCAGAGTCAGGATCATGGACGCCAGAGCCCGGCCCACAGCCGCCGCCTCCCTGCGTCCGCCTGAGCTTGGCCGGGAGGAAGTGGAGGTGGTGGCTCGGTCGCCCCTCGAGGTCACTGTGAGAAGTGAGATAACACGTGAAGGGCGTCGGCCACGTATCGACCACCTCAGGCCCCTCCCATCCCCCCTCCTGTTACTTCTCAACACAAACTCACTGTAGCCACAGCCATCTTCCCAGTGAGTCATTTCTTTCGGAAGATAGGGGCCTGCAATTTGCCGGGCATTTTCCTAGGCACAGGTCACGTCAAGCTGTGGGTCTCTGGGCCCGTGTTCCGGAAGGGAAGATCTACAATAAACAACCAAGGAGACACGGAGGGGACATTTCCAGTTGCCCCAGAATTGGTTACCGGGACCCAAGGCTGTGGCCAAAGAGATGCTAAGAAACCCACTTCCTAAAGAGATCACAAAAGGCTGGGGCCAGACACCTTCCCCGGGGCATCCTGGAGGTGCCCCGCCTCTCCACTCCTCCCTCTTTGCTGTTTATATAAGAAGATCGAGTGGTCAAGAGGAGGGGGGAGTGAGGGTGGACAGTGTTGGTGGATGGGTACCACTCCCTCTCCGGCCCCACCCCCAGAACCAGGCACTGGAGACCCCAGGAGAATCCTCCTAAGACGAGACTGCCGAGAAGAGGAGGCTGGCACCTTGCTCCCCAGCTGCATGCTCGCAGAGCTGCAGGAGCCTGGTGCCAACTGCAGGGACAGGGTGTTGAGGGCGTCCTTGGGGGAGCTTGGCACGCATCCCCTAGCCTTGTGCCTGGCTCCCTCCAGGTGGGGGGGGGGGCGGGGCAGAAGCCTGCGCCACCAGCAGGGGGAGCAGGTGCTCCCACCTCCGCTGTTCATGGCCCCCAGGGGGCTAACGTGGGGACCCACACAGAGGGTGAGACGCTGAGGGCAAAGTGTCGGTCCCTGTTCTGGGAAATGGGGACTTGGAGAGTAAAACAAAAATCCTTACCCTCAGGGTGCTTACATTCTAATGGGGTGGGAAAGAGGTTCACTTAGGGAAATCCAGGGGTCTGATGGATGGTAACAGAGCAGGGCGTGCAGAGGGTGTGCCAGGGAGGGGGTAGCAGTATGAAATAGGGAGGTTAGAAAGGATACCCCTGAGAAGGGGACATTTCAGCAAGATCTGAGAGGGCAGGATGTCTGGCCCCTCTCGGTGTGGTTGATTTCATAGGCCCCTCAGAAGTGGAAAGCCCGCCTTCCACTTTCTCTACCTGGCAGCGGGCACTGGGTCTGAGCTGCGTGCATGGACTTCTGGGGGATCTGGAGATGGATGGGACTCAGTCCCTGCCCTAGAATCACCTACAAGCCACAGAAGAGAAAGATGAGCCAACACTTCACTTCTAAACCCCAGTGGAGGGCTTCCCTGGTGGTGCAGTGGTTGAGAGTCCGCCTGCCAATGCAGGGGACACGGGTTCGTGCCCCGGTCCGGGAAGATCCCACATGCCGCGGAGCGGCTGGGCCCGTGAGCCATGGCCGCTGAGCCTGCGCGTCCGGAGCCTGTGCTCCGCAACGGGCGAGGCCACAACAGTGAGAGGCCCGCGTACCGCAAAAAAAATAAACCCCAGTGGAACCCCAAAAGCATAGGCGCCAGGATCCCCCACTGCTGTGGACGAGCACAGGAGCTGAGCACTTCTCCTGCTGTCTTTGGGACATTCCCTGTCCTCCACGGTTTCCTTCCTTCTGCGAGGAATGATCTGAGGCAGGGGCCTGGCCTCTTTCTGTTCACTCCCTGGCTCTGTGAAGCCGGCCCTTCTGCGGTACCTTTTGCTGCCTGCTGACATCACTTGGGTTCACCCACCAAGAGGGCAGAGAAGCCTGGGTGAGTGGGAGTGTGGGAACACAGCGGGGCCCATCGCGTTTTGGAGTGGTCGCTTAGAAATATAGACCCCAGTTCCAACATGGGCCCTCAGGCACTTTACAGGCTGAGTTCTTTGTTGGGGTCCCACCCCAGAAGAGTTCCCCATTCAGGTGTGGATGGCATGTGAGGCAGCCCCAGGGGGGTGTCCTGGGCCCAGTGGTTCACCCTGACACTGTTTTTGCCATGAGCACCAGCCCTTAGTTTTCCATGACGGGGAAAGTTGCCTTGGTTAGATGGTCTTCTGCGAGGAGACTCAGAGAGCAGGAAGCTACCTGCTGTAGCTAAAACACATGCATTCTGGTGCTAAAATGTGTATTTTAAAATGGTATACTGCAAATTAAAAGTTTCCTGTCCCGACCTGGGATAGCAGTCAGAGCAGATTCAGCAGAGCCCAGGATGGGAGCTGAGAATCATGCTAACCCAGATCTCTTGGAGGAGTTTTTGATTCTGAGAGAAGCTTTTGGTTTTGCACCTGCCAATCCCATCCCTGGGTCCATCTCGGTGCGGGGGCCCTGCTGCATATCAGGATGGCTGAGGCTGTGCCGTCAAGGAGCTCAAGTCTCACAGGTAAGAAGGGTTTCCAGGGACCTCGCAGGGAAACACCCAGTGTCAACCAGGGAAAAGCATTCCAGACAAAGGGAACCACACATGCAAAGGCCCTGAGGCATGAAGCAGGGTCCCCCTTGAGGAACTGTGCGTTAAGCACTGGGTGAGGAGTGAGGGGTACCCAGCTGGTGAGAGGTTGGAGAGAAGGCAAAACAAGAGCATGGAGGTTTGGGTACATAGACCAGAGAAGTTGGACTTTTTCCAGAAAGAAATGGGAAGCTTTAAGGGTTTTAACAGAGGCGACTCACCTGGATTTCCGCTTTAGAAAGATCAGCCTGGGGGGAAATCGGTGGAGGCAGTGGGAGAGGAGGTGCTTGGAGAATAAGGAGACCAGTTCAGAGACGTCCCAGTATTCTGGCTGAGAGCTGACGGGGAAGATGTGGAGACAAGGCTTCACCCCTCTCCAGCATCAACAAAAACTTTGTATTTTCAGCCCAATTTAGAATTGTCTTCTCCCCCACCCCACCCTTTTCCTCAGAACACCAACCGATTTCTTTTTTTTAAACACGTTATCCTTTATTTACTTTAGAGACAGAGAAAACACAGAGAGAGGGACTTCTTTGGGTTGCAAATTGTTAGTGATGGAGCCGGGATGAAGACCTTGGGCTTGCCAGCCCTCGGTGGATTTTATGATATTTATGTATACGATGCCCGCTCACTCTTGCTCTGCCAGTAAACAGAGCTGATCAATATGAAGAGGACAGCCACGAAGAGCTCGTTTCCATCCTAACAAGGCAAGAGGACTGGGAAGATTCATCAGGAGAAAGTATCGAACAGCCAGTGTCTGAGTTTTACCTGTGATGTGACGGGGGAGAAAGTGCATTTTTGCGGAAGCCTTTATGTAACTGTCCTAGGGACAGAGGGGGTGACTCCAGAATGGAGCATGGTGGCAAACGACCAGGAGAGCAAAGACAGTGTCAGTTCCTAGCAGGCAAGAACCACATCGGATACTCCTTATTGGCCCTCTAGAAGCATCTGGGGTTTAGTGGAAAAAGCAATGGTTTCACGTCAGAAGAATGGAATTAGAATTGCTGCTGTGTGTCTCCAGGCAAGGCACTCACCCTCTCTGATGGCCAGCACCGGCTTCCCTGTTATCAAATGGGGATGACGGCATCAACCTTACATATTATCGTGTGTAGATTGAGATGTATAAAACCTCCTTCTACAAAGCATGGTGTATTAAAAAATCCAGGTGATTTCCAAAATTTCTTTACTGGCTTTTTTATGAGCATAAAAGTAATGTATGGTTATTGCCAAAATAAAGTCAGAAACTATTACAAAATATAAAGAAGAAAATGGAAATTACTCAACTCCTTCCATCCAGAAATAGCCACCATTAACATTCTGGTGTGTGTACTTCCGTCCTTTTTCCTCTGCATATAAAAATACATACATATTTTTTTTAACCAGAAATGCAATATTGCCACATATGCTGCTTGAAATGTTTCTCCTTTCGCTTAAAAATATCTTGCGGACATCATTTCAGACCAAAAAATACAGTTTTATGTGATCATTTTATTTCTTTTTAAATCATGAAAATTTTAAACATACACAAAAATAAAGAGAACAGTGTAACAGATGCTCCTTTGCCCATCAGCCAGATTCAGAACTTGTAAGCTTTTGCCTCCCTTGCTTCACCTTCTTCCCCCTTCCGTTATTATTGTCGTTATAACCGTTTAAACCTAATACTAACCCTCTTGCAGTGTGCCTCTAAACCTATCTCAAGGTTATTATTACACCTGACAAAATTAACAGTAATTCCTTAAGAGCACTGAATGCCCAGTCAGGATTCAAATTTCTCCAGTTAGCTTCAAAAGGTTCTCTTACAGCTGGTTTATCACATGATCCTTTTTAATGACCCCCTGTGGATGGATACCGACTTTGCAAGTTGCCACTCATGAAAAGCACGGAGGGCAACATCTTTCTGCACATATTCGCGGACCCCTGTCCAATTATTTCTACAGGACAAATTCCTAGAAGGGGACTTTCCAGGTCAAAGCCTATGCATTTTTTTTAAGGCTTTTAATAGCATTTGACAAATTGCCCTCCAGAGAAATTGTACCAATTTACACTCCCACCAGCAGGGACTGGCACCCTGGACGGCTTTGGGTTGTTAATGAAAGGAAATTAAGAGGAGAGAAAGCAGGTGGGGAGGAAAAGGGGAAAGGAAGAGAGGCCTGGAGGGAGAGGATGCAGAGAGCTCCTCGGAGCTCTCGGTGGCCCCCAGGGACCAGCCCTCCCGCGCGCCTGAGAGCAGCTCGGAGAGGCAAGTGTCCCAGCCCACTGGTGACTGCACCAGATTAAGTCCTAAAGCAACGATTCAATCGAGACGGAGAACAAAGCTTGAGCAAAGACTCTTCGATCCATTCTAATTAGGAGCTGCCTTTCCAGAGAAATCAGGAACAGGCTGCCACGGCTGAAGGTGGAAAAAAAAAGGAAAAAAAAGGAAAGCTGCAGCCCAGCTGTGCTTGGAGCTTGTCTGTTTTCCGAAAATCCCAAGAAAGAGCTCCGTCCATTGTGCACACAATCCAGGGACCCTGTTCTGAAGGTTATAGAATTCAGCTTGGGCCAAGGGTCTCCATCCCCAAAGGGTGTGCTGGGCAGGGGGGACTTTCTGTTCTCGCCCTTGCTAAGGGCACGGGGAGGAGGGCAAGGAAGTAGTAGGCACTTACCTTGTTTCTCCTTCATTTTTGCTGTAGCTTAAAACCTACAATCTATTTCAGATTTGAGAAGAGGAACTAAAATTAAGATACATTTGAGGCCTGGCTCTACATGCAAATATGGAGACCAGGCTGGTTCTGGTTCTTGCAGCCTGGGTTTATGTTGGAGTTTTGTTCGGTAGGTGGAGGTCATGATGCTTTGCTTGCCTTTGACTCTCCCCCTCCCGTTTGCACTATGCTCTTCCCATGTCGCGTACAAGCGCTCAAAGAAGGACTCGTCCAAGGGTCACCATTAGCCAAGCTTCAGTGACAAAGCCATTCCAACTGTAAGCACTGAGCATCCTAACATAAGGACTGCAGTGAGTTCATGGTCCAGAACTTCCTCGGGTGCTGTATCCTTTGTAAGACGGTATTTAAATTAAGAGCACGCAGGATCCAGGTCACGGTGGATTCTTGCTGATAGCGGAGGATGTTTTCAAGCAAAGATCAAGAAACAGCTTCCCGAACAACATATCGGCAATTCACTGTGAATTTCAGGATACATCTTGGGGAAGCTTGGGTCTCTTCCATCAGGCTTCCTTCAGCTGTTCTAACAGCTCCCTCTTCTAACAAGCAGAGGTGGTGACAACTCCAAGAAGCAGAGCGTGCAGCCGTGCGCCTGCACACGGCGTTCTAGGCTCTGGAGTCAAACAGCTCTGGGTTCAGGTGTCCACTCAGGCACTTTGTCACAGAGTGACCCTGGGCAAGTCACTTCACTGCTCCAGGCCCTGGAACATCACCTCCCTTGGATGGTTGCTGAAGATTCGCAATAGGGCGGTACTTACAAAACACTCGGCCCACGTTGGAACAGTACCTGTTCAGGCTCTACTATTATTATTGCTGTGTGGTCCCCACCCTGGGTAATCCCAGGATGAAGAAGTTGAGTCTGCTGTCCCCCGACCCTTCATCCAAAGGAGCTCTGGGACTGGGGGGCCTGGGTCCCCTATGCGTGAACCCTGGGAAATGGCCGGCCATGGCCCGGAGAAGACTGGAGAGAGACTGGACCAGGGTGGGGGGGCGCCAGGAGACCTGGGTTCAAGTCCACCTCTTCCCTGCACTGGACTTTGCCCCTGGGGTGTATGTGATGACAAGGTTGGACTGATGATCCCTAAGAGTATTCGCTGTTCTAACTTCGTTGGTTCTCCATGCCCAGCAGGCAGGCGAGAAGGGCTTAACAACTGCTCTGGGCACAGAGCTGATGCATCTCAGTCAGCCCTGGCCTTCTGAACGCCAACCATGTGCCAGGCCTTGCTCTCGGCGCAGGGTCTTCAAGGCTGAACAGGAGATGTTAGGCCCCTCTCCTTGTCCCATACAGTCTAGCGGGGGAGAGAGGCGATAGCACGTTTATAAACACGTGTATAACCAAGTTGTAAAAGCCGCTTAAAGGAAAAGACCAGAGCCGTCTGAACAAGACCACAAAGGAGGCCTACTTTAGGTTGGGGAGAAGGTTGTCCAGCGAAAGCCTCTCCACTGAAATATGAAGGGGTACGAGCTGGGCGTGAAACAGGGAAATTGTGTGTCAGCCAGAGGGAGCAGCATGTTCAAAGGTCCTGAGGCAGAGAGGAGCAGCAGCCCCAATCCCCTAGCACATCTCACAGAGCTTACTTCTCGGCCCTCACTCTCCCAGGGTTTCCACATGGGGGGACTCTCACCCCCAAGAGAATCGAAGACACCAGATATGGAACAGATGCTCAGATATGGGCCTTGAGCTAAGGTGGCTGTACCCACTCTTTCCTTTATGGCATGGGCAGCCCTTGGGCTCCACACAGGACTGACTCACCACCAGGCCCGTGCACAGGCTGCAAAATCAGGCCTGAGGGAGGACTCTGCTGAGCCTCAGAGGTGAGAGACAGAACCACGTGGAGCAGGAGAGGCTCCGAGACCCCCAGACTCTAATTGGGCGGGGTGCGGAGGCACCTTCATCGACCCAAAGCTCCCATTGCATAGATGGGAAGATAAGACCGGCTCCAGCTGCTCCAGCGCACAGCCCAGGCAGCTCACACACCACGTTGCCCTCCCTTCCCTCCCACCCTCCCTGTGAGAGGGCAGCGCATGCGCATTTGAGGGCCAAGGAAATCAAGGCCCCCGGGAGGTGAAGTGACTTGTCCCAGCCCCACAGCCAGCCAGGGGGAAGGCAGAGGAGCCCCCAGCCAGCCCCTCCTCTGTGCCCAGCATCTCACATCCTTTACCTCTCTTAATCCTCACAACCACCTTTCCAGGTGGGCGTGGTTTGGCTCATTTTACAGGTGAGGAAACTGAGGTTCAGAGAGATAAAGCCAGTGACTCAAGTTCAGCCAGAAAGTGGAACCCACAGAGAACCTGTGCTCTTTGTGTCACCAAGAAGCAGCCCCAGTAGGCGAGCAGGTACCCAGGAAGGACACCGCGGCTAGGGATGTTTGAGGACAGGCCGGCAGGGAAGCAGCTGTCCTGGAGAACTTGCGAGGAAAACCCACATAATAAACACTGGGAGCTCTGGGAGCTGGGGAAAGGCCTCCCAGGAAGGGCAGAGGTAGAGGGTATGAAGTGTTGGAGAGGGGCGGGTAAGGGACCAAGGTCACACTCACTGAGGACCGGGCGCACAGTAAGGCCTCGGCAAACCTGAGTTCCCCGACCGCCCCAAGGGAGGTCCTGCTGCCACCACAAGCCACGCACTGAGGGTCACGCACTCCCTGAGGCATCTGTAGGGTGGCCCGCACCCCGCCCCTCCCCCCGCACTCTCCTGCCACCCTCCCCCACTCCAGTCCTGCGTCAGCTGCCCCAGAGCCCCTGGGACCCACGTCTCGAACACCCGGGACTGCTGGGCGTCTGGGCCATGTCTCATCACACCTCACCGTGCTGCGCGGTAGCCCTGGGCAGCCGAGCTTGTCGGCTTCTCCAGGACAGCAGCAAGGGCAGCGGAGCCCAGCGGAGGCAGAGACAGACAAGATGGGACCGGCAGACCCTCCTGACCCCGTTCAGACAACGCTCATTCCCAAGACCATCTGCTCAGCCAGGCGCAGGCCACGCAGGGCACTGGGGCAGAAAGAGCCGGCACCAGGCTGGCCATGTGCTGGCCTCCGGGGCCTGCCCAGTCAGGAGGCCCGGTTGGCCTTTCCTCTGCAGCTGCCAGCACTGG
This sequence comes from Tursiops truncatus, assembly GCF_011762595.2. NCBI lineage: Eukaryota > Metazoa > Chordata > Mammalia > Artiodactyla > Delphinidae > Tursiops > Tursiops truncatus. The sequence goes on from NC_047044.1 coordinate 11,184,803, forward strand.
CCAGCCTGTAGGGGCGCCAGGCTCCAGCCCAGACCCTCCCTGACAGAGGCGCCAGGGGTGGGGGGCAAGGAGGGACTCTGTGACCTAAGAGTGTGGGACAGGGGCCTGGGGAGGGGTGGAGCTGAGGCACCAGGTGTGTGTCCCCCTGTGAGAGACGAACACTGCAGGCTGGATGCAGAGAACAGAGGCCCTCTGATGCCCAGATACTCCCTGGCCTCCAGGGTAACCCCAGAGCTCCAGAGACCGATGAGCGCCGCCCGAATGACTTCCAGAGCCCCCACCCCTCCCCTTTCATCTGCTCCAGCCCCTCTAATCCTGGTTTGCCTTGGTCACCATGGTGACACTGTCCCGGCATCCATCAGAACACGTCACTCCATCTGCATAAAGCCCTTCAAAGGCCTCCTATGTCCCTAAGTTAATGACCCAGATCCTTGTCCTGGCCTGCACACCCATCTCACCTTGTCCCATCTTGTCCCATCTCAGACACACACACACACACACACACACACCACTGTTGGTGTTTTAGTTTCAAAGACCTTTTTTCAATTCTATGTTTGCAACTCTTCCGTGCCTCAGTTTCTTCACCTATTAAATGGGGTACTTAATAGTGTCTTAGTTTTGGTTACTCCAAAAACAGCCCTGGAGACAAGTGTTCAGGAGCAAATAGTTATTTTCGAGGTGACCTCAGAAGCACAGTGTGGGGAGGGGGAGTGAGACAGGGTGGGAGAAAATCTGAGGAGGTGCACACTGATGGCGGTACCCCTGCGGCATGGGGCATCCAATCACCTGGGGCTTCTGAGAGGCAGTGTCAAGCTGCCTCAGAATCGCCCACTAATGGGGAGGAAGCCGGGATATTTATCCTCCCATTCCCATCAGTTATTGGCGAGGGCAGTCCTGGGGAGTGTAGACTCTCTGGTACCTCCAGCCAACAGAAGCTACCAGCAAATGTGAGAACTGTCCTTAGATGACCCCTGGGGTGGGCAGAAGGAATACAGGCAGGGCATTCGTGGCTTCTGCAACTGGGGATATCTCTCTCATAGCATTGTGCAGATTAACTGACATAATACTTATAAAGTGCTTAATACAGTGTCTGGCACATAGTAGGTACTCAGTCTGAGCTATAATAATATTAATGTCATTATTGTTGTTGTCACGACTGGCATAAAACTCTCTCAGACCTCAGGGCCTTTGTCCAGGCTGTTCCCCGTGCCTAGCACACTCTTCTCTGCTCATCCTCTCTCCACTTGGTTAACATCTGCCTTGCTTCAGGTCTCAGCCCAAATGTCACCTCCTCAGGGAAGCCCTCCCTGACCACTGGATTAGATCGGGTTCTCCCTTAGATGTGCTCAGAGCACCTACTCCGCCCCTTTCTTTCAGGGGATTTAATTATTGTTGTCACTTTAAATTTATTTGCACGACTGTTTGCGATTCTCTGATTCTCTGCTCATTGCTGGTCTCTTCCATTGGACTGCAAGCTCCCTGAGGACACAGGCTGGGTCTGTTTTGTTCACAGAGACCACCCCAGGGCCTAGCACAGGGTTCCTGCACAGGAGATGCCCCAAAACAAACTGGCGGAGTAGAGAGAGGAATCTGAGTGGGGAAACAGGCACAGAATGAGTAAAACACAATGATGTCAGTGCCAGAGCAGAGGTATTTACGAAGAGCTCTGGGAGCGTGCACGAAAGACAGATTCATTCCTTCTTCAGTAACTGTCTCTAGAACACCTATTCTGTGCTGAGCACAGGGCAGGCAGTGCTAAAGAAAACAGGCAGTGTCCCGGCCCTCCGGGATCTTCCCATCCCATGGGGGTAGGGGGCATCCGTGCAGGGAGCAAAGCGGAGTAGGAAAGGTGTGGAGGAACAAGGCTGTGTGCCAAGCCAACCCTGCTTCATCTTCCTCCTGAGCACCAGAAAGACTACATTTCCCAGTTTCCTTGCAGCTCGGTGGGGTCATGTGACTAGCTGTCACCAGTGGAATGTGGGAGGAAGTGAGGTGCAGCACTTCCAGGCCTGGCCCGTAGAAACCTCCCCCCAGATCTTCCACACTCCCTTCATAGGCCTACAGAGCCCTACAGCAAGGGTCAGCAAATGTTTCTGTGAAGGTCAGAGGGCAAACATTTTAAGTTTTGTGGGCCATCCAGTCTCTATGCCAGCTATGTAGCTAGTGGACGTGGCTGTGTCCCAATAAAACTTTATTTACAAAAACAGGTCCTCATCTGCCAGCCTGTCTTAGAGGATGGTAGAGCCACTGGACAGAGGAACTGAACCCCCCCATAGCTGCGTGGAACAGAGCTCACCTAACTCACCCCAGCCAACTTTGACTCAACTGTGCTCTGAGTGAAAAATAAACTCTTGTGTGTTAACCACTGTGGTGTTGGGGTGTATTTGTAACACACAGCAAATACTAACGAACATGGAAGGCTTCACAGAGGAGGTGGCACTCATCTTTGTCTTTGACATGGGAGTAAGGTACTCTCCAGGCTGGCAAGATGTGGAAGGGAATTCTTAGGGAAGATGGGAACCCTGTGAGCCAACTCATTGAAGAGTGGAGTGTGGAGGATATCATAGGGCTTGTGCTGCAAAAGGGACATAAAAAAGTGGTCCCAAGGGAATTCCCTGGCGGTCCAGTTGTTAGAACTCCGCACTTTCACTGCTGAGGCCCGGGTTAAATCCCTGGTCAGGGAACTAAGATCCCACAAGCCACGCAGCACAGCCAAAATAAAATAAAATAAAATAAGAAGAACTTCTCTTTAAAAAAAAAAAAAAAGAAAGAAAGAAAAATGGTCCCAAAGGACTAAGAAGGAGGAACTGGATGTTTGGAGATAAAGCTAAGGAGAGAGGGATAGAAAGCAACCACACTCTTGGAGACTTGCTGTTCCCTCCACACTGTGTGTTTCCCCCATTTCTGTGCCTTTGTTCATGTGGTACCCCTGCCTCACATGCCCTTCCTTCTCCCACCTGCTTTGACCCCACCCTTCCTTTAGGACTTAATGAAGTCCCTGGGTGCCCCAGTGTTCAAAGCGGCAACAGAGTTTCTCAACAAGAGTGCAGACTTTTAGAACAGAGAGTCCTGGGTGCAAATCCTGCTTCTGTCAATAAGAGAAGCCAAAAAACAGACTGTTCAATATAGAGGAGCCAGGACTTTCTGGGTTTCAAAACTTTTCTCATTCCCAATCTATCCACATGACAAATGATTCTCAAGAGAAGAAATGACACCCAGGCAAAGATCAAAGCCACTATCAGGAAAACGGTGTAAACATGAATCCAAGGTGTGACTATGAAGTCTTTTTTTAAGACCTGAGAAAAATTTCGAGTGCCTCATAGACCCTCTCAAACCCACAAAGTCCTTCTGAGGATCTTAACAGCATATGCTGTAGACCCTTTCTGTTAAATAATCAAAATTTGAAGAATCTCAAGGGCAGCCTTGCCAAGAGCCCAAAGTAAAAAAGAAATTGGTGGGTGTGCCTTTTGTTAAATGGAATGAATTACAAATTGTTTCATAGGAAACCCACAAAACTTTGAAAGGAATTGTTTGGGCTATGAATGAGTGGGACAGAGAGAGCACCAAATGAAAAGAGAGCTCTTTAGAACCTCAAATCTCTATGGGTAGGAGGCAGGCTAAGAAAATCACTCAGCTGCAGACCCTGGTCATTTCTTAAGGAAATAACAAGAATGTCTCAGAGAAAAGAAGCAAGAACCTAGAGGGCAGCGTCAAGAACCACAAGAATCATTGGCAACATGTTCCCAGATGGATTTCAGAATTGCTATGGTCCAGTGACTGCTGTGTGCCTCCTGCAACCCTTCTTTTAGTGGGAGCGTCTATGATGGTTGTCCTATCACCTGTGTCACCTTTGTTTGCTGGCTGTGGGGCAGAGGGCAGAGAACTTGTTTCTTTAGCTCACAGATCTTCCTATTGAGAGGAGTGGTGCTCAAGGATTTGTACCCAAGGAATTCCGCCTAAGGAGACATGTCCCTACCTGCACCTGATTTAGATGACAAGGTCTTGGGAGAGGAGAATAAGTATCTTTTGCCTGTGGAGGTACGTATCAGTTTGCTATAGGGCCGCCATAACAAAGTCACAGACTGAGGGGCTTAAACAACAGAAATTTACTTCCTCACAGTTCTGGAGGCTAGAAGTCCAAGATCAAGATCTTCCGAGGGCCACGAGGGAAGGATCTGTTCCTGGCCTCTCTCCTTGGCTTATGGATAACAGTCTTGTCACTGTACGTCTTCACATTGTCTTCCTTCTGTATGGGTCTGTGTCCAAATTTCCTGTTCTTATAAGGACACCGGTCAAGTCCCATTGGATTAAGGCCCACCCTAATGACCTCATTTCAACATAATCATATCTTTAGAGACCCCATCTCCAAATAGTTACAGTCTGATGTACTGGGTGTTAGGATTTCAACATATGAATTTTCCAGGTGGGGTGACACAGCTCAACATAACACCGAGGGACGTGAGTTGTTATGAATCATTCTGGCCAGAGGGTACATGACGGCACATTGTATTTTCCAAAGATCCTCCCACATGATCTTCCTACAGGTGATCAGCCAATTCCCCTACCGAGAGGTGAGGGTCTGTGTCCCCGCCCCCTAAACCTGGACGGACTTGTGTGACTGCCTTAGACTATAACACTATTGCCAATAGAGTACAACGTGAGTGACACTATGTGACTGGGTTCTAAGAAGTTGTTTTGCCTTTAATAACCTAGCTTCAGAAGTCACATAGTGACTGTGAGGAGGCCCAAGCCACGTGGAGAGGCCAAGTACAGGCATGCTGGCTGCCAGCTCCAGGTGAGGTCCCAGCCCCCAGCCATACGAGAGAGGAGGCCTATGGGAGGACTCCAGCCGCAACCCAGCCACCATTTGACTGTGACCCCATGAGACCCCAGGCGGGAACTACAAAGCCAAGCCCAGTCACCCCCAGAACCAAGACAGATAATAAGAATAATTAATGATTGGTTTTGTTTGACACACATCCCCCCACTAGATTTGGGGTGGTTTTCAATGCAGCAAAAATAACTGATGCAACTGGGGTGAATATAAGAATCAGGGCAGGGCTTCCCTGGTGGCACAGTGGTTAAGAATCCGCCTACCAATGCAGGGGACACGGATTCGAGCCCTCGTCCGGGAAGATCCCACATGCCACGGAGCAACTGAGCCCGTGTGCCACAACTGCTGAGCCTGCGCTCTAGAGCCCGTGAGCCACAACTACTGAGCCCTGTGCTACAACTACTGAAGCCCACACGCCTAGACCCCGTGCTCCACAACAAAGAGTAGCCCCCTCAATGAGAAGCCAGCGCACGGCAACGAAGAGTAGCCCCCGCTCGCCGCAACTGGAGAGAGCCCACACGCAGCAGTGGAGACCCAATGCAGCCAAAAATAAATAAATAAATTTATTAAAAAAAAAAAGAATCAGGGCAAAACAGAAGGGAAGAGGCAAAGATGGGAGGAAGGAAGAGGGAGAAAGAAGGAACTAGAAGTGCCACAGGGCAGGGATTTTGTGGGCCTCATTCACGGAAGAGGCCTGGCACAAACTAGGTGCTCAGTTAATACTCATCAACTAAATAAATGAAGGAGAAACTTCCCTGGTGGTCCAGCGCAACTAAAAGATCCTGCATGCCGCAACTAAAGATCCCGCGTGCAACAACGAAGATCCCGCGTGCTGCAACTAAGACCTGGCGTAACCAAATAAATAAATTAAACAAATAAATTTTTTTAATAATAATAAATGAAGGAAAGGGAGAGAGAAGGACCATAACTCTGAGTGAGCTGCATTTTTTTATGCACATTTGGAGACAAACTCCAGCATGGACCCAGGAGAGACTATAAATTCCCAGACAGAGCCCTTTGGCTGCACAAGATCCAATGTGACCTGGGGCTCAGAGGGCAGATTGCACTTGGGCAACCAGCAGTAGGACCCCCTGGACTGATGACTTCGGGCAGGGTGGGGCAGGCATGGAGTCTGGGAAAGACCCCGTGGAGGAGCCAGACCTGCCCAGCTCTCAGAGGCTGGTCCACAGCATGGCCCAGATCTTAGAGGCTGGTCTACTCACTCTGCCTAAAGACCCCAACTGCCCCGGACCTGCTCGAACTTGCTTCCTGTCTTGTTGACCAGCCCTTCCTCCCCAACTCTCTAGCCTTGAGGTTTTGTATACTCTTGTTCTGTTTCATGTTCTCTATTTCCAACAAACAGCCGATCCTATCTTGTGGTCTATTTCATCCACTTTTCATTTCTTTGTCCCCTGCATCCTATTCTTCCTCTTCCAACAACTTTCTTCCAGGACTCTGTCTCTCCTCTATTCCATCCTCTTACTGTTCTTTCTAGGACTTTCCTTTTGTTCTTTTCAACATTTTAGTCCCTCTAACCCTGTTGTCACCCTTGAATCTCTTTTGCTAATTTGTCTTCTCCCCCCTGTTTTGGCCCCTTTCTCGCCCATCCCTCTCATCTCATCCGCCCTCGCCCTTTCAAATGTGTGAGCATCTGTCTCACTCTCTCCCTGTCCCAGCTCCTCCCTGCATTTTCTCCTCTTTCTTCTCTTCCTCAAACTGGGTTGTGAATGCCATCTGCCTCAGAGCAGGACACGCTGTAAAGCCGAGGTTCCCGGAGGGCCAGGTTGTGATCATTTTATTTTTACAACGTCCTTGGATAGATCGAGGTGTTTCTGCAGGGTGGGGTCGCCTGCTGGGTGGGAGGGGACCAAGACGGCGAATAGCACTTGAGATTAATATAGGTCACTTGCTGAGCAGTGTCCCAGTGGTCCCGGGGAGAGGAGAACCTCGTCATCTGGGGCCGGCTCTGCAGAGGTGGCCGCAGCGCCGTCTCCAGGAAGATGCAAGGAGGGCCTCCTCCGATGGCTGGCAGGCGAGGGAGCCAGCCTGATCTCACAGGAAACACAGAGAGCCCTTGTGCCCAGCTCTGCTGCTGTGTTCTTGGGCTAACTGCTTAACTCTTTTAGTCCTCAGCATTCTCGTCTGCAAAATAGAACTATCACCCCCAGAGCCATCAGGGACGTTTGTAAAATGGGGAAGAAGCAACATTTTATTTATAACTTCACTGTACCGGGTACTTCCACACCTTGCCACATCTAACCTCCCAGCCAAAGAGGCAGCCCAAGAGACTCTCATTATATAGATGATGAAATCAAGGTTTAAATGTCCTGAGGGCTGAGCTAAACGAGATTAGAGATCTGAAAAGAGCTCTAGAGCTACTCCTGGTTGACAACTGCGTGATTCCATCTCCTCAGCTCTTTCCAGCACAGGACTGGAACGGGCAGTTTCGGGCATCTTCGGGAAACGGCAGGAAACATCTTCATTTGTTTAACTGATACTGTCGAGTGCCCATTGTGTGCCCGGCACCGAGCAGGGGGACAGGGATATGATGGTGGGCAGAGCAGACAAGATGCCTGTCCTCACGCAGTCTGTGGAGAGACTTCCAGAAAAAGCAAACCACATATACAAGTAAAAACACTATGACAGATTATACAGAGTGAAGGAAACACACAGAGTGCCACGAGAGAGAAAAGTCAGGGGACCTAATTTAGAGAGAAGGCAGAAAGAATCATCCCTGAGAGAATTTCTGTTGCAGTCAGAAGGAGGAGCTGGTGTTGCCCAGGTGACGAGCATAAGAAAAGTATGTTCCAGGTTGAGGGGTGAGTATGGGCAAAGGCCCAGGGGCAGGAAAGAGCATATAGTATGGTGAAAGAATCGAAACATGGCCAGGGAGCTGAAGAGAGAGAGAGCTAAAGGCAGGGGCAGTGACAAGAGGTGGGCCCTGGGGGGACAGGAAGGGCCACGTCACACAGGGTACTGGGGAGGTATGTGAGCCTAGCTAAAGGTTTTAAGCAAGGACTTGACATGAACTGATTTCTGTTTCACAAAAAAAAAAATTCCTCTGGCTGCTGTGCAGAGAAGACGCTGCAGAGGAAGGAGTGAGAGCAAAAAAGAGAAGACCCCTAAGAAACATGTAAGCAGGAGATGACAGCAGCTTAAATAAAGAAAATACTCAGACTTTTACAGTTTGTAAATCTCTTTCACTTGCCCTTGGGAGAGCAGCATTATTGTGCCCATTTGATGGATGAGAAAACGGAGTCTTCAAGAGGTTAAAATGGTTCGTACAACATGACTCATCTAGTGAGTGCTGGACTCTGGATTGTAGGCCCAGGTATTCCCATGCCATCTACACCCCTTTCCTTTCTATCGAAGAGTTAAACGTGTGCCAAGTGAGAGTTCAAAAATCAGCTGTTGGGCCTTTGCAATGTGCAATCTTTGGGCACCCTCCTTGTTCTTTTCATACGTTAAGCTTCCTAAGTCTTCCTAAATCTTGGTTTAACCTGTGAGATAGGGATGATGACCTGCCCTTCCTTCCAGGGCTCTTTTGAGAATTCAATGATAATGGATGTAAAGCACTTAGGAGAAGGTCTGGCACACAGTAGGTGCTCAATCAATGTCAGATTGTCAGATCTCCTTTCCTTTGAAGAGGACGGAGGGTCCAGCCTGCCTGGCTTCAAGAGCCGGTGACACATGCCCGCTGTCATGCCACTGACCCTGGGTGATGGATTTGACAGTCAGCCATGCCGCATGCCCAGCACAGGCTCTGAGCACCGGCAGGAAGGCTGAGTCAGTCCTCTGGGTGAGTCCCCACGCTCTGGCCATGAATTTATAGAGGAGGAGCCAGTCCTACAGCTGCCCTCCGGCCAGGAGGTCCCTGCGCAGTCCCCAGCAGCAAACCACCCATGGCTGGTTCCAGATCACATCTCCTCCTAACCACACGCCCAACTCCTGGGTTCAGCCAACTGCCAGGTCTTTCCCAGGCCCAAGAAATGTGAGCAGCATATGAGAACGGGAAGCCTGTCCTTGCCCGCAGCGGACTTCCTCGTCAGGACGCGAAGAGTCCACGCTTCTGCAGAGCCTCGCCACAGAGTCTACGGGGACAGGCTGGGTCAGGGGCTCAGAGCCTCCTGACGCGCCCTGCGCTCTACCTCACACCCCTCGCCCGTGACACCCTCCCTCTCTTCCCACCCCCGCCCCTGCCCAGAGGCACATCCTCCCCTCCCCGCCTGAACACAGAGCCAGGGTCAGTGACAGCCAAGTGAAAAGAGCCTGTGTCCCTGGATGACCAGAGGCAGCAGAGCCCGCCCCCCCTCGCTGCTGAATGGACTCTATGCAAGTAAAGCAAGTAAAACACGCTCTCTGCGCTAAGCCACTGAGGTTTGGGAGTTCATCTCTTTCTAGAATTACCCCCAGCGAATCCCACTAGCAACTGCCATCAAAGGAATAGACAGCTGCTCAGGGAAAGTGGGGAGGTGAGCAGAGAAGGGGTCAGGGAGCGGGTACTGGGGAGCGCAGATGTTTACGGGATGCGCAGAGGATGAGCCGTCTGCAAGGGAGGCTGGGATGGAGAAAGCGAGAGGTAGAAGGAAACCTCGAGAGGGTGGTAGCACGTAAGCTGAGAGAAGCAAGGGCTTCTAGAATAGAAGAGACATCGGAAGGCCCAGTGCTACCCAGAGCGCCAGTGATGGAGGTCTGCAAGCCGTCCAGCGGAGCTGGTGACATAGGGGTAGCTGCTGTCCTGGCTGAGGGCAGCTTAGAGGAAGGATGAGGAAGTGAGTCTGGACGGAAACAAGCGTTGAAAGCCTGGCTTGAAAGCGGTAGCCGCAGAGGGAGATAGAGTGGCAGGGGGCTTGGGGGTGCTCTTGCTGAGGGCTTGGGGATGCCCTTGTTAAGACTGGGGCACGTTTACACACCAGCGAGGAAGAGGCAGTTGTAGGAAAGGGATGTGTCATTTGAGGTGCAGGCTTTGTTTTTGCCATATCTGTGCCTTTCATCTCAGGCTGCCTCAAATCCTACTTGAAAGTAGAGTATAAATAAATGATCAAATAATAAGACATTGTTCGTCCCCTGCCAGCTGGTGACCTTGAAAGGGTCTTCAGAACTGTTCTGTCCTCTCCTGGCTTGTGCCAGGTTTGCTCCATCGTTCGCAGTAAACAAACACTGACCACGCCACCGCCACATGCCAGGCCCTGGGCCAGAGACACAGGACCAGAGCCCAGCCTCCACCCTCAAGGAGCACACGGTCTGATGGTGCAACGGACACGACCTCAGGAGACACCGCGACTCCCGCACTGAGAAATGCACTCGAGGTACAGAAGTCATTTGGAGGGAGGAAGGAGTCTCTCAGGACTTAGGGGGGTGGGAGGATAATAAAGGACCTTAGGGAAGAGGTAACACCTAACCAGGACTTTGAATGACACTCAGGAGTTCACGGGGCAGAAAGAGGCACTGCATGTGCAAAGGCCCTGAGGTACGGCAGAGCAGGAGCCTACAAGGACTTTGACCTTGGAGGAGCCTAAAAGTGAAAACCAGAGTAGATGAGATGAGACTGGAAGTGGGGGCAGGGGCCAGGTCATCAACCTTCCCTGCAGAATCACTTTGTTTCCTGGAGATTTTAACAATATCTTGTCCAGTGGAATGAACTTATGCTCTCCAGTCCCCGGTTTTAGGGAGAAAGTTGAGGATCAGAGGAAAACTATAGGGATTCATCGTAGAGGGTCTACTCTGAGCCAAGCTGTGTTCCAGAAGCTTGTGGGTGAGTAAAACAGGCAAAGAACTTCCCCCCTGAGGAGCTGACATGCTGGTCTCAGGAGTCAGACAATAAATAGCAATCTTAACTCACCTTAAGTAAATTGTGTAAGATGCCAGAAGGTGAGACTTGCAATGAAACCAAGAAAAAGTAGGACAGGGTGAGTGGGATTGAGATTTGAGGGTGTGGGATGTGGGTGATGCGATCTTAGTGTGGCCAGGGAGGAAGGGGGTGTCCAGCAGAGATGCAAAAGAGGTGAGGGGTGAGCTATGTGTGTATCTGGGGCAAGTAAAACCAGCCAGTGTGAAGGCCTTAAGGCAGGAATGTGCCTAGTATGCTGGGGGACAGCAAAGGGACCCGTCTGGCTGAGCAGAGAGGACAGCGAGGGGACTATGAGATAGGAGGCCAGGTCAGTGGCCCTGGAGGCCACTTCAAACCTTTGATTTTATCCAGAGTGAAATGGGGAGTCACCACCCAGGCTCAGGCAGAGAGATGACACAGTCTGACTTATGTCTTCAAAGGATCATTCCAGCTACTGTGTTGGGGACAGATGGAGGTAGAGCCAGGATGGAAAGATCAGTTAGGAAGCTAAAAGGATGATCCAAGCAGGAGAGAATGGTGGTTCACCCAGGGTGAAAGCAGAGAGAAGTGATCGATTCTGAATATAGGATTTCCTAATGGACTCGATACGGGGTCTAAGAGAGATTGGAGCCAGCGACGACTCCAGGGCTTATGGATGGAGCACAAGAAGGCTGGAGACACCAGGAATCAGGTGGAGGGAGCTGCAGGAGAGGCAGGGCTGGGGATGGAGGAGACCCGGGGTTAGGATGTGTGGAGTTTGAGGTGTCTGCCAGATATCCCAGTGGCGAGGAGAAGCCTGTGGGAGGGAAGAGTCCAGAGTACAGGAGGGGGCTCCAACTGGAGGTAGCATCACCCATGGATAGAGGGCATTGGTGAGGGTAACGCCGTTTGTCCCCAAAGGATCCAGACGTAGTCCAGGGAGGAGGTGAGGTCCCCATTAGTATCTCAGAGTCAGGATAACTTTTTCCAAGGAGCAGAATCAAAACTGTATTAATAGGAGGAGTGTGTATATATCTCATGTAGATCAAACTGTCATCTCTGGAAGGATCAAATACTTCTGTGTTTGCCTTGAAGGAAATCAGAAGAAGCCAGGTACAGTCACTGTTGAAGGAGAGACCCTGGGTGGAAACAAAGCACCTTCCACGTCTCCCCAGAAACATCCCTCAGCCTCAACTTACTCATCCAAAGTATGGGTGTACGTCTCCTCTTAGGAGTTCTGGGACAACATATGTTGCTGTTACTTTTATGACTAGGGCTGTCCTTACACTCCTAAAGGCACGTAGTAGGTGCACAGAAGAATCACGAGTGTCGCTCTTAATAACCACGCTGATGATGACGTTGGTGACGAGGAGAATGGTGAGTCTGGCCCTTCTCGACTGAGGCCCCGCCTGCCTATTTGTGAGAGCCCACAGAACTGGGAGACAAGACAGTCGGCCCCCACCCTAAGGCCCCTGGAACACAGCAGCAGGGATGGCTTCCCACCAACACGCCCACCCGCCAAGCACCTGAGCCCACTGGCACGCCATAACATGGTCCGTTAGTGCCAGCTGCGGTGAGTGGCCGTCTGATGTGACACGAGCATCTGCCTGGTAGGAACTGAACCAAGATCTGTCAGTTCAGGCCTCGGGAGGCTCCCCAACAGCCCCGAGGCCTGGGAGGGCCAGGTGTGGCCACACACCCTGCTTGGATCCAGGATGTGAACCAGAGCCCAAGAGGAGAACAGTAATAATAATGGCAACGGTCATTCGCTGAGTGCCAGCCTGCACCAGGCCCCGTGTCCTGAGTGCTTTATAAGTCAGAATGCACTGAGACACAGAAAATAGAGGGGTCCCATCAGGCAAAGAGCAAAACCCCCCAACACCACCACGCTTAGGGTACCAGACAGGATTATGGAAGCCAGCTGTGGCTGACTGCAGCAGATAAAATGAGGAGTCCTGCTGTATTTAAAATGGGTAACCAACAAGGACCTACTGTACAGCACAAGGAACTCTGCTCAGTATTCTGTAACAACCTAAATGGAAAAAGAATCTGAAAAAGAATAGATACATGTGTATGTATAACTGAATCACTTTGCTGTACGTCTGAAACTAACACAACATTGTTCATCAAATACACTCCAATATAAAATAAAAAGTTTTTAGTAAGTCAGAAAGAGAAAGACAAATACTGTATGCTAACACATATATATGGAATCTAAGAAAAACAAAATGTCATGAAGAACCTAGGGGTAAGACAAGAATAAACACACAGACCTACTAGAGCATGGACTTGAGGATATGGGGAGGGGGAAGGGTAAGCTGTGACAAAGTGAGAGAGTGGCATGGACATATATACACTACCAAACATAAGGTAGATAGCTAGTGGGAAGCAGCCGCATAGCACAGGGAGATCAGCTCGGTGCTTTGTGACCACCTAGAGGGGTGGGATAGGGAGGGTGGGAGGGAGGGAGACGCAAGAGGGAAGAGATATGGGAACATATGTATATGTATAACTGATTCACTTTGTTATAAAGCAGAAACTAACGCACCATTGTAAAACAATTATAATCCAATAAAGATGTTAAAAAAATAAAATAAAATAAAAAGTTTTTTAAAAATGCGAGTGGAGGGGGTTTAGTGGAAAGACGTCGGCTAGTTCGCTGAACTGTTAGGTGAACTGGGGTCTGGAAAAGGGCAGGAACTGCAAAGGTTCCATGACCCGGGAGGCCCGAGCTACTTAACAGCCCATCAGATCGGGGTGAACGGGCGCCAGCTCCTCTTTATCATTTGTCTTTTGCTTTTTTTTGGGGTGGGGGAGTTGGGGGATGTTTGTCTCTGCATCTCTCTGTTCTAGACTCAAGGCCTGGACAGAGGGTCCCATAGAGTTGAGTTTGGGTCGTGTATCTAAGGGGGGGTCAGGGGCAGCTGAATTGACGGTGCCCCCAAGACTGTACCCAATGGGGAAGAGCTAAGTGACCCCAAAGAAACCAGGGTGCTGTGACCAGAGAATGGGGAATCCATTCTGTGTGGCCCCAAATAACACACACCTACCACTTCTGGGCGTTGAAGACAGGCGGACCTGGGTGCAAACATTGCTTCTGCCACACGCTGCCCGTGCCAGTTTGGGCAAGCCATTTCATGTCTGAGCCTTGGTCTCCTCACCTGTAAAATGGGAATAATAAACCCACTGTGAGGGACGTGAGAAGCATCAACAGATAATGTTTATCAAGTACCTGACAGTACCTGGCGCGGTCTGGGTGCTCAGTAAACAGGACTGCATGTAACAGATGCCACGAGTCTAGGGCTCCCCAGCCCACGTGGCCTCCCTCCAAGGGGCTCCAAACGGACATTGTGACTGAATTCTACAGGACCATCTCAAAGACAGTCTGATTCTTGGAGTCCTCAGACTTCCCGTAGCCCCAGGGGCAGGAGACATCAAGCTGATAAGGCAGCGTTTCGCAGCGAGAACTGCAGGGGAGAAGTCTGGGGATGGAGTGAAGAGTGCCAGGAGTGCCTGAAACGGCCTCATCTGCCCCCCTCCCCAGGTAAGTAAGTCTCCTCCTCTGACTGTTCTGAGCCATTGAAACTGCAACGCATCCCATGCCTCCAGGTTTGACGACCCCCGAGTGTATGGAGAAAGGGACAGAGGAGATGGCAGGGCAGAGCAGAGGGTGCACACTGCTTGCTGTGGCAAAGACTCGTGGGCATCCAGTGGCTGGAAGGGACATCAGGGTAGGTGGCAAGGATTTAAGTCAATGTGCTAGCCCATTCCCAAGATCAAGGGCCCTGGGAGTCAGAGCTCTGAGACGGACTCCTACTTGCCAGGGAGAACCGAGAAAAAGAGGGAGAGTCTGAGTCTGAGATACATCCGACCAGCACCTGCTCTCTAGAGAGACTGCCCTTGGGTACCAGCCGCACAGCTACTGTGTATAGGACAGAAATACAGGCAAAACTATGGTTGGGGGTGTGTAGAAACTCACCATCTCTGACACAGGGCTGTCTGCAGAGGGAGCGGTAGGTCTGAGCCACCCTGGTGGGCACAGCCCACTCACCAGATGCAATCACAGGACAAGGCAACTTTCTCCTGGACCTGACTCCAGACGATGCACACGTGCACATGCGCACACGCATGTGAACACACACGTGCACAGTCATGCACACACACACGTGCACACACATGCAGCCCCGGGGGGAGCACCGAGTTTCATATGAGATTGACAATTTAAAACGAACAGGATTGAGTCTTACTGACCAAAAGGAAATTGTTCTTTTTAATAAAAAAGAGATTAGAAAGTTATGGAATCGGCCTGAGGTGTCCTGATGGAAACCAGCAAGAAAGATGAAGCTCAGTAGAGCAGAGTGGGAGCAGTTATTTGAAAAAAAATGCAACTTTTTCAGTTGACCTGACAAACTGAGTCTCCTCACACAAAGCGGCTTTATTAATTACTATCGTCGCCCCATTCAGGCTGGGAAACTTTCTTGCCATCCTCCCAGTACACAGAAGAAGCCTCCCTTAATTTGGGAAACTGATGTGTAAACCAGAAAATCGGTGACTGGGAGGCTTTCTCACTGCAGCCTAGTTGCTTTCATATAACAAAGTATGTTTACAGCAAAGTTCACCCGTCTGAAGGTCTAAAGAAATTTTATAACCAAGTTTCAATGCAGGGGGCACAGGTTCGGTCCCTGGTCAGGGAACTAGAACCCACATGCATGCTGCAACTAAGAGTTCACAAGCTGCAACTGTGGAGCCCGTGAGCCACAACTACGGAGCCCTGGAGCCGCAACTAAGACCCGATGCAATGAAAGAAAGAAAGAGGGAGAGAGAGAAAGAAAGAAAAGAAAGAGAGAACGGGAGAACGGGAGAAAGAAAGAAAGAAAGAAAGAAAGAAAGAAAGAAAGAAAGAAAGGGAAAGAAGGAAGGAAGGAAGGAAGGAAGGAAGGAAAGAAAGAAAGAAAAAGAAAGAAAGAAAGGAAGGAAGGAAGAAAGAGAAACTTACAGATGTTTTTATTTTGCGGTCCCCTATTTTGTGCCTGGCTCCTACCAGCTGTTTAGACACCCTGCTCTGGAGACCCCTGTGACAACAAATACTCCCACTTCATGAAGAAAGTCAGCAGTATTGCTCTAACAGCATCACTGGGATCTGAGCTCAGATCTGTCTGCCCTGAGTCCAGGAGCACTCCTCACCTCCCTGGTCCAGCTCCGGATGCTAACAGGCTGGCTGAGGTCTCCATTAGCATGACCTTCATCTCTCTGGAAGGGACTCTGCTGGAAGGATGTGCCGCTCACATTTCCTCTGATTACTGCAGGATGAGCCTTCCCCATTCACGGATCCTCCTGACCATGAATCAAAGCTCGTCTTTTTTTTTTTTCCCCTCTGCTACCAGCCTTGAGTTTCCGATTTCACCATTAGCTCATTGAACGGTAGCAGCATTCCCGAACCTCATTCAGGAAGACACCATCTTCTGCAGGACACAGAGGGAGAGCAAGGAGGCAGAGCCCAGGGGACTGGAGTGGAGTCAGAATCAGACCACTCCCCCCGGGGCCACCCCAGAGGCAGGGCCCACGTGTGACTGGCTCAGCCTCCGTGAACTCATCTGTGTCGAGGGTCAGCATCCCTAAACCCCAGCAGACACTTCATGATGTATACACTGTAAAGAACGAGAGGGGTGTGAGGGAGAGATATGTACCGTGTAGAATAAAGGACTTTATACGCTGTGAAATGCTACACTTGTGCCAGCCATTAGTGCTCTGCAAACCCCAGGGAGCTACCGCACTGTACCTTTCATGATGTCAAGAAAATGCCCCCAAGTGTGGACCTGGCCTGTGAGGGCGAGAGAGAGGGATGACATAACTATTCCAAGTTTGAGATCAAAGACACCAGGGAGTGTCTTTGGGGTCCCTTGTATCCCCAGTTGTAAGCGTTGTTATTAAATGAGGTGATAATGATGATTATGATTACCATTTGCCCTGCTAAGTGCTATCTATGCTTTCTCTCATTCTATCCCTGCAACAGCACCACTCTGAAGGAAAAGGCACAGTCCCCTCCATTTGACAGATGGGCAAACTGAGACCTGGTGAGTGATGCAACTTTGCCAAGGTCACACCACTTAGGGCATGGTGATCCCAGACCCAGATCGGCCTGCTTACTCCAAGGAAGCCCCCTTAAGCTCCGGCTGGTGTGGGGGGAACAGCCCAGAGAATGTGGCTTCTCTACGTTTCCTGCACGGAGGGACAGTGTATGGCTCAAGCGAAGGACATGAGTTTCGGAATCCTGACTCTGCTTCCCCTGGAGGTGGGCTTCAGACCAGGAACGGGGCTATGGCAACCAGCAAGGCAGGGAGATGCCCACGACAGATGGTGGCAGCAGGATGGAGAGGAAAATGTGTATTCGGGAGATGTTACGGAAGCCCCAGATGTTTCAACAAAAAGAGTCCTGTGGTCACATGACACTGACACCCACAGTCCACATCCTTCTCTTGGAGAGCTTCAGGGGAAAGAGTCCTGCAGCCCTTGGAGCCTGTCCAGTGCCCTTTAATGCAGGTTCTTGAACTTGATCTGCCACAGAACCCTCCTGCTGTCATGTTCATTTTGACACCCTGGTTAACATCCGGTTCCATAGAATTCACTATGAGGAAGCGAAATACGGGAACAGACCGAGCAGAGTGAGTACATGGCCCCAGAGCGCATGCCCGGCACGTGGTAAGTGCTTATGTAAATGTTTGTTGCAGGACTTCCCTGGTGGTCCAGTGGTTAGGACTCCGTGCTTCCACTGCAGGGGACGTAGGTTCGATCCCTGGTCAGGAGTTCCCACATGCCTCGCAGCATGGCCAAAAAAAAAATTTTTTTTTAAATGTTTGTGGATGGACGAATGAGCACAGATGAAGTCAGTGGCCACCTGCTGCTAAGGTCCAGGGCCCGATGAGAGGGTTTCTGCCACCCCCTCCCTCCTCCCCTCCAGACCGTTTTCACCATGGCATGCATGGGGATGCCATTAGAAGTCTGAATGAGAGAGCTAGAAAGCCATTTTTGCTCCTGGGCTCTATGTTCTGAGAGATGGGGAAACAGAAACCCAGAAGGACCAGTGATTTGGCCAGAGTCGCAGGGCAGAGCCTACCGGGTTTCTCTCCCACTGAAATTCACTGTGATTTTCACTTCTAGGAATCTACCCTAAGACAAAACCCAGAAACCATTTATGCACTAAGATGTTCACCTCAGTGTTATTTATAATCATTTAAAATGGAGACATCCTTAATGGCAACAATAGGGAAATTGATCACATGTTTTTCCCAACCAGACATATCTTAGATTTGAGGTCATCAATCTGCTTTCTGGTTTTGGAAGGCTCCTTGCCATTTTCAGCCTCTATGTCTCTGCCTAACACCCGCTTCCTTTCATCTCTGTCTGTTAAGCTCCTATCCGCCCTGGCAGTCTAGGGGTTAAGACTCTGTGCTTCCACGGCAGGGGACACCAGTTTGATCCCTGGTTGGGGAACTAAGATCTCCACATGCTGCAATGGCACAGCCAAAAAAAAAACAAAAAACAAAAACACCGCAGCTTAAAATTACCCACAAAGATGAACAATTTATCTTTATATGTCTAGCACCTAGCTCAGACCTGGCAGACAGCACCACTCGCTCAATTATCTATTAAATGAAGGAAGGAACCATCTAGTGAAGCAAAGACAAATATATAGGTCTCTTGACTCTCCATCTGGAGCTGTTTATTCCTTCTGGCTTTTTTGCCTAACACCCAAAACCAAAAGACAAATTTATAGTTTGTCACGACCTTTCACCAAATCTTTGGCCAATCTACCATCTTTTCAGAGCAGCTTCCGCTAGCATACTCTCCTTTGAGCCCTGTAGCCTTGTTAAAGCCGTGACCCATGTGGTCCAGGCCACAAAGAGGTGTTAGAGTCAAAGAATCAATCCAACAACCAAAAGCTCATTAGGACTTAAGCGCCTTGATTATGTTTCTCAAACACTATAAAGGGACACATCACCTGCAGGGATAGTTCATAAAATCCACCTTTCCATTCCCTTCCGCCTCCCTCATCCCTTCTGAAGTTCCTCCAGCGTGCTTTCTTCCAACGCCAGGAAACATTCCCTCAGAGCTCCCAGCAGACAGCTCTTGTCCATTTCCCTCTCTGCCTTTCTTGTGGTCGGTGAAGGCTACACTACCAATGTGCTTGTATCACCAGCCTTTGTTCAAGGGAAACACTGTGCTTGGGTGCATTTTATCTACAGAATCCATTGACCCTGACATTGTCAGATACCTACAAATACAAACGAGGAGGGACCATGCAAAATATTAAGCACACACAACACGAGTCTGACGCAAGCAGTTTGATGCACCACCTGCGCCTTTGAGAATCTGCATTGTGGCTGTTCCTCTGACACTTGGACCTTTGGACCATGGGTAAATTCAACTTATCAGAGGTCATCGATGCCTGGTCCACCCTGGTCCCCAGAAAACACACAGTTTTCTGTCTACACTGGCTGTCAGAAGTCACTAACCACTTGCTTCCTCTGCTCCCGGTTGATTTGGCATTTTATAAGCAGCGTAGATCAATTGGAAAAGTGAATTTTCCCCAGTTAGCAACTAATAATAAGATAATAATGTTATAACCATCCAAAAAAGTGTGTAGGAGCTGGAGAAAATGTGGCAAGAGCAGAATAAATTGAATCAAGTTATGCAAAAAAATATCAAAAATGGGTGACTTTGGGACAAGGCAAAGAGCGGTTAATTTGCCTTTGGAATTAAATTATTCCCCTGTTATAGATGAACTTAGCACGGCAAAATGTGGGAAAATGTATTTAAATGATCATTGAGCTAATAAATCCAATAAATCATTTTGATCTTACTGAGATATCTTAGTTCTTTTGTTTGAACCTGTAAACGTTGTTATACTACCGTCTGCAGTAAGACCTGGTCCGCCACTTTGCTTATATGGCACTTGTCCTCATTGGGTGGGCTCCGGCCCCACCAACCTATTTTGATCTCAGAGTCTTTGCATTTGCCAGTCCCTCTGCTTGAACACCTGGTCCAGATCTCCACGCAGCCTCCCCATCTTCACCCTCACTGAAGGAGGTCCCCACCCCCTGTATCCTCAGTCCCACCTTCACCCACTAACGGTCTTTCTCTCCCCTACAATCCTATTTTATATCTTCCATAGCCCTTCCTGATGTATGAAATAATGATGTGTGTGTGTGTGTGTGTGTGTGTGTGTGTGTGTGTGTGTGTGTGTGTGTATCTTTATTGCCCCAGATCAGAGCCCACTTCCCACCCTGTCTCTCTCTCTCTGCATTGTGAGACCACAGTGAAAAGGAGCCCAAGACAGGGCTCTCACCAGGAACCAAATCTGCCGGCACCTTGATCTTGAACTTCGCAGCCTCCTGAATTTGTGAGAAATAAACGTCTGTTGTTTAAGCCACCCAGTTCATGGTATTTTGCTATAGCAGCTCAAGCTGATCTAAGACAGGGCTATTTTGAGGATGTGATGAATTAATAGACATAAGGCAATGAGGACAATGCCTAAAACAATAAGTTCTGAATGCATTTTTAAAACTTTTTATTATGGAATATTTCAAATATAAATAAAAGTAGAGAGAATAGTATAATAAATCCTTATTAAACCATCACTGAGCTTCTATAATTATTAATTCACAGCCAATCTTGTTTCATCTATATTTCCATCCTTTTCTCCCACCCCTAGCTTATTTAGAAACAAACTCTAGACTTTATATAATTTTAACTGTAAATGTTTCAATATTATCTCTAAAAGACCAGGACTCTTTAAGCATAACCACAATATCATGATCACACTGAAAAATAATGAACAAAATACCATTGTCACACCTTAAAAATCAAGTTTGTCTTGGCTTTGGCCACCACTATATCCCCAAACCTAAAATAAGGTCTAGTATACAATAGGTGTTCAAGAAATCGGTGTTGAATACAGGAATGACTTACCTCTTTGCTTCAAGGGTCTCAAATATGACAACCTTCCAGTGTCTCAATATCTCTGAAGCTTTCTCTATTTAGTTATACTTGTCCACTCCGTACACATTTTCATGTTAACTACTCTTGGTCTGAATACTACTATTTGATACCTCTTCTAGTCCTGGCGGAAGAGAGATAGGACACATTAGGAAAGGAAAAGAACAGCAACAACATTCAACAAATACCTCCTTTCTCCAATTGAATGTTTGACTCCATGTAAGTTGCTGAGATCCAGTGGTGACTAAGACACCACTGAATAAAATAATTTCTAAGTTTGTGTAGAAGAATGAAGGCACAGCAATAACCAGATCATATGGAAGAGAAGAATATTGGGGAAGAACTTGGCTTATTAGAGATCAGAACATATTAAGGCCTCTATAATCAAATCCAAATGCTGCTGGCAAGGAAGTGATACACAGATCAGTGGAACAGAACAGCGAGATCAGAACTAGATCAACATAGCCGTGAGAATCCAATATGTGGCAGAGATGGCATTTCAGTGCAGTTGAAAAAGGAGTAATGGTTTAATTAATGAAACTTACAAAACAGCTAGCTTTTATAAGAAAGTTGAAACCTGATTTTACGTTATATACATAAATAAACCCCAGGTGGATTAAAGAGTTAACAGCCAAATAATAATAAGAAAAAATACCTTGAAAGAAAATGCAAAGATGACAAGAGCAGTCTCGAGCATTAAAAAAACAAGAAAATCATATTTAAAAAAAAAGACATTTTACTCCACAAAATTACTTTCATGGCAACAGACATCATTCACAAAGTCAACATAAAAACAAAAAATTTGACCATGAAATTATTTGCAACACAGATGTCAAAGAAAAGGTTAATATCTATCATATGCAAAGAGCTCTTACAAATGAATAACAATTGAATGAAGAGGATTGGAGTCAAGCAAAGGATAAGACTAGGCAGGACATGGTGCAAATCCAAATGGCCCAAGGATACGAGGAAAGTGCACAAGCTCACTAGTTGTAGAGGAACTTGAAATTAAAGTAACTATGAGATTTAATTTTATCCCCATCAAACTGGCAAAAACTAGAAATAATACTAACACCTATTGCTGGAGTAGATGTGGGGAAATAGTAGACTCATGAATTGTTGGAGAAAATGTGACTCGTTGCAGCATTTTTGGAAAGCCAACTGGCAACACTGACTGAAATTTAAAAATACATATACCCTTCAACTGAGCAATCCCACTCCTGGGGACCCAATCCATAGAAATAAAAATGCCATTGGAAAGGATGTATGTACAAGGATGTTTATTGCAGCACTGTTATAGTGCAAGCAGGGGTAGGACCAAGAAATAAAGTGAATGCCTGTCAGTAGAGGGCTGGATGAAGAAATAACAGTAATTATTCACTATGAAATATTATGCTGCCATTAAAAGAATGAATTAGAACTATTGCAGCTGACTCAGAGAGAATCCCATGAGTGTTGTTATTTGAAGGATAAAGCAGAATGAAGAAAGGGTGCCTCACAGAGGAAAACAGGGGAGAATGGATAGCACAAGAGAGCATGGCTTGTCCAGAGAAAGAAAAGGAGTGTGGCTGGAACAGTGTGTATGTGGAGATGGGGAGAGCAGGACAGAGGAGTGGGAGAGGGTGAAACAATGGGTGAGATTGGAGGACCCAGGACCAGGTCTCACAAACCGCGTGTAGATTCCGGTACAGGTTCTAAGCAGGGAGATGCTACGACCTCACACCTTTCCTGAGTATCTATGTACCCCACAGTCCTGGGTGCTCGATATAAAGTAACCCATACTCTACTGAGGGCATCAATATTAATTTTCCCATTTCCCAGATGAAGAAATTGAGGCTCCGGGGGCGAAGCACCTTCCCCGGGGTCTCTGGGACTCTAACCCAGTCTTCTCACTCCAGACTCCACATTCTTTCCACTAACCATTCAGTTTGGCTTCCACAGCTAAATATAATCCCCTTGGTGGAGGGGGCGGGCCTAGGTGTGAGCCCCGAAGCCCCCTGTGGGAACAGAAAGAAGACAAGAGCTCAGTAGATATCTATTTGTCACTGAGTCTCAAGCAGAAGGGAGAAGGCAGCTGACCCACAGAGACTCTCCCCTCTCTGGGGTCCTGATTACCTACTGGCCGAGGCTGTGCAGGCAGGCAGAGCTGTGTGCAAACTGTGAACCTGCTGTTTGCTGGCTGTTTGGCTTGGCATGTTTAACCTCCCTGAGCCCCAGTTTCCCCAAGGTTTCTGCAGCATTAAAGGAGAAAGGGCCCTGGCACATGATAGGCAATCGGCCAATATGGGACTCTAGGGCATGAGAGCCTCAGGGCTGGAACTGACTTTGGCCCCTATGAGCTGTGCAGCCTAGGGCAGAGTGCTTAACCTCTCTGTGCCTTGGGTTCTCCATCTGTGAAGTGAGAGCCGTGACAGAACTTCCCTCGAGGGCTGGCTGGGAGGATTACCTGAGTTCAGACGATGTGAAAGTTACCTGCAAATGTCACGGGGAGTGGGTGGCCAGCAGGAGTCCCGTCATTAAAACAAATATTATGACTTTTTCTCCTCTTCCCTCTCGTTCCGCTCACCCCAGTCCATTTATCCATGAATGTGTATCGAGGGCCTGTTCTGTGCCAAGATGCAAAGGACACGACGAGGAACACGAGAGACAAGGACCCAGCCTCTCAGAACTCAGGGCTTATCAGGAAAGACACGAAACAACATTTGGGTCACAGGAGGGCGAGGCCCAAGGAAGGAGGTTGAGGGAGCCCAGTTAGTGCACCAAGCCTGGCTGGGTCTGGGGGCAGGGCTCCACTCAGGCCTTCAGAAGCCCCACATCCACCTGGGAGACACTGAATTCCAAGAAGGCCCTCGGGGCGGGCTGACCGGCTGGTGCCTAGTGAGTTACTAGGCTTAGATCATAGATAGCCCACAAAAGTGCAAGAGACTCCAACTGCCCCTGAGGGGGTATTCAGGCACCCACGGGCTGTTGAAGAGGAATCTATGTTAGGAGAAGAGGAACTTGGTATCCTGCAGAACCCATCAGGGGTCAGTAGACAGGGTCATCATCCACCCTCATCAGGCCTGGCCAAAGCAGGGCACGGTGCTGGGCCCCATCCTGCAGATGCTCAGAACCTGGCTACCCTCCCCACCCACCACGGAGCCCCTTCAGCTGTTTTGACCACTTCCGTAAGGAGCCGGGCCAGCCACATTTATGGAATTGGTGGTGTACTTAGCAGAACATATTAACAAATCACTTGTAATGAAAACTTAGAAGAGGAGAGACTCCTCCACCCAACTCAGTCCTCGTGACTTCGACAGCCCCACGAAGCCACCATGACACCCATTTTACAGATGAGTAAATGGAGGCACGGAGAGGTCAGTAACCTGTCCTGAGCTCACATAGCTTAGGAGGGAGGTGTGGAGCCAGGATTGCTAGAGCCCCTGGCCCCATGGTCAGCCTGTCGGTTCTTCCCACATTCTGGTCTTTGGGTCTATACCTCCATATGATGCCAACAGCTCCTTCACTTGCATCCCAGGCCTAGAGAAGGAACTCTGCCGGGCTCAGAACACTTTGCTATTGAGCCACCCTCGGGTACGACTAATGCCCCTTTAAGCCTGCAAGGTAGGGAAGGCTGAATCCTGAAAGCCAGGATCGTGAGCTTTGGGACTGCTATTCAATTGAAGAGGCAAAGGTCACTTCCTCCGGGAAGTCTTCCCTGCCTTCCCTGTCCATGCTGTGCTCCTGTCATACCACGGCCCTCCCTCTATCACTCCACATTCAGTCTTTGGTTCCTGCCAATAGCAGACTTGGTTTTGTTCATCTTTGTATCCATCGCACAGGGCTTGGCACACAGTAGCTACTGTGCCTGGTGCAAGGTCCTCCCTGACCTGCCCCACCTCCCTTTCCAGCCTGATCTCTGCCAGTTCCTCCAGGCACGTTGGCAAAACAGAATCACCTGTAGCTCCCAGAAGTGCACTGTGATTGCAATTAACAATCAATTGTGTAATCAATGACTTGATGTCTGCCTCCCGTGCATGTGTGATCCTGGTGGCACTGGTTTTGTTCACTGATGTGCCTTGACACATAATAGGTACTCAACAAACTTTTGCTGAGTGAATGTTCACATCCCCTATCTTTGAGTCTACTGTTCCCTCTGCCTAGAAAACCCTTCCTGGTCTTCTCTGCTCCTTGTCTTCTGCTTCTCCTTTAAGACCCAGCTCAGTTCTCACCACCTCCTGGAAGCCCTTGCTGAGTACCCGGAGGGCATTCCCTGCCCTCCCTCCACTTGCAGGCCTCTCTCCACTCTGCTGATTGCTTCTGAGCAACATCCTTTTCATTTTGCAGTTTATTCAAAGCGCATGACACTCACAGGAGCTCAACATGTCGCTAACATTTATTTAGGGCTCACTATGGAGGAGGCACTGCAAACGCCTTTTATTTCATTTCATTATCAGAACAGCATCTCGAGGCAAGCATGCTTCCCCATTTTCCAGACAGGCCGGCTGAGAACTGGGAATGTTTGGTCACTTGCCCGAAGCCACGCTGCTAGGAGGCAGCAGAACTGGCACCTGATCCCCTGTGGCCCAACCCTGCCGCCTCAGCAATGCCTCCATCTGCCTGAAATCCACATGGAAAGGACTGCCCTCCCTTTTCTTTCCTGTGGGTCACCTCCCCAGGTTCCACATCGTCCAGAAACCTCTGAAACGCCCCCTATTCTTCTCAGAAACCTCCAGCATCTTCTTCTGAAGATACTGTCGACAATCCCGTGCAGAGTTCCAGGCCAGCTCTCCCGGGATGTCCCAATCAGATGGTCCCCATTTCCTTACTCCTCTAGCCTGCTTGAGCTTCCAGTTGCTCCCTACTGACCCAGGGATTTTTACTGTGCGGTCCGCACATATTTGGTGAGCACCTACTATGTGCCAGACCCCACGTGAGAGGCAGGGAATATAATGCAACACAACCAAGCCCCTACCTTTACACTATAAATAAGAAAACAAATACATATGTGAGGTGAGAGGTGCTGCAAAGGGTTAAGGAGAGAAATTATACAGGTAAGGAATGAGGATGATGGAAGAGAGGCAGGTGGGCTTTTATATCAGGTGGTCAGTTGAGCAGACCGCTGCGGAAATAAAGGATTGAACCAGCTGCCAGAAGATGAGCACCCCAGGCAGAGGAAGTGTTATGCAAAGGCACTGGGGTAGGCGTGGGGGCCATGGGATCCAGAATAGGAGTCTGACTGCAGGAGATGGAGGTAAGAAGGGAGAGCACGGAAGAGGAGAGGCTAAGAGGTGGGTGAGCCTGGTCGAGTAGGACATTCAAGACCCATTCTCTGTCCCCTCCCAAACTTACTCACCCAAGTGCACTACCTTCCTCTTACTTTCTCCATCCCCCGTTGGATTCCTTCTCCCCTAAAAGTCACTGGAAATCACCTTTTCCCCCTGCCCTTTAACATTCTGTTTCTTGCTTCTCCTCTGCATCTTTATGTGACCGCTGTATTTTACTCTATTACTTTATTATCAATTTTCTATCATCATTTTCTTTGCTGTACCTCAGTTCCTGGTGAAATCCCACACCAACCCCAGAGGTGGGAGGTGGGGGGGAAGAAGCTTCAGACGGATTCAGAGCTCAGACTGGGGGTAGAAGTCCCAGTGGGAAGCTACCCCTCTGTGGGGATGCTTGTCACGGGCACCTCTACGCATGCATTTTCAGCTTCTGGTTCTCACCAGGCTCGGAACTAACCAGGCAGCCGTGCTCCACCCTCCCAGGCCCTCCAGCAGCCGACACCGGGGGCTCCCTGAGGCTTCCTCGGCTGCTCTCAGCTCTGCAAGGAGTAAAACCTGCCTGCTATCTCCTAGCATCTCCTTTCCTCCCCATCCCAGAGCCTGACATCCCCATCAGGGCATCTCTGCAGCAGATGCCCCAGCGTGGGGCTGAACAGCGAGGCGGGCTGGAAGCTTCTGGCGATCCACAGCGGCTGGATGTGCGGACAAGAGAGCAGAGCAGGCCCAGGAGGGGCAGCGTGGGGAAACCAGGCCAGTGCTGGCCTCCCAGGTCCGACTCTGGTACTGCCTTATCTCTTGTCTGCCCCCGGTCCTTCGATAACATCCTGGGGCACCTTCACCTTTCCCAGCCACGCCCCCACCTGCCAAGCTCCAGGGGCTTTTAGACACCTGCTCCTACTACTTTCTAAATGCTTATATCTTGTTTAATCCCCACAACCCTAACCTTATTCGTTCATTCAAAAACCATTCACTGGGCTTCCCTGGTGGCGCAGTGGTTGAGAGTCCGCCTGCCGATGCAGGGGACACGGGTTCGTGCCCTGGTCCAGGAGGATCCCACATACCGCGGGGCGGCTGGGCCCGTGAGCCATGGCCGCTGAGCCTGCGCGTCCGGAGCCTGTGCTCCGCAACGGGAGAGGCCACAGCAGTGAGAGGCCCGCGTACAGAAAAAAAAAAACAAAAAACCATTCACTGAGCACCTACAATATTCCAAGCACTTTCTAGGCATCGGGGATACTGCAATGAACGAGTATCATTCGAGTATCACACATGTGCTCCAACAACCCGGGGGGAAGTGGGCGGCTGGGGACAGGCTTCAGATAATAAATAAGAGAATGTCAAGTTGCAACAAGCACGGTGATGAAAACAAAACAGGTCAATGTCATATAGAGTGACATTTTAAATTGTGTGACCAGCAATGTCTCTCTGGGGGTGATATTTCAGCTAAGACTTGAATGATGTGCTAGGGGTCCAGCCTTCAGGGCGGACAGCATCCAACAGAGGGAGCAACAAATGCAAAGGATTTAACTTCAGGTGGGAACAATCGAGACACCTATCACCCCATTTACAGATGAGGAAGCTCAGAGGGGATAAGGTCACACAGAGAGTAAGCAGCAGAGCTGGGATTCAAACCCAGGTCCATCTGACTCCACGGCCTGTTCTCTTCCCACTTCATTGCTCCTGCCAGGCAAGGACGGTGATGCCAATCGATGGCTCGTTACCCCACGCACAGCAGTTTCTCTGGATTCAGCCCCAGCCTCCCTGTCCATCCCCATCAGTCATTCCAGCCTCCTTGAGATTCCTCATCCTACTTCAGGTCACTGCATTTGCACGTGCTGTTCCCCTGTTTTTGCAACGCCCTCCTCTCTTCCTTGACCAGTTGTGAGCTTTTCTCCTGGCCTTTGAGGGTGAGCTTGTCACCAAAGCCTTCTGGGACACTCCAAGACAGAAATAAATGCTCCCTGCCCTGGGCTTTCACGGCACATGTCTTCATTTTGTTCATTTATTCCTCAGTTGTGTACTCTGGGCCCACTGTGTGGCAGCCATTAAACAGAAATTCCAAACCCAGAGAGAAGTACGACGAGAGGAGAAGGGGAGCTGCAGGAGCGCACAGAAGGGAACGTCGGACACCCCAGGTCTTCCTGGGCCTGGGTCGCGGTGCCCTGGAATTAGCTGTCTGCTTGACGATCGCCCTGATTTGGGTATTTTCATCTCATCTGCCTCCCGAGCACCTTAGCACATCGCCTGGCACAGAGCAGGCCTGCCTTTGGATTTTTATATCCACAAAGTAGTTTGTTTGTACAGGGTGCCCGCTCCGTGCTAGGCACTAGGTGTTGGAAACACGAGAACACAGCAGACCAAAATCCCTGCCTTCCTGAGGCTTTATTCTAGCGAGCATAGAATGTAATTGAATGAATGATTGCCATTCCCGATTCATTCATTCACATGCTGAGAAGACATAGACCGGGAGCAGGGAGTGAAGAGGCAGTAGCATGGAACAAAACAGTGCACGTGGCCAAAGCAGAATTGTCAGTCTCCCCCGCTCCCCGCAGCCCACTCATGCTGCAACCTGCTTCTTCCTCAGAGCGACGTATCTCAGCCATGGACACCGATATTCATCCGTTTTCTCCCCAATATCCCAAATCCCTCAATTTCTTTCCGTCCCCATTGCCACATACTGGCCTAGCCCGCCATTGTCTCTCGCTCGCCTCCCAGCCATAGCTGCCTTACTGTCTCCAGCCTCCGGGTTTGCTTCTCACACTTCCTATCCCACCAGCCTCCTCCGGGGGGCTTCTTATGCTTCAGCCTCCCTTCCATGGCCTCCAGGCTCTTAGCCTGAAACACTCCCCATCATTATTTTTATTTTTTAATATTTATTATTTATTTATTTACTTTCCTTATTTTTTTGGCTGCGTCAGGTCTTAGTTGTGGCACGCGGGATATTTGGTTGTGGCGAGCAGTCTCTTCATTGCGGTCCTCGGACTTCTTTCTAGTTGTGACACGTTTTTTTGGTTTTTGGTTTTTGGTTTTTGGTTTTTCTCTCTCTCTCTCTAGTTGTGGCGCATGGGCTCTGTAGTTTGTGACACGTTGGCTCTCTCATTGAGGTGCGCGAGCTCAGTAGTTGTGGCACGCGGGCTTAGTTGCCCTGCGGCATGTGGGATCTTAGTTCCCTGACTACGGATCGAACCCGTGTCCCCTGCACTGGAAGATGGATTCTTTACCACTGGATCACCAGGGAAGTCCCCCCCTCATTATCTTTAAATTGCTTAGCATCTTTTCCCTAAAACTGGCCAATCCTCTTTTCCCTCCAGTGCACACTTCTGCACCTTTGCACAGGCTGTTCCCTCAGTCTGGAATGCCCTTCCTCTTCTCAGCTCCCCTCCACCCTCCCACCCCCATCTTAGCCTAGCTGAATCTGAGTTAATCTCAGTTTAAATGTCCTGTCCTCCAGGAGGATGTCCCTCACACCCTAGCTTGAGTTTAGTCTCCCTGGTCCATGGCCCCACAGCATCCCTCACCTAACATTCTCCTTACTTTAATGTGGCTCTTCCTCACCTGTCTCCTCCTTCTAATTGTCTTCAGATCCTTGGAGGAAGGGACCGTGTTTTTCCTACTCAACATCCCCAGGAAATCTACTATGTGTACCTGACACATAGCAGGTGCTTGATTTGTTGAACGACTAGATGAACAAATGAATAAACTATGAAACTTGGATCTAGTAGAACTTGATTACGCAATGCAAAATGTTCAATTCTCTGCTGTTCCACCTAACTTGATATATGACCTTGGGACTTGATTTATGACCTCTCTGACCCTCTGTTTCCTCACCTATAGGATAAGATAGTAATATGCATTTGCAGTGTTGTTGGAATGGTAAGTGTAAGAACCTGTGTGACAATTTGTATGGAAACACAAAAGACCCCGAATAGCCAAAGCAATCTTGAGAAAGAAAAACGGAGCTGGAGGAATCAGGCTCCCAGACTTCAGACTATACTACAAAGCTACAGTAATCAAGACAGTATGGTACTGGCACAAAAACAGAAATATAGATCAATGGAACAGTATAGAAAGCCCAGAGACAAACCCACGCACATATGGTCACCTTATCTTTGATAAAGGAGGAAAGAATATACAGTGGAGAAAAGACAGCCTCTTCAATAAGTGGTGCTGGGAAAACTGGACAGCTACATGTAAAAGAATGAAATTAGAACACTCCCTAAGATGATACACAAAAATAAACTCAAAATGGATCAAAGACCTAAATGTAAGGCCAGACACTGTAAAACTCTTAGAGGAAAACATAGGCAGAACACTCTATGTCATAAATCACAGCAAGATGCTTTTTGACCCACCTCCTAGAGAAATGGAAATAAAAACAAAAATAAACAAATGGGACCTAATGAAACTTAAATCTTTTGCACAGCAAAGGAAACCATAAACAAGACCAAAAGACAACCCTCAGAATGGGAGAAAATATTTGCAAATGAAGCAACTGACAAAAGATTAATCTTCAAAATTTACAAGCAGCTCATGCAGCTCAATATCAAAAAAACAAACAACCCAATCCAAAATGGGCAGAAGACCTAAATAGACATTTCTCCAAAGAAGATATACAGATCACCAACAAACACATGAAAGGATGCTCAACATCATTAATCATTAGAGAAATGCAAATCAAAACTACAATGAGGTATCATCTCACACTGGTCAAAATGGCCATCATCAAAAAAATCTACCAACAGTAAATGCTGGAGAGGGTGTGGAGAAAAGGGAACCCTCTCGTACTGTTGGTGGGAACGTAAATTGATACAGCCACTATGGAGAACAGTATGCAGGTTCCTTAAAAAACTAAAAACAGAACTACCATACGACCCAGCAATCCCACTACTGGGCACATACCCTGAGAAAACCATATTTCAAAAAGAGTCATGTACCAGAATGTTCATTGCAGCTCTATTTACAATAGCCAGGACATGGAAGCAACCTAAGTCTCCATCAACAGATGCATGGATAAAAAGATGTGGCACATATATATAATGGAATATTACTCAGCCATAAAAATAAACAAAATTGAATTATTTGTAGTGAAGTGGATGGACATAGAGTCTGTCATACAAAGTGAAGTAAGTCAGAAAGAGAAAAACAAATATCATATGCTAACGCATATATATGGAATCTAAAAAAAAAAAATGTCATGAAGAACCTAGGGGCAAGACGGGAATAAAGACACAGACCTACTAGAGAATGGACTTGAGGATATGGGGAGGGGGAAGGGTAAGCTGGGACAAAGTGAGAGAATGGCATGGACATATATACACTACCAAACGTAAAATAGACAGCTAGTGGGAAGCAGCCGCATAGCACAGGGAGATCAGCTGGGTGCTTTGTGACCACCTGGGGGGGGGGGATAGGGAGGGTGGGAGGGAGGGAGACGCAAAAGGGAAGAGATATGGGGACATATGTATATGTATAACTGATTCACTTTGTTATACAGCAGAAACTAACACACCATTGTAAAGCAATTATACTCCAGTAAAGATGTTAAAAAAACAATCTGTGTGAAAATATGTGGAACCTAGAAGTTACTCCCTTAAATCCTTGCCAAATCTGTGGATGAGAAGCAAATAGCATTGGTGTGATATCCTTATTCAGAAAGCTTCTATCTTGGGTCAAGGCACAGAGGTTAAGAGCTAGGGCTGTTTGCTGGGCTTCTGGGCTAGAGCTCTGCCACTCACTCACTGTCACTCACAACCTTAGGCTAGATATTTAAACCGTTATGTGACTCAGGTTCCTGATCTGTAAAACGGTTCCTCCCTCATAGGATTGTTGTGGGACTCAGCCTAGATCAGTGCCTGGCATGTTAGCTATTGTCATGGTTATTTACACATAACACTGACAACCACACTGTAAGGCTTCTGCCAGTGGCCCTCCTGACAGAAGAAGAGAGATTTCCAGAGAGGTTAAGTGACTGCCCAAGGTCATACAGTGAGGAAATGGCAGGCTTGTGCTCCAAGGCCAGGTCTGCTGTGCCCAAATCCCATGTTATTTCCACTCCATCAAAGAAGGAGCTCAAAATAGGCCTGTGGCATTTCAGCTAATTTCCTCTAAGCCTTTACCAAGTCGCCAACTGCAGACTCCCAAAGCTGCTCCCCTAAGAGCACCCATTCAGCAGCTGCTAAGTGTGTGTGCCTGGTGGCTCCAAAGCATCTAATGTGGTTTGCACCGAGCCAGGTCTTCCCAGGTAGCCTTGCCTGGTCTGCAGAAGGGACCGCAGGAGTAGAGCTAGGTTGGGGAGGGGAAAGGGGAGTGGTACACGAGTTAGATGGAAGAAGAGGCTGGAAACCAATCTGGATGTAAATGGCGGGGAGGAGAAACGAGAGGCAAGCACATCTACTGAGTGCCTGCTACGTGCCAGGTACACCATCTAAAACTCACTAGAATCACTCAGCCTTTATTTATCAAGTATCTGTTATGTATCAAGCCCTGCACTAGCTCCCAAAGGTACAATGGTGAACAAGATACAGCTATTGACCTCAAAAGGCTCACAGGTCAGAGAGAGCTGACACAGGCACAAAATAAAGTGCTACGAAAGGGATGGTAGAATCTGAGCAGGGTGGCAGCTGTGAAAAGCAGGGAGCAATTGGGAACAACTTCAGAAAGGGGGAGGCAGTACTATGCGCTCATTTTACATGTGGTGAAACTGAGGCTCTAGGAAGCCGACTTGTTTGAATCCTGCAGTTACCAAGCAGCACAGAGGCAAGCTGTGTCCCCAGGCCTGTTCTGTCTCCAGAAGTGTCTGTTCTCTCCACACCGTCGACCTAAAGCTCTTACGTGCCCCCGCACCCACTTTCCTTTACTCAATGATTATCTGGCTAGAAGATTAATCAAATGCTGCTGAAGCTGCTGCCACTGTCAGTGGCTGAGATGTTAGCTGCTTCTGCAGTCAAACAGAAGCTTTTGAGCCTCTGTTACTGATTCTGTTAGAGCAAAAGATTCAGGGCTTGGTCTGAAAGGGATGGGGGGCTAAGAAGGAGGGTTCTATCTCCAGTCTGAAGGGACTTCTTGGACAGGTCAAAGGCAAGCAAGGTGACAGGAGTAAGTGAGAGCAAGCTTCTCAGGCTCATGTGGCTGCGCCCAAACCTCTCTCGACTCTCCCCAAAAGTCCCGTTTAAGAAGGCTTCCTGCTTGCCCCTCACTTTTTTCTCAAGGAAGAGAGCCAAGAAAATCACTCATCTGAACCCCTGGCTGAACTTGCTAGGCTCCCTGCTGAGTGAGATCGGCATGTCAGTTCCTCTCCCATCCCAATTTCCATCCCCATCCTCAAAGGACAAGAAACCAAACAGGAGAAATCCTCAGTCCGCAAAAGCAGCTCTTGCTATATATACCCTAAAGGTACCTTAGCAGAGGTTGCTGTAATCTTGGTCGCATTCTCCGGACACCAGGACCCTCTCCAAGGTGCCAGGAGCACAGCGATTACCCCTCTCAAGAGTCCTTCCTTTGTGAGAAGGGAAAAGGGAGCAAGAGAAGGAAGTTTCAAGGAGGATGGAGAAACAGGTAGTTTTTCTACACCAAAAAAAAAAAAAAAAAAATGTATTGGCCATACCTTCAGACCAACTCTGAGCTAAGGGAAAGACGTTAGGCAATACCAAAGAAAGTCTGTTTTGAATTCAGTCACCTTTTATATACTCTTTGATAATCACCAGATCACTAAGAAATTGTCAAGCAAATTATCTCCAGACAAAAATGGAAGAAGAAAGTATAGAATAGCTGAGCTATGAAATTGAAACATCTCTAACCCCCAACTGACCCATCAGACTTACACCTCTCTCTAGGCTCCTCCCCCCACCCAAAATCAAAAACAGTGCACCTACATCATGCCTCATGTGCTCTCCCTCACCTAACTAGGAAACTGATCAGAGAGAAATATAATCAGTAGCAGCAGGAATCTGATGGGGTTCTTTCTCCAGGGGTCACTTTAAGGAAAAGTTGCACATATAGAAACAAGAGGTGACACTGTAATTAACACAAGACAACCATTCTGCTGAGGAAAAGCGGAGAGTTATGATGTGTTTCCTTATTCACAGCAGGGAGATTTTTCTCTCTTCCCATCCAGTTCACAAATGACATGGGAAACTTAGAAGGACTCACATTTCACTCACTTCCCCTCAAACAAGTTTATCCTTGAGATGAAACTCATCGCCCAAGCCCCAGCCGCCAGTCACCCTTTTGCACCCTTTTCCATGAATAGTCTTTCCAAAATGTCTGCTTGTAGGAGCAAGATTTGGGATTTCACGGAAAACTACAGAGACACACATACACACCCTGTCAGCTAGAAAGAGACAGAGACGAGACAGAAACGACCAAAAGGAGAACAGCTAACGTGCCAACAAAATAAAACAGGTCCCCCAAACAGCAAAGTGCAAAAGATGATTTAAAAAACACATAGAGACCGTGTTTGTAATTACCCATCCAGGTTATATTTTCAGGGCTTCCAGGCAAAGAAACGGCTGGTCCAAGTTTTGTGCCCGTCTGATTGTGATGGGAGGGTTGTATTTGAAGCTCTGGGCACGTAGAGATGGAATGAGAAGGAGGCTGAGCTGGAAGAAACAGCGAGGGGGAAGGGAAGGGGAGAGAGTGTGAGAGAGAGAGAGAGGGAGAGGGAAAGGGAGAGGGAGCGGAGCTATCTCTAGCTACGCCTTCCTCTAAGCTCCGGGAGCCCAGAAGAGCGCTCATTTCAGGATCTGGGAGAGGGGTAAAAAGAGGAAAGGCAGCCCCCGCTCTGCCCTGGCCTTGCTGCCCCCGAGGGAAGGGAGGACTCTGGCCCGCGCCCCCCTCCTGGCGGGCCGCCGGGGGAGCCGGGGAGCGCGCGAAGCGGGCGGCGCAGGGAGCTGTCCAGTTCAGCACCACCCGGTAATGCAGTAGGTGGGAGCGCCTCCGCCGGGGCCCGAGCCGGCAGGGAGTGGGGTGGGAGGGGGCAGGCGGACGGCCCATCCTGCAGCAAGACGCCGGCTCCCTTGTTTCCAGGAGCTTTGCAGATAGGGGGAGGGAAACCCGCCTCGATTCTCTGGGAGAAACCCCCTCCCTCCCCCACTTCGCCAACACTACCACCGCCACCAACAACAATAACCGCCGCCGCTGCTCGTCCTGCCGCCGCCGCCGCCGCCGCGCCTGCCCGCCCTGCTGCTGCAGCTGCCGCTGCCGGGGCACAACCATGGAAGGCGAGACCCCCGCACCTGTTCAGCTGAAATCAAGGGCTTACAGAATACTGGGAAGTCTGGTCTGAAACGAAAACGCCCGAGACCCCCCCCAAGGAAGAGAACTGGCGAAGCAAAGGATTTTCATGGCGCAGGCCGCAGAGCCGAGAGCGAAGACGGAAGGTTGCATCTCGGCTTTTACAATCTCTAACTGTCTAGGTCCCGACCATGAGAGATTGTGTTGAGAATGCGGCTGATCCCTGGTTCACTGTGGAAGCCCTCTCCAAATTAGCTATCACATATGGAAACTGGAGACCAGAATTTTAGGAAAAGAGATTAAGGCATCTCACTTGGGGGGGTGGGGGGTGTCTTTTTATTTTTTCCTTTTTTTTTTTTTTAATCACTGCAACTGGAACAGTTTCTGATCTCAAAAGGCAAGCCTCTCTTCCCGTGTGATCTTTATAATTTACACTCTTTTCCTTGAGCTTTCTTACCTCCCTTTTTTTATATCTCTCCATATCCTCTATTAACACATATATCCATTATATTCGTAGTGGAATTATTTTTATTTTTTTGCTTTAGTACTCGCACCCTCACACACACTCTCCCGAGAACCAGAAGTCGGTTGGGTGTTTATATAATGAAGAATTATGGGGCTGTTTGATCGAGGTGTTCAAATGCTTTTAACCACCGTTGGTGCTTTCGCTGCCTTCAGTCTGATGACCATAGCTGTGGGAACCGACTATTGGCTCTACTCCAGAGGGGTTTGCAAGACCAAAAGTGTCAGTGAGAATGAAACCAGCAAAAAGAACGAGGAAGTTATGACCCATTCTGGATTATGGAGAACCTGCTGCCTAGAAGGTATTTGATTTCCCATCTCCTCCCCCTCTCCACCCCCCCTCCTCTTCTCACTCCCCCTCCCCACCCGCCTCCAAATAAGTTCCCTTTACATTCCACCATTTTCTTACTTCACTCCTTCCACCACAGATCAAGGTTGGTTGGGTTAGTTTCAGAGGAAAGAAAATCAATAAGCAAAAGCCATACTCAACCCTCAAGCCTCCACCACCCCCCTTCCTTCAAACCTCTTCATTGAAATAATCTATGATATGATGAAAACAACAAGAGATTGTCTTTAAAAGTCAAATGTGCTCCACCTGCTTTGGAATCATTAGGATTTGCCTTTTGATGTAGTATGGCCCTCTATGAGGGGGTAGAGAATAACTGCCTCTCTCAACCCCGCTCCTCTTTTCGTAATGAAGAATTCCAAAATGCTTTTCCTTTCCCGTCCTCCTCCCCTTACTCCCCAAAAGTCCCAGACACCTCATCATCTGCAAATCTCCTTTTTTTTAAAAAAAATCTGTTTTTTCTAAGAACCCTTATTTGGTAAATCCTAATTATTCCAGGATCGCAAGCTGAGTTCAAGAGCATTTCGTAATGTCTATGAGCCACACATATCGTTCGAGGCGACTGGCTGTGTGTGTATGTGTGTTTTAACGTTTACAAAGTCTAAAAACACGTAACGTCTCTCACAGGAAACAGACCCAAGTTCTAATAAACAGCAATTCACTTGCAGATTAGGCTGAGAACCAATTCACTTCCACACAGAGTGACATGTCTATTATCCAGAAGCGTGTAGAATCAGCATTGCAGCCAGCTTGGGAATCAGACATTGTGCAGGGAGGCTGGGAGGGAGAGGAGGGCATGGGGAGGTTGAGGGGGAACAGTAGGGAGCAGTGGGTCAGGAGTGTCAGCTGTTTGTCTTGATCTTGCAGGGTCATTGGGACACGTGTGCCTGTGCATGTGCTGTGGGCAAAGCGGTCCCCACGGTGGAAAGGCTGGAAGATCAGGGTACGGGTGAAAGCATGTGCTTTGAGACACATTAATAAACACAGGGGGGAAAAACTCCTGCAGGTCATACAACCTGCATTTAGCAACAGACTTTAATATGAGGGGCTGCATTTGAGCGGCTACCTATGTCTGTGTGTACAAGCTACAGCCACCCATAGGAAGACATGCACAGAGAGATACATGTTTCTGGGTGGAAAGAAAAGCTTATGTGCTTTGCTTCTGATATGAACCAATACGGAGGCCGTTTGAGGCAGCGTCGGGAAGCGGGGACTGCAGGATTGTTTGTTAAGCTCAACATGGGATGGTGATGCAGGGAGTTGAAGCCAGGAGATGGTGGAGAAGAGAAGGAAACAGACAGGGAGAGGGAGAAATGATGTGGCCCCAGAGTCTAACCCAAACTGAGCAAAAGCTGCTCTTTCGGAAATATTTACGTCTGGGAAAGAGCACCAATTCCATGCCCACCCACCCCCCCCCCCCCCAACAAGCTTGGTGCAAGTGGTTGAGTGACGGCTGAACATGTTTTGAATAGCTAAGTGACTTCATTGAGCGATGGTCTATTTGACGCATACTGCATTTGGTGCCCTTTCTCAATCCAAACCACTGCCTTGAACATGGTCTGCAGCGGAGCTCTATGCTGAATGCTATATGCTCTTCCCCAGCCGAAGAATCGATATCGGGAAATTAATAGGCACTGTTTTAAACACACCCCTCCTTTAAAAAAATGAAGAGGCTTTCATGCAGCTAGTCACTAACAGTGGAAAGACTTCCAGTTAATTAAACATTTATGGCATGCTTTTATTCCAAAAGAGAAGGAAAGCAAAGTGAATGAGGGTTGCTTTAGGGAAATGGTCATAGTAGCAATTTACCTTCCTTGGACTTTAGTTAGATGGATGAAGATGTGCAGACAAGAGATGAGACGAAAGACAGGACATGGTTTTAGGAGAAATATTCCCAGCAATTGGTGAGTTGGTATAAATATACTTTATCAGGGTTTTATGTGCAAATTCTTAATACCATGATCTTTTAAACATTTTCTAATTCCCTGAAGGGAAGAGGACTAGACAGTGGCTTTGGATCACTTATGCATTAAAAGGCTTAAGTATTTTCATTAAAATTCCATCTGTTCGGTGTCCACATCCCCAAATGTGCTGCCCGCCCCCTTCAGCTTTCTCTCCAAGCCGTACCCACACCTCCCTCCCTGAATCATCCCTAAAAGTGTTAGTATTGCAACACTTCCCAAGGATTGTGGGTTTGGCTCTTCTCCCCAGGACTGGGGCCTCCCCGGCAGTCGCGGGTGGGGGGTGAAGCCTGGGCCAGGCTGCTTTAGGATTCTTGTGCCTTTTCCACTTGTAGCCAAGGTCCAGGCAGGAAGGGTGGGTACTCAGGGCCCCAGTTCAACCCGGCCTTTAATTTCCAAAGCCTCTGTCCATATGGACTTTTGAAGGCCTCAGACTCCCCCTTAGGAAGTTGGGCCTTGGCCACTTAGGAAGTGGTTTGAAGGTTTTAAAGCCACATATTTTCAAAGACTGCACTGATTTCCAAAGATTATAAATGCACTTATTTCTGCAGGTTGACACAGATGGTTCTTGTGGGACGTTCGTGTACTTGCTTTATTGAGCATTCAAAATAGGGTCGGCCTTTATGGAAATCAAGTTGCCAGTTTCCCCCAACCTGTGTTTTTTGTGAGAAACTGGACTTTCAGAAAAGATTTCCCATCACCCGTTTATTGTGTTTCCTGCCCGTATCCAAAAAGTTGCGAACAGATTTCCAATCTTCTCTCCAACATGCTGCTAATGACTCCACATGAAAAACAACCCTGTCTGCTTCCGATCTCTTTGGCTCTCCGGTTTGCGTTAGGGCTTTTTATCTCCTGAGATGACTTTTTTGTGGCTGTTCACTTCTTGATGAAAATAAGAATCAGAAAACCTTTCTTTGCCTCTACGGCTGTTTGTGAAATGCATTCCTCTGTTGAGGAATGAGAAGAGAACAGGACCACTTGTTAGGGGTAGACACAGTGGGAAGGGGAGAGGAATCAAGAAGAAACCACAGCCTTTATTTTCTCCCTCTGCAGAGTGAAGAGTAGTGGTGTCTCTGGGTGTGAACTTGAAACCCCCAGCAGACTAGTGTCCTTCGTGGGATTTGAGGGCATGGGGGACGGTCTGCCCGTGGATCCATGTAGAAGGAAAGTGATAGGAAAAGTTCTTGAACTTTTCAGGAAAGCTGCTTTAAGAGCCTCCGAATGGAGAGACGAATTGGCCCTTTCAGAGAAGAATTCAGTAAAATCTACAACAGGACATTAAAACAGCTTGTTCCAAGCGTGCTGTCTCTGGGCCACGCGGTGACCTGCTGTTCCGTGTATTAACCTCTGTTGTCACCAAAAGGAATCATCGTCTCCAGGGGCAGCAAGAAATTCACTCTTTGTGTTTATTCTCTCCTGCACCTTCCTCCCCTCTGTCTGAGCTCCATGTCTCCCCCAGAGGATTCCCAGCCCTGCAGAGGAGGAGCCAGCAGCAGTACAACGTGGTCCAAGGCAGAAATGCACCCTCCCTTCTCTCTCCCTCTCTCGCCCTTTTCCTTGCTGTGAGGGAGAGCAAAAATCTTTCTCTCTGTCCAGATTGTTCAAATCCCTCTGCTGAATTTCTGAGCTCTTCTTCCTCCTGGCTTTTCCTCTCTTCTCCTCCACAACTTGCTTACTCACAGGGGCTCTGCCATCCATTCTCCATCCCTGTTCTCTTTGAGTAAGAGGTGTCTGGGTTTTCCTGAACTATGTTTTCCAAGTTGATAATTGCATAGCTTTTGCTTGGCCTGCAAGGTGCGCAGTGCCCCACGCTGGGTTCAGACATGGCTCTCTTGTTCTGCAGAAGGAAAGTATATATCTTTTATTTTAGAAATGCGAACTGCCTTTCCCGGACACTCTTGTCTTTACGTGTGGAAGAGCTGAGTTTAGAAGTTACTAATGGGCCTTCATACTGTGTACCTATCGCTCCATAATTCCCAAGATAATTTGATTCTCTTTAGGTTCTTTGCACACAGTAGGTCCAGAAAAAATATCTATCAGTGGATTGATTCAGAAATTCTTAAATTATTGAAATTAATTCAAAGATCATAAGGTCATGCAGCAAGCAAGTAATTGAGAGATGGGGGGGTGGGAGAGAGAGAGAGAGAGAGAGAGAGAGAGAGAGAGGAGAGAGAGAGAGGAGAGAGAGAAGGGGGGGGAAGGGGGTGAGGAAATCAGGATGATTGGTTTGTTCTTCCCAGAATTTCTTTTTTATTTTTTTAATTTAATTTTTTATTTTATATTGGAGTGTAGTTGATTTACAATATTGTGTTAGTTTCAGGTGTACAGCGAATTGATTCAGTTATACATACACATAGATCCATTCTTTTTCAGATTCTTTTCCCATATAGGTTATGGAATTTCTTTTTTAAAAGAATGAGTCATGACTTCATTGTTGTAAAATGAGAAAATTCAAAAAGAGTCAGTCATTGGGTTGCACAGCTCCTAATTAGCTAAAGAAAAATTATCAGTACACTCAGTCTCTATGGGGAAGAAAAACATTAACCCACTGCTTTCCTTCCCTCTTCAGCTTTTAAAGGATGCCAAAATCTAGTTTGATCCTAATACTCACTAGAACAGACACTTTGGGCAGAGAGCAGGCATCATGGACCATCCCTACGTAGCTTCCCCAAAACCTGCCCCAGAATTCTTTACCAGACTTCCCCACCCAGTTCCCAGGACCTCGAGAACTTTGCCTAAGGTCGTAGGTTCTGATCAGCAGTTTTCCATGGAGCCAGGCCCCACTTTCCTAGCCCTTCTCACCTTGTAAGACAAACCTGATTCCTTTACTGAGGAACCAGCCCTGCAAATCGCAGCCCATTCACATTGCCCTCCTGCCCCTCCCTTTACAGGTGCCAGGTATGACACCTCACACCAAGGCCACATGGGCAGAGGGTGGCAGAGGGAGAACTTGAATCCAGGCCTCTTGTTTCCACCCTGCAAACCTCCAGAGGGCTCTATGCGTGAACCTTGGCGTTCTGTGGTCTTGTGTTCAGATTCACTGCCAGCACTGGATTCTATTCTGTCTGCATCCCACCGAGTGTCCGCTCTGAGCGCCCAACCCAAGCATGTCAGGACACCTGAGTTCTGACCCACCAGACTCCCCCACATGCCACTCCCTCCAGCTGCCTGCACCTTGCCGGGTGACTCTACCAGAATCGTCTCACTCCCACGAGCCCAAGGGGACAAATACTGAACTTCAGGCTGGACCCACCACACGCCACTTCGTGTTTGCCCTTTCATTTTGGAAGTGTCCTCGATGTAAGCTCTCCGTGAGTTTTACGCTGGCAAGCAGTTTTCAAAGAATAACAAATTTATGTCCCCTGAAGTCGCAGAAGTTTTCAGATGCAGCTTTGTTGTATGTGGTGCCATTGAAAGAGTTTTGCAGCCACACAGACCTGGGTTCCCTTCAAGCACTGCAGCTTTACGAGCTGTGCGATTTGGGGCAAGTCATCTAACTTCTCCAAGCCTCCGTTTCCCTTTCCCCAAAAGGAGGTCTAACAGCCTTCTCACAGGGTGATTCGTTGGGATTAAACCAATGAGTGCCACCTTCTTTCCTGATCACCTGGTTTGAAATTACAGTCAACAACCCCTACTCTGTACCCCTCATAAATCCTCCTGGCTCTGTTTTATTTATTTATATTTTTTTACAGAGTACATCCCACCTTCCAGCACGCTATGAAATTTACTCATGCCATTTGTTGTGTGTCTGCACCACTAGACTGTCAGCCCCAGGAAGGCAGGGATCTTTTTTCTGCCCATTGCTGTAGCCGCAGCAATTATGATGGTGCAAGAGTCAGCCCACCTTTGTTGGCAAATGAACAAAACCACCACTGCCCACTACAGGGTGGACATTGAGAAATAATGATCCCTTCATATCGTCAAAGGATTGTTCCTTAAATTACAAACCGTGAGCAATGGTGGCAGAAGCATCTTTCTTTCTTTTTTTTTTTTTTTCTTACATTCCAAAAAATAAATAATGGACTCAACACAGAGAGAAGAGAGAAGGGAAGGAGAGAGAGCGTTTCAACACACAAGGGACAATAACAAAGATAATAAGAAAGAAAGTGTTTGGAGAGAAAATAAATGCCTGAGAAGAAAGTGCTGGGGGGTGAACATCCTCTAAATAGATACTGGCCATGCTTTCCTCTCTCTACATCATCCACAGCGTCTGTCACAAAGATCCTCGGGGAGAGTTTCCCATGAGTGTTTGCTTTCAGGTCAGTGGGGGAGGAGGAGATATGTACCCAGACTGATAATGCAGGAGATTTTTAAATGGTTCAAAAATGCAATGGTTCCTTTTAGCCTTGACTATAAGTATTTTGGCCAAAAAACCATATTCAGATGAAATATGCACTTTAAGTTTCCAGGTTAGTTTACAGCCACAGATCAAGCAATTCCTTCACTCGTTTATTTTATTTGTTAAATCTTTGATGAGCCCCTGCAACGTGCCAGGTGCTGGGCCAAGTGTTGGGGTCATGGTGGGCAGCAACTCCCTTCAGGGTCACTGCTCTCAGAGCTTTCTGGAAGAGACAGACCTTACTTTAAAGACTCTCACTTAACATAGTTGTGAAGTAAGTTACAACTATGCTAAGTCCTCTCAAGGAGAGTCACACGAGACTGTGAGTTTATGATATTAAGATCGTTCTAATCAGAGGAGCCTTCCCTGAGGAGGTGAGATGTGAATGGCTATATGAAGGATGCATAGAAGTTAACTGGGTGAAGAAGAAACTTTCCAGGTTGGAGGGCAGCAAGTGCAAAGATCAGTGAGGGAGAGAAGGAGCAAGTCCTGGGAGGAGGCCAGGGTGGCTGGAGGACCCAGAGGGAGGGGGGATGGGGAGGGGAGGATGCTGGATGGTGTGGGGAGGGGGATGCAGAAATAGTTAGCACCCAAGGGTACGGGGCCTTGCTAGTCTTGTTAAAGAATTTTGCTCTTTGACTTCTAGCTTCTTGCTTATAAGCTGTGTGACCTTGAGCTAGTTAATTCTATCTCTGTGCCTCCTTCACACCATCTATCTAATGGAGCTGACGATGCCTGCCCCTAAGGTTGTTGTGGGGGTTAGAGCACCCTTCCCTTCTCTTTGTCATGCTCTTCCTGATTCCACCCACATCTGAGTGCGGTGGTCTCTTTGGCCTCAAAACTCATGACAGCACAGAGAAGGGAAAAAATAGATTGATTCAACTCCAATCAACAAAATTCAAACTATGCTTAGTGGAGGTGTTGATGGTAGGTTCCAATCCTGCAGTAGACATTGGGAGGCAGAAGTGAACAAGACCCATCCTCCCTCAGGACCCTCCAGGTGAGTCCAAGCAGGGAATCCCAAAGAACAGGCATCTCACAGAATGACTCTGTCTCATGCAAGACATTTGACATAGCCTGCTGCCACCTCGCCTTATCACCCTCCCCCAAACTCAGAGAGATTCCTGGCATCTCTTACGATCAGTTACGATCTTTGAGGATTTGAGCTGGAATGGCAATGAGGCTCAGTTAAATCCGCCAGACTTTTTGAAAATAGGAATGAGAGTAGAGGGATGTGAACTGTGCTCCCCAATGCCAAGAAATGCATGTCAGCGTTGTGGGATCGTCGCTGAACTCTATGGCCTCACATCCCGGTCCTTTCTCCTGGGTACATAAAGGGCTGTAATCTCCCAGTTCCTTCTTCCCTCAGTTCTGATGCCATTGATTATAAAAATGAACTATCAAAAAAAATAAATAAATAAATAAAAAATAAAAATGAACTAGCTACTTAAACAGCTTTCGGGACGGGGCAAACAAATTTCATGTACATATCAGTTGTAAAACATACTCTAATTTCAGAAACCTTAAAACTTAAAATTTGTGTCTTGGAATCAAAGGGAGATGGAAAACTATCTTGCTGGCAGAGAGAAATGCAGGCAGGGTGTTGAGAGAGCCCGAGGGATTTCTCCCACTTGCCCTTAGTGCCTGTCCCGTGACTCAGGAAACAATGTGGGGGAAGTGTGTGGTCTTACGAGAACCTTTCTTGACAAAGAAAAGGGTGATAGTTGATCTTTGTTCCACAGCTTTCCGAGTCCTTGCCAGGTGCCGTGTGAGAGTCTAGGACAGAGGCAAAGTCTCCATCTGCCCTCAAGGAACTTCTAATCTAGTAGAAGACAAACCAGTGAACAGATGATGCTGATGACACAGTGGGAAGCATAAGCCCGGGGAATTCTGGGAGCAGAGAGACTGGGGAGGAGGGGATGCCAGGCAAGACGGGGTTCTGAGGATGCGTAGGGGTGAGCAAGCTGGGGAGATGAAGCGCACCTCAGACAGAAGGAACGGCATGTGCGGAAACACAGATGCCCAAGCAGTCATGCCGATGGTCCAGTGAGGCTGGAAGGTAGAAGGCAGGGAGGGGGAGTTTGGGAGGCAGTGGAGATGGGATCCCAAAGGGACAGAAATGGCTCTCACAGAGCAGTTAGTGTTTCGGCGTGGGAGAAAAGGGGGGTCCAGAGAGGTGGGAAGCAAGGGAGGGGCACACCTGGCTTTGTCCGTTAGTGAGATCACTGGCTGTTTGGACTCTGACGGATGGGAGCTGGGGTCGCCGGAGCTGGTGTGATTTAACTGGGAAGAGGTGAGCACAGGAGACTGTGGCAGTGACCAGGTGACTTGCCCTAAGTCAGTTGTAGTGAACAGAGAGTAAGAGGGGGAAGGAAGAAGACTGTAAGCGATATACAGTAGAGGTGCTTCAAGGCGCTCCCTCCCCAGCAGAACAAGCCTTTATTGGCCACACACAGTGGGCTGGGTGCTGGGGTGACGAGGATGAAGACAAGTCTCTGCTCAGTACCACCGTCTCGAGGAGCCTTCCTGACTGCCCCATCTAAAGGAGCTCCCTGTCAAGTCACTCGATTTTATTTCCTTTTTTAACATCTTAACATTGACTTTTTTTTCTTTTGAGCATTTATTTGCTTATGGTCTGTGTGCCCCTAGGAGACTG
Source organism: Tursiops truncatus (assembly GCF_011762595.2). Classification (NCBI taxonomy): domain Eukaryota; kingdom Metazoa; phylum Chordata; class Mammalia; order Artiodactyla; family Delphinidae; genus Tursiops; species Tursiops truncatus. The sequence goes on from NC_047044.1 coordinate 11,229,758, forward strand.
TGAGCCGTGTGAGGGCAGGGGCCTGTCAGCCTTGGCACAAACAGCGTGCTCAGGAGCTAAATGTGGAGCGAATGAGTAAGGCAACGCTGCCTGGTCTCAAGGAGCTCCCATCAGGGGAGGGAGGTGGGCTCTTAAAAACTCCCTCCTCTTGCCCAGTCATCCCTCCAAGGTTTGGCTGGAACCGCATCTGAAAGATCCTTGAGAACAGGCAAGGGTTTCCCTTGCACCCCGCAACCTGGGATGCTGATTAGCCCCCGCGAGCCTGTTCCCTCCTGGGCAGCTGGTACCTTTTCTCTCAATCCAAACCCTCATACGTGATCGCCTGGCTCAGAGGTACTGACTTGGCAGCCGTGAGTCGGCCTCTGAGGAGCCGCCTCCCCTTTCTCCTTGTTGACACTATATTTATTCATTTTTCCCTGAACTTCCTCAACCTTGGGTAGTCTTCCAGCTGCTAACAAGCAGGCCACAGATTAGGTATGGGATCCTAGGTGCACGGTTGCCGTAGCTTCACTGAGTGGGGAATTGGTACCTTGCTTTGCTACACCATCCACCGTGCAATTTACATGCCCCAGTGCCAGCCTCTCTCTGGCCTTGTCATCGGACAAAATTCACTGGTGACCAGTGCTTGCTGATCCCTAGACCTTGCTTTGCTTTTTTTTTAACTTTTTATTTTATATTGGAGTATAGTCAATATGTGATAGTTTGTGATAGTTTCAGGTGTACAGCAAAGCAACTCAACCATACATATACTTGTATCCATCCCTAGACCTTTCTTTATCCCAGTTTTGCCCCAGGCTGTCTTTTCTCACTTTCTCTGCATAAAGGATCATTCATTCATTTCTGCCACCTTTTCCCCTCAACCTGGATCTCTGTCTGCACAAGTCTTATTCTTTATCCTTCTTGAATTTTCCCTATGGTTGAGAACTCTCCTCCCCAATTCTCCTCCAACGTATTTTGCAAAGAAAGCAACCCTAAAAATGACTATTCTGCCATCATTTTAACACTAATAATACGATAATAATAACTAATCGTTCATTGAGTGCTTCCTTTGTGCTGAGCACTGTTTAGATGCTTTCCAGGGGTTAACTCTTATTTAATCTTTACAATTCTAAAGGTATATGCTATGATATCCACTATCTCCATCATAAGAGGCTCAGAGAAGTTAAGTGACTTGCCCAAGGTCACACAGCAAGTAGCAGAGCTGGAGTTCTAACCCAAGCCTGTCCAACCCAAAAACCTGTGCACAGCCTTCTATTACATGAATTATATTTACAATTTTCCCCTGGCCCCAAAATCTATACATAAATTTCTTTGAGAATTTGAAGGCAAAGCTAAGCAGAAATTGCTGTTTGTGCTCCACGTTTGATGAAGTTTTTAAAACTTTGAAGCTTCAGTTAGGATATGCTCCTTACCCAGAGAAGAGTAGGGAAAAGTGGAGGGGCTACCAGGTTTTCCCACAGCTCTGAATACAAAAGGATGCCTCAAAACGCATAGACATCCCTCTCTGTAGTTTGTGGAGGGGGAGGAGGTGAATACATACATATATTCCCTCTCCCCAGCCCTCTGCCTAGAGGGCCATTTCCAACCACATTCCACTTGTCTTCAGGACTCAGTTGAATTGTCACTTCCCCCAACAGCTCTGCCCCCTCCTACCCTGCTCCCACCTGGCTCACGTTCCCTCCCTCTTTCCTTCCACAACATCTCTGCATGTCTCCGACGCAGCATCTTCCATCTTTTTTGTTGCCTGCTTCCATTTCTGTCTCCACCTCCAGACCATGAGTCCCCCTGTCCATTTCTTCAACAAAATGTACTCAGTCACTGCCATGTGCCAGTTACCATCCTAGGCTCTGGGTTTACAAAGGCAAAAAGACACAGCCCCTGCCCTCAAGGAACTTATGCCCCAGTGGGGGATTGGAGGACCCATGCAAGCACACCTAGGGGTGGAGAGATTCTTCCAGGAAGACGTGTGAGAGGGCATGGGATGTTTGGGGGACCACACAAGTTTCTAGTATTGCTGGAGGATCAGGTGCAGGAAGGGAGGCTGGGGAAGGTGTTAGTCCTGAGGGATGAGGTTAGACAAAGACCACGTCATGAAGGGATGGTTCACGTGTAAAGAGTCTAAAGAGGAGAATTTTGAGAAGGAAATGATATGATCAGATTTGCATTTTAGGAGGATGGCTCGGGAAGCCATGTGAAGTAGAAATGGGAAGAAGGGGAGGACAGAGAAGGGAGTCCAGGGAGGAGATGGTTGCCCAGCCCAGCAACTGAGGAAGCAGCTGACCCAGGGCACGGGACAGGGGGGCCATCGAGCAAGGGAACAGAATCAGAGGATCGACAGGATCCAGGACTGTCACTTGTGTTGAGCAAGGCGTGACAGTGAGTGACCTTCACTGAGACAGGGGAAACAGGAGAAATTTGCAGGAAGAAGACGGTACCTTTAACCTCGGGTAGAGTGATTCCACACCTGTGTTTCCAGGGCCTGGCAAGTAGTAGCTGCTCAGTCAGTGTTGAATGAATGAATAAAGAAAAAAAGCTTTACATTTGAGATTATGATGCGTATCGAATCTCAGATTCTCCCCAGCATCATCATAACGAAAGAATGCGTTATGCTCTAGCCAGGCCTGTAGTTCGTGTCAGCTCTGGCATCTGACAGCCTGGGTTCAAATCCCAACCTTATCACTTACCCGTTTTGTGACCTTGGACAAGGAATGTCACCTCTCTAAGCTGGTTTTCTCGTGTCTAAGTGGGGAAAATTACATCTCACGCATGGGTTGATTGGGAAAGTTTAGTAAGATGCTCCACGCAAAGTGCTTAACAAGATGCTGGTACATAGTAAACACTCTCTAAATGCCAGTTGCTCTTATCACTGGCGTGTTTATTATTGATTATACCAACAGTTGCAAACAGTGACCTGTGAGCTGTCACTGTTTGGCAACTCAAAATATTCTACAAATCGAGAACTTTCTTATTTAAAAAAGCCCTGTGTTTGGCTTCCTTTGGGGGAAAACATCAGATTTTTGTAACCCTGAGCCCCCCTCCTGCTTGGCAACATCGGAGCAGGGCAGCCGATGTCCCTTCAGGTATGGGACAGGGACATCCTGTATGGCAGGTATGGCAGGTTCTCTGCAGTTCCCCAAAGTCCCCACCGCTCCCGAGGCTGCCGGGCTGCTTTGGCCTTCCTCTGGCCTCCGTAGGCATCCGAGTTTGCAAACGCTTCTCTCTGCCAATGACAAATTACAGGTGGAGTCTTTGTCTTCCAAGGGCTGAAAACGTAAGCAAAACACCACCAGCCCAGGCAGAGTGTAGCAGCTAACAGAGTGAATAAAGCCATGCATCTGGAAATAAATGCATAAACATCCAACATTCCCGAGCAGTGCTCGCTGATAAGACTCAGGTGGAAGGCAAGCTAATCAACTCCTTTTCACTCGGCAGCTCTAGGGTAAGTTGTTGCTTTTAAAAAGAGAGACTCTCACCCATTTTATGCTACCTTCAGAGCTTCTCTTTTAGAAGCTGACATTTTCTGACCTTGACCCCAGTTCGGGGAAATGCACCCTGTCGTGCTGACCACGTGGTGTGCTTTATTCAATAACTAAATGGCAGACGCCAGGGAGATGGTCCGCGTCGTCGGTGCTGGATGAAGAGAGAGAGAGGCAGGGGATGCGCTGGGGAATGGGGGATTCTCTGCTTTAGATTTTTACCTCGGAGGACTTCACAGAGAAGAGGGGAATTTCAGGAGTTTCTTGGTAGGAAAAAAATTGCCTAGCAATTGCTCGGAAAGGACATGAACTTAAAGACATGCCGTTTGATCTGGGAGAATGGTCAGATCCGATCCAATCTGACAGTTTTTGAATGTTTGATATGTCAGGCTCTATACTAATTTGTGGGGGCACAGAAACAAGTCAGCTCCTACGGGGGGTGGTCTGCTCTGATCCCCCCAGCTGACAGCAACCATCCTCTTCCCAGTCTCTCTTTTCTTCATTTCGTGTTCTCCTAATTTGTCTACAGTGTTTACTTTTCTTTCCCAACCAGAATATAAGCTCTGAGAAACCAGGATCTTTTCTGTTCTATTTACTACGATAGCCCCAGGACTGAGATCAGACCTGGCCCCTAGTAGGGTGCTTAGTCAGTTTCAATGTTATTTGGATGACAGAAGACATACCATTGCTCCAAAGGAGATCAAGGCCTAGAAGAAGAGATAGGCATGTACCGAGACTATTACCAGTGAGCTCGGGCACTGTGAAGGCCTGTGTAAGGGCCAGACAAAAGAACAACTCTACGTGGGGAGGTCCGGACGGGGTCCTATGGAAGTGCCCTCTGCAGTGGGTTTTGGAGGATGAAGAGGAGTTTGCCAAGTAGAACAGAGGGGAAAGGCAAAACACAGATGAAGGAAATGATACCACTGGAGGCTGCCTCCCAAAGAATAAGGTCAAGGAGAGGACAGAGCACTACTGGGTCTAGAGCAGAACTTCTCAAACTTGGATGTGTACCCTAACAACCTGGGGATCTTGTTGAACTGCAGATGCTGATGTGGGGTCCGGATGGGGGCTGAGCCTGTGTTTCTAGCTCCCAGGTGAGGCTGATACCACACTTTGAGAAGCAAGCTTTTGCAGCATGGCCAGTGGGCTCTGGTGAACATGGGTCTAAATCCTACCTCTGCCACTGGCAGACTGGGCCTGCTTTCTCACCCCTAAAATGGTGATGACAACTTTCCTCCCAGGCACCGAATAAATTCAGAGTGCCTGAATTTGGTAAAGCCATCGGTTCAGTCCAGAGCACTTCATATCAATATGTTTCAGCTACTATTGTCATTAACGGCTAAAGGCGATTGTATAGAGGTGTGAGAGAAAGGGATGACTTTCCCTGAGAGCTAACGTTGTTTGAGGGTCTCCTGTGTGTTGGGCCCTGTCCTATGGACCACTCAGATGTCACCTTCCTTAAACCACACAGCACTCTATAACATAGGTGTTATATGATTCTCACTTTGCCAGTAAGAAACCAGAGGCAATGTGTTCATTTCCCATTGCTGCCGTAACAAATGACCATCAATTTAATGGCTTAAAACGACACAGCCTTATTGTCTTACCATTTTGTAGGTCTGAAGTCTGAAGTTGGTCTCAGTGGGCTAAAATCAAGGTGTCAGCAGGACTGTGTTCCTTCTGGAGACTCTAAGGGAAAATCTGTTTCCATGCCTTTTCCAGCTTCTAGAGACTGTCCACATTCCTTGGCCAGTGGCCCCTTCCTGCATCTTCAAAGCCAGCAGCATCAGACAGAGTCCTTCTTATGGCGCAACTCTGTAATGCTAATTCTTCTGCCTCCCTCCTCCATTTCTAACGATGTTTGTGACGACATTGCCCACGCCTGGATAATCAAGGATAATCTCTCTATCTTAAGGTCAGCTGATTAGCAACCTTAATTCCATCTGCAACTTTAATTGGCCTTTGCCATAACATGTGAAACATATTCGCAGGTTACAGGAATGGGGCTGTAGACGTCTTTGGCAGGTTATTATTCTGCCCAGCACAGGGAGTGAGTGCTTAACGAATTCCCCTAATATCACAAGCTCAGAATCGTTCCCCTGGAAGGGATTTTAGAGCTTGTATCAGGAAGGATTAGATTTGACAACAAGCAACAGAAAAAGAAAATTAACAGTGGCTTAATAAGCCAAAAAGTTTATCCTTTCTCAAGGAAACCAATCTGGAGACATGAAATACAAGGCTGGTCTTGAGACTCCACAAACTGGTTAGCAAACGCAGGCTCCTACCAGCTCCCTGCCCCACCATCCGTAGAGTATGGCCTTTAACCTCACATCTCCAGTGTGACTGCCAGAGCTCCCGCCACTGCCTTCACATTCCAGGCATCAAGGTGGAGGATGGCACAAAGAAACAAAGGCAAAAGGCACCTGTCACATGGCTCTGAAGGAGGTTTCCTGGAAGACACCACACAGCATTTTTGCTTTGGTCTCATTGGCCAGAAGTTTGTCATGTGACCACACGTTAACTATAAGGAAGTCTGGAAAATATAATCTTATTCCCAAGTGGCCACATGCATGGTGAAAAATTAGGGGTTCTGTTGCTACAAGGAAAGGAAAGAAGGAAGGCAAGTAGCAGTGTATCCAGGGAGCTCACCTAGTCCAGACCCTCACCTTATGACCCAAGAGCTTGAGGTCCAGAGATGGAAGGGACCTGGTGGCATGGAGCCAGCTAGCAACAATGCTGGGACTAGGACCCACGCACCCCGGTCCCAGTCCAACATTTAGCCTCAAGCACCTAGCACAGTGCCTGGCACATAGTAGGATGCTGGTGGAACTGAAGAGAGTTTGCCATTCCACTGCACCAGACGGTCCCCTCTGGACCACACACTCGGCTGCTCATGCTTTAGGGCAGATGAGATCCCACCTTTAGGAGGCCCGGCCGACTGCAAGCCTGGGTCTCTTTATCCTCCTTCCTCCCAGCTTACATCCCTGCTCGTACCCTCGGATAAGCTCTGGGCTTCTCTATCTGTCCCACAAAGTCACATGAAAGGGCAGTAGGATTTGGCAAACGAGAGGCCTCAGGTAGCACTGAGAAATGGACGGTTTTCTCCTCTTTGGGATTTTCTCTATGACAGGGAGACGCCTGCTTAGAGACGGGGCTTTACATCTGGGGTGGATTGTGACAAGAAACCATTTCTACTGTCTTGGCGTTTCACAGTTTTCGTTTTGACACAGCGACAGGAGGGATATGGGGACTGATCAAAGCCAGAAGCCACGTGGCAACTCCCAACTTTTTCCCACGGGCTGCAAACGCCAAAGGAGCTCCACTGTCGGGCACTTTTCACTCCGGCCAGTTCAGACGTACAAGATCTGGGCACTCTCTTGTACTTTGTTCTCAAGTCTTTGTCCTTCCAACGGGACAGTAAGGGTCTTGAGACAGGAGGTGTCGGGTTTGCCTCTGTGCCCCTTGCCCGGCATGGTGTCCGGCACGTGGCAGGCACTTGGTTAAGAAAGGGGGGATTGGTCGATGCGTCAAAATGAAGCAGCCAAGGCAGTTTCTGGCATGTGGTGGGCTCTCAGCAAAATTTTTCAGGGAAAGAAGGAAAAGAAAAAAGGAAAGAAGGACAGATGGAGGAAGGGAGGGAGAAAGAAATTGGTTTGAGTCTTGGCTGGCCGTGGAAGCTGCAGCTCCCCGGCTCTCCCGGCCTCAGTTCTGGAATAGCGAGCGAATCCCTCCCCGCCGAGTTCACAGGCGAACCGGAGACCCTGGCCCGGAAGTTCTGTTTCAAAGGGCTTCCCCTCCAGCTTGAGAGCACTGTGCCTTTCAGGCTTCCCAATGGGCCTCCGTGGCCACGGTACCTGGCGCCAGGGTTACAGGGATGTGGCCAGAGGCAGAATTGGTGGGGTGGCTGGTGTGAGGGAAAGCGGGGTGCAGAGGGAAAGGAACTCACCCCCATCCCACATCGAAGAGAGAAGGAGACAGGGATGGGAAGGAAGACGGGAGGCAGATGCTCAGCATAATGAGGTTAGCGCGGTGCGCGAAAGCATAGAAGGGATGGGCAGAGGCTGCCTGAGCACGGGGGCTGCCCCCTCTCGGAGCAGATGGAACTCGAGGGCCAGAGGGTCCATGACAGTTGGTGGGAGGGAAGAGGACCGGCAGCAGAAATCAGGGAGGGGCCTGCCTCCTGCCCCGCCCCCCAGGCAGGAACAGACACGCCTTCCAGCCCCAGAAACACTGCTGAAGGAGAACTCAATGAGGACCTGGAGATCAAAGAGAACTACCCGGCAGGGGAGTAAATGCTTGTGGCCTGAGCGAGGAAACCGCAGAGCCTGTGGCCAGGACTCAGGCTAAAATTACAGGCCAGATGACAGGACCACACACAGGGGCAGCCTAGGACCATAGATTTTCCCTAGAACCCAACCACTGCCTGCCCTAGTTTCTTCTGGATTGATTGGGCAGCAGGATCCAGGAGAAGGAGCCCCTTTTGGACATCAGACGGGCTTGGTTTTGAAGACCGACTAGCTCTACAACCTCAGGCAGGGTGGTTAATCTCACTGAACCGCCGTTTCTTGCCTGCAACAGGAATAATATTGCTTATCAAGCAATGTGTTATAAAAATTAAAGTAATCTGTATAAGGGCTTCCCTGGTGGCGCAGTGGTTGAGAGTCCGCCTGCCGTTGCAGCGGACACGGGTTCGTGTCCCGGTCCGGGAAGATCCCACATGCCGCGGAGCGGCTGGGCCCGTGAGCCATGGCCGCTGAGCCTGCGCGTCCGGAGCCTGTGCTCCGCAACGGGAGAGGCCACAACAGTGAGAGGCCCACGTACCGCCAAAAAAAATCTGTAAAAAGTATTTGAACACAGAATAGGGACTCAGAAGCTGGCGGGTGTTGTTTTAATCAAGGTTTCCCATCCTCCAGTATTTGGGGTACCACCTGCATTATTTTTGCCATATCCAGGGACCACCTACATTGTTATTAATCAAACACATATCTTTAAATTGATCCCATTTTAGCCTCATGCTAAGCAATAATATCTAAGGAATCACTGGTTTAATGCACTGGTTAAATTTTTGACACTCATTAATAATACTCAGCTTAAATTTGTTTAAACATTCATCCCTCTACCAACTAAATTCACCTCAGATACTACAAAAACCCATCATTTACTTTGCAAAAGCACCATCGTGACTAATAAACCAACCACTGGGTTTGAAAGAGATGCAGAGACTGGTGTCCCTCCATCCCCATCACTCATCAGCTTTTTTCTTTAGATGATAAAGGGGCAGTGGGATGGAAAGTGAAGAGAAGGTCAGAGCCCAATCCAGAGAAATTGTGTGGACTCCAAGAGCCGTTCTGCGGCATCAGGAACTCTCAGCTCTTGGTTATAATTTGACAGATTCTTCCATCTAGAAAGGACAATGGTGTGGACTACAGCCCAAGGAAAGAGGGAGTGAAAGCGACTCCCTTGTTGACATGCTGGCTTGAGTTGGAGGGTTTTCCCTTTGTCTTCCTGCAGGGTCTTCAGGAGATGCCCCTTCCCAAGACCACCATAGTGAGAGCAATTAGCTCTTTCCACTGCATCTACAAAAGGGGAAGGGATTTCTTTCTCTGTGCTAGAGTCTTTCAGACATAGGATTTGCCTGTAGCGTGAAGAGGTACTATGAGATTTCTCAGCAATGAATGTGCCCTGGCGGGCGTGGGAGGTGGGGGGCAGAGGGGACGTGAAAAGTCAGCCTTTTAATAATAGTAATGACTATCTCCCAGGACAGTAATGGCAGAAAGGATTGGGGGAAATATAAGAACAGTTTGAAATAAGGTGACACACAAGCCCAAGAGTCTCAAGGGTTAGGAATCCCGGCGTTGGGTCCGAGCAGAGGAACACAGGTATTACTTTCCCTACCTTTGTTCCTGACTCAGTCACCTCGTTTCGTGGGTTTCGGTCCCCTCAGCTATAAAGCATGCTCTGAACTTGCAGTGTTGATCTTCACCTCAAGGCTGTTCATCGTGAAGACCCAGCACCGTCTCGTTAGAGCCTAAACCGCTGAGAAGAGACAGTTATTCCTTAAACAGTTGAATGAATCAACACATTATTGAGATATAAACTAATTTCTGTGTATTAACGTGAGGGGTTGGAAATGAATCACAGGGTCTGTGCAGCTGTGAATGGAGAGGCCAGGAAAGAAAGGCAGGATGCCTCAAAGGAAGGGTCGGGAGCAGCACACCTTCCTTTGGAGGACCCTGAGGTATCATGAACTCGTTGGCTCCGGAACCCCCTTTGGGATGGCAGGCATGGGGGAAGTAAGCGTTCTCGCAATGATGCTGATGGGATTTTAACAGCCAGACAGATGGTCTGAGAAAAAAGGAAGATTTTTTTTCAAATGAGGGAAAACACTTCCATTGCTTCCCTTCAATTAAAACAAAGTGAGAGCCCTTCGTGTTGGGAAGATGTATCGCCATTAGTAGCATCGTCAGTTTGGAGGTTTTCTTTTTAATAATTGAATGATCGAGCGTCAATAATAAGTTGGGTAGTATTTTCAAACAAATTAGAGGGTGTATCTGTCCACCGACTTTCAATGCAATTATTATTACTTTGGTTTCATTTGCTATCACAGTTTAATAGTGAACCCCAATAATTGTGTCGTGCTTATTTACGCAATCAAACGTGTATCGCTTAATGGATTTTTTTAGTGGCCATTCTCCTAACGACTGCAGGTTCCATGCAAGCCACTCACGAGCACCCAGCATTTCTCAAAATCTGTATCATGAAACCCGGGAGGAAAGGGAAATACATAGAAAAGGAAATCTTCAAAAAGAAAGGGGATAGAGAGGGAAGGAAAAGGAGAAAAAACAGCATCTATTGAGCACCATCGTGGGCGCCAAATGTTTTTATTTTATCCTCAGAGCAACATGCAGAATCTGCTTTAGGATCCCCATGTAGCTGCTGAGGAAACTAAGGAGCTGAGAGATTAATACCTTGCCCAAAGTCACAAAGCTAACAGGTGCAGAGGTACGAGTCAGGTTCACAACTCCCTCTTTGCCCTCCACTCCAGCATGGGGCTTCCATCTTTAAGTATCAGCAGGCTGTGCAAACCTGTGGAGATGGGCCGCCTCCTATGGCTCCTGCAGTGAGTAAAGGGACACCAAATTCACATGGGAATTCTGCCTCCTGGTCTGCCTATGTCACACTTCCCTCATCCAATTATCAGATTTGCCTAATGGCTGAGCATTGTAAAGATAAGCTGATGGTAGAGGGAGAGCTGATCCCCAAGAGCACGCAACCCAGTCATCCTTTGGCTGTACCAGAAATGGACACCACAGAGAGAAGAGGAAGCAATATTCCACATGAGATGTACAGGTACCGAGCACACACCTACCATGCACTGAACACACTGGGAGCTACCGTATAGACCTTATTGCATTCCACTTCCACAACATTTCCTGTATGACAGTGACTACCATTGCACAGACGAGAAAACTAAGAACTTCTTTTGAAGTTAAATGATTTTTTTCAGGCTAATCATTTGTGGACTTGGAATTTAAACCCTAGTCCACCCAATGGATTCCAAACATTAGTGGTTAATTTTACTTTAGCATCTGGGTCATGAATTTTGGTAAAAGACAAAAGGAAGAAGTGGGAGAGATTAGGGATATGACCTGAAAATAAAGGATTATGACTGAGAATAAAGTGGCCCAAGGGACCATGGATTTAATTCCCTTCCTGTCCAAAAGCTGACACTCAAATTCAATTCAACAAGCATTCACGGGATGTCACCAATGTGCATATCGTGGTGCTAAAGTACCAGGGGCTGATCAAAGATTTGGATTTACTGCCTTCTTCCATTTTAGAAACCTCTTCTCTGAATAAAGAGTTGTACTCTTTTTCCCACAAAAAGTAACGTAATTTAGTTGCTCTTCACCATGCTGTTTCTAAACATGAACAGTCTGGTATCTCTACTAGGGCGCTGGGAAGCATTTTCTATATTTTCAGATGCTGTGTCAATTACTTTAGGCTCTGAGATCTAAACCAACTGCAAGTGATGGTGGAGGAATGAAGAAAAAGAAAAAAGGAATAATCACAGAAATACAACCAAATATAGAAAGAAAATGATTAGATAGATGATAGATAGATAGATACATAGAGAGATAGAGGCAGGTCTTGAGCTTCTAACTTACTCATGAATAAAACAGATAAAAATTCTTAAAATAAAATAATAGAAAATAGGAAATGATTTTTCATTCTTATTCTTTATAAAGGATAAACTTATAAATAACAAGTCTGACAGGAGAAAAGAATTTAAGAGGTAAAGACCAGGATCGGAGTTGTTTAGTTACAGTGGTGGTGATCATGGTGGTGACAATGAAGGTTGTGATGAAGATGGTGGTGGTGATGGTGGCGGTGGTGGTGGTATTGGTGGTGATGACAAAGGTGATTATAATTGTGAGGAAGCTGGTGGTGATGAAGTTGGTGGTGATGATGGTGACAGTGATGAAGAGGTAATGATAAAGATGGCAGTAATGAAGGTGGTGATAACTGTGATGGGGATGGGGATTGACATCATAACAATGACTAATTTGGAACATTCTTCAAGTATCCGAAGTCTTTCCACTTGCATTACTTCATTTTAGAAGAAAAACTCTGTTCACAACAAGATGCTAGATTTTTCAAAACAACGACTATTTCTAATCCTAGTTCCACCCCGAGTGTCATCCCAACTCAACCGAGTTCAGAGAAAAAGGAGTGCAGTGGGCTCTTTCCCCGTCAAACATAAGTGGACAGTTAGACAAGGATGAACGGACAGTTATGGAAACTAGGGCAATGCCACAAAAGCCCTCTCCAGTCTTCCCTCAACCAATTGCTCCTGCCCCAAGGTTATTCATCCAAATTAGTGCCCAAAATTAATAGTACGTAATGCCCTTGTCACCTGAGAGCTGTTTGGTAGCTTTTATAAAATGCATAAATGATTGTGGTCTGGTTCCAGTGGATAAATAAAAATCATTTGTGATAATTGAAACATATTTACTTTTTAATTAGGTAGCAGCAGAGAATGAGGAGTCCGTGGAGAGCCAACTCCTATAACCTCTTAAGGAGCCCTAATCACATAGCGAGAGGGGTGCTTGGTAGTTGATGCATTTATTTGTTCTTTTCCACATTTTCCTACAAAGGCCTTTAGCCCTTGACTGTCGGTCCACTCCACTTCACCGGAACTGGTCACACATCATAGTTTTTTAAAAAAGAAAATTGAAAATGCTGACAGATATGCTGTCGACAAAATAATTTCTTTAAAAATAACCTAATAACGAATATCAGGTAAAGGCACAGGCAGCTGTGCAGTTTCCTCTGGCCATGCCAGGTGCCACAGTGATTGCCTGCTCTGGGCTGTGCCGCAGACTTTCATGGGGAATGTTGACTCTGTCAGAGGGCTGAACATTCTGGCAATGACACAGACACAGTGTCCTTGGGAAGAGGGGGTGCGAGGAGATGGGTGACCTGCGTAGGGTGTGAGGAGTGGGAGAATCAGGTCACATCACATCCCTGCACGTATACCCGAGGGGAGAAAATGTTGCGGTGCAGAAGTTGAAGCTGTGTCTTCAGTATTTTTAGAGAAGGAGCTGGTGGCCCGTGTGCAGGAGAATGTAACGGTTCTGGCTCCGGTCCGTTTGGGGTGGAGGGTGGGGAACAGGTGTGAATGACTAGCATGGAGGTGGAAATTAGGTCAGATCTGTAGTGTGGGGAGGTGTAGGGGGAATGTTATCGCATGTGCATGGGGAAGGATAGAGGCAAATTGGGTCACGTCTTTGTGGAAATGATGAGAGAATTGGGTCAGAACTGTGGGGGAGAAGGCTCGAGAATTGGGTCGAGTCTTTGGATAGAAGGGGGAACTGGGTCAAGTGTGAATGTGTGTGGAGAGGAGGTAGTAGAAGGTGATATAGAGAGTGGGCTGATTCTCTGAGATCGGAGGGGGAGGGAAATGAGGAAGCAGCTTGGACCCACATAGGGGTTAAAACTTGAACTTCTCTGCCTTATGGTCATTGCCTCTCAATTCCATTGACTTGCAGTCTTCCTTCATGTAACGTTAGATAAAGTAAGGCTTTCCTACTCCTATCCCAAATTGGGTGTCCTAAGTCTCCTCCAAGACAGGGTATAACTCATTCTTCAGCACTTTGCTAGCCAGCCCAGATTGGCATTTGGGGAAGTAACAGTTCCATAACTTGATGTGGCCTCGTTTTACCCGGGACGTAAGCCTGGTGAGCAACTGCCCTCCCTTTGGGTTTCTGCTCATCAACAAAGTCAACACCAATTCTCTCTTTTTCCCAACCACTGGCATCATTTCATGATCACCACATGACGTGGAGCCTCAAAATATATTTTGTAAATAAAAGCTGAGTAATACGTTCATTTGAGCTGCCTTCACACTGGCTTTGTTCAAATCTCTGGTATTATGAGGCCATCAAACCACAGCAATACTCAAAATTGTACTTAAAAGGAATGTACTTTTATTAATTAACTGTGCTCCCATTGGCTACTTGGTTGAACAGAACCATTCTCAAAGCCAAAACAGAATGTGCAATTCACAGCTCTGTCTGCTGTGACACTCTACAGAGAAAATTGATTAAATCCACAGAAGTTTATGACGATTGAACAGAGCCACAGGGCCAGCGTACACCAGTGTATATTTCTCTGGTAATTTCAGCTTCATTTATGCCCATGTGGGTTAAGAAGAGGTTCTGCTGAAGCACACAGTACACCCATGACTTGCCATGTCCTCTGGAGACGTACGTAAGGAGTTATAATGCATCTGCTCAGGGCCACCTTGGTTAAGTCTGCATTTCGGCTTCTTCTGAGAATTCCCTTCTATTGATACGGATCACGGTGATTAATGGGATAAGCTTGTAATAGGCTTCTGGACCACACTGACCCATCCCAGAGGGAGATGCACGTGTAGGCAGTACAGTGGTGAGGAGACCATATCGTTCCCCATGGACCAGAGAAAGCTTCAAGGAGAGACTACAACATCAGTGCTTCCTCTTCTTAAGGCGACATTGGTGGTGTTTGGGAATTACCAGTATAGATACCTAACAAATACATTTTTAGATCAAATGATTTGACTCTGGTTTTTCTTGACTCTTGGAATCTTTGGATGTAGAAGGATCTTGCAGATTCTGAAAGCCTTTGCCAGGAAACGAAGAGAAAGAAGAACTAAAAGGGAGTCATTCCCTCTGCAATTCAAATCAGACCTTCAGTTTCTTCAGCAGAGTTATTTTAAGTCATTCATTATTATTTTTGCTCTGAAGCGGAGGCTGTCTGATATTGTTAGATTTACCAGAGAGGGTAAAGAGGACACTGAAGTATTATTCCTGCCGCAATTTCAAATGAATTTGGTGCTGACAAAAGATTTTTTAAATACACATCTGCATGCGTTTGTGCACACACGCACACACTTCATATTAAAAGAAGCAGAAAGAGAAACAAGTCTTGCAACAGGCAGCTGAGGGAAATGAGGTTCCTGCCATTTTTCCAGGGTACTCACCAAGGCTGGCCCAGCAGATGTTCCCAGCAATGGGGTAGAAGAAGTGGCACTGGATGTGAAGGCAGAGAATCTGGGCTAGAGGCGGGTACGTCTTCCACTTCTGAGCACAATGACCTTGATTAAGTCTCTTCACCTCTCCAATCACCCATTTCCTCCTCTGCATAACAGAGGGAGTGGATAACACCTAACGTTTCAGGAGTAAGTCACGGCTTCCAAAGCCCCTTTCCAGGGAGCCCCTCACGTCAAGCCCCACCGGAGCCCCACGAGGAAGCGGGTGTCGACACAATACTCTAAGACCTGGGTGGGTCTGAGAATCGAATGACTTAAAATAGGAGCCAGATGATGACCTTAGGCCAGTGGTTTAGCCCCTCTGAGCCTCACATTCCTCGTTTGCAAAATGAGCGCCGTTGCAGTTTCATGAGACCCTGTGGCACACAGTAGGGACACATAAATGGCAGCCGTGTGCATTAGTTACAGATGGCAAATACCCTTCTACAGGGAGGGTCATGGTCCCGACCAGAGAAGGATCTGCTGCTGCCAAACAAGATTTGGGTTTGGAGGGACTTCCGAGACAGTCATAATTAAAGGTCAAAGTGCAGGTCCAGGGAAGGCAAGAACAGCTGTGTCTGTGAAAATGCACATGGGGCAGCAAATATTCTGTCTAGCCTTCCCAAGAGGTAACGTGGGATAGAAGGTTGGAACCACCCAGTGGCCTTGATGTCCCACAGGCCAGGTATGACTCGCAAGCATCCACCACTGCCCAGCCCTGTGGACACAAATCCACTTCACCTCTCTGTGCCTTCTAAAGTTAGGGGTGTGGCCACACCAACCTCCTAGGGTGGTTGCAAAGATTCAGCTTGATCTTGCCAGTGGCCACTTCCGTAAAAATAGTGGCTGCTCCGATCGCCCTGTTATAATTGTTGACAGTCCCTGTTGTTAGTGCTAGGAACAGACTGTTACAACCAGCTTTTCTTTTCTTCCTTCTCTGTCTTTCTCAAATATCTCCCTACGGAGAGAGAAAAGGAGGAAGAGGCTGCTATAATAACAAGGAAATAGGTGGAAAGCAAGAGAGAGGCACAGCAGTACAGGAGCCATAAGCTGGGCACCTCAGAACCCTGGCACTGCTGTGACAGCCATGCCTTCCACTGGCAGGGTGACGTCAGAACTTTAAGGTAGCCCAAAAGTCCCATGGTTGTTTGATGAGACGTAATTCCTACAACCATTATCCACACAATGAGACTCACCATCTTGGAAGTACTCCCAGCTCTTTGAAAAAAGTCAACATAAAAAAGTGGAGTGTGTGTCATAGGATGAAATTCACTCCTGCCTGGATTTAGCATCGGATCAGAGCTTACCTGTTGGTTCAGAGAAGAAGGACAGGGGAAAGGGCTATTAATTTTTGATCACCCACCTCATAAATTTATTCCATCCTCCCTCCAAGCCTATGAATAATAAGAGTGAGAATTTATTGAGCACATACTATATTCCAGATACAGTTCTAAAGGACTTATTTGTGGGACCTCATTTTATTTCTCAGAATGACTTTTTAAGACAGTTATTATAATTAAACTTGTTCTACAGATAAGGAAACTGAGGCTCAGGAAGATGAAGTAACTTGCTCAAGGCCACACAGCCAATTAGCAGAGAGCTGGGATTCAAGTCTGGATCCAGAGCGCCCACTCGGAGCCTCTGTGACCCCCCTCCCCTGCAGCACGGCACAGCGGGTCAGAGCATGGTCTAAGGACTCAAACCTCCTGCGTTCAATCCAGCTCTTTAGGTGGCCTGCGCTAGTGTCCCCATCACAGGCGTGATTTAAGAATTAAATGAGAATGAGTGAGTGTATTGCAGATTTATCCTGAGGAAGCAGGTGCTGGAGGAGGTGAAGTAGCTTTCCCACAGTCACCCTTCCCCCTGCTCAGAGGTGGCAGAGCCAGGAACACAGCCTGGCCTGAGCCTACCACGTGGCACCGTCAGCCAGGACCAGCATTAGCCCGCAGCCATCAGCCACAGTGTGGGGACCAATCTCTTCTATCTCTTCTATCACCAGGGCAGACTCAGCAAAGCCACGGGTACCACCAGGCCTGTTTCCTACTTGATCATGAAGGAGGGACAGCCACCAGCTGCCCCAAGCCCCATGACCCACCAGCCATCAAATGCAATCTGCAAAGATTCACATGGGACCCCATTACCGATCACCCTGTCCCCCTTACTCACAAGCGTGTCCCCCCTCTGGATGTGTCTCCAGATGCTGCCACTTGTCCCACTTGCCTGTTTTCACCTCCTGGAAATGAAAAGCAGAGAGGATATAAGTGACAGCTCCATAAATTGTAAGGTACACTGCTCATGCTTGGTCTCGGTACAGAGGCTGGCAGCCCTGGCTGGAGTCCATGCACTTCTTCCCCTACCTGCACTCACCTTTCTCCAGTCTTTCAGCAACAGTGCAGCAGAAAGGTGACCAGCTCTAATCTTCCCTCTTCCTGGACTTGGGGCCCAAACTTCTCTCCCCGCTCCTGCCTCTCCATCTGCCTATCCTGCTCTGGACTGTTCTTTCCACTGCAATGACCTCTCCACGGAGATGCGTTTTCACAGCATTTAAGAATTTGTAAAGGAGATCAGTATGTGCGTCCTGCAGGATGTCTTTCTCATAGGCAGGCTACCATCCACATAAAAGTTTGACCACTGGTTCTGACATTATTAGAGTTCAGAGAATCCGGCCACCAGCCTTCTCTCTCTTCTCCTAATCCCTGCAGCGTACTCAAATTGATTGATCGCCTTCTTTCCTTCCCCTGGACCACCTTCCCCGCCCCCATCGCCTTTGCTTCTACAGAGATTCATGAGGTCACTCCTTCAGTGTGTATCTATTAAGGTCCCATTAAGTGTCCAGCCTTGCGCTTCAGAATCAGAACAGTCAGCAAGGTAGACGCTGCTTGAGCCCACGCACCAAGCTTAGGGTCCTCAGGTTTGCCTCTCAGACTTCAATGTGCGTGAATCACCTGGGGTCCAGTTCAAACGCAGATTCAGGTTCAGCGGGTCTGGGGTGGGGCCCTGCTGTAGGGAACCCAGTGGTGTACGTTGGCAGTGATGATGCGGGAAGCAGAGGGTTTGCTGGGAGGCTGGGGAAGGAGGACTGATCGTGTGAACTGAGAACTGAAAGGGAACTGAAATTGCTCCCAGGTTCAAGGTCACCCGAACAAGCTGGGGAATCGGACGTCTTAAGACCCAGCTAATTCGAGTGGCTGCTATCCCCACCAAGCCTGGCTGAAGCCAGCCTGCGGAAGAACCCTCATTACTTGCGGTTTCTCAGCCTCCTCCCACCCTATTCAGAAGGTAGCCCCACCTCGTGCCCCTTGCTGGCCTCCCTTCCACGCTTTCCCAACAGGTGTAGCTTCGAGGCCTGTGTTCACCTTCTCTCTCTTACCTTAGGTCCGAGGAAATGTCTTTTCCCTTTCTGAGAACTGGGTCTGTTTCTTTCTTCCCAACATTGCTTAGTGCCCCTCCTCATTCTTTTCTAGAAGTTGAAGTTACCACTGTCTTACCCCTCCTAGCCCCTCCCCCCATCCCTAACCTCTTACCTCCAGGAAAATACCTCTTTTCTCTTCTCTTCAAAAAGCCTGGCCACTTTGCCCATAGGGGAAATTTCTATCCCTGACAAGTGGCTGGGAGAAACTGGAGTCCCCCTCCTTAACTGCAGAAGGTCTGAGTCGTAGTGAGCCTCGAAAGGTGACAGAAGTTCTGAACTAAAGGATGAGAAGACAGGGGTTCCATGTAGACCCTTGGAACAAGCAGCTCCAGCCAGATCTGTAACTTAGAGCACAGATGTCTCCAGGGGTCCCAGGAAGCATGGTCAACCCTCTCCCTTGGGTCACAGGAAGGCTGAGGATACACATATGTTCAGAATATCCAAAAATTGCTTCACAGAAGGGTGAGATCCTAACAGAGATTTGCCTTAAGATGCTGGGGGTGGTGACAGTTTGCGCCTCTTTCTGGAACATGTCAGCCTGTAACCTCCCATCAGTCAGAGCCCTCATCAAGCAAATGCCAACTCCAAACAACAGGTCTCACGAAAGGCTACGAATTACTTAAACCAATCAGCCGTCAATGAGTGGAACAATTATGGGGGTCGAATCCAAGGGGAACAGAGTGGTATTTTGCAGCCTGCTTGGAGATTGTCGGATTAATTTTCACTTATTTATTTCTGGCCTTACAGAAAATGTATCACTGCAAAAAGGTCAAACTATCTCTCTGTGTCTATAAGTTTAGAACTCAGAAGTAGAGAGAATATAGATTTTGGACCTAGCCTGCAAATCCGGCTACCCTGCCCCTTGGGCAAATGATGTAAACTTGCTGAGCCTCTGTTTTCCCTTCAGAGTAATGGGTATGAGGAGGCCTGCCCTGGGAGGGTGTTCTGGACATTAAACACAGTGTAAGTAAAGCCTATTTTAAAAGCTCAATTATATAGCTATTATGATAATTACTCTTTCATCACAGCCCAGCAAGATTGTCCTGTTATAAAGATACATACTTAAAAACAGATCCCTCCAGACAAGCCAGCTAGTCAGAAGATGCTAAGCTATATAATCTATATGTCTATTTCATATTTAATTTTATTTGTAACTGACAGCATCATTTGGTGTGTTAGGTCAAATTTGAGATTGTGGACCTTTGGGTTTCAAAAATTGCACAGGCACTAATCTATTGGATTTTCCTTAATTCCCTTTTCACATCACTCATCAACAGTCAATCACAGTCTAGTCCAGCACCCCAGTGCAGGTTGTGGTGTCTAGTATACAGCAGGTGTTTAATAAATGTTTGCTGTTGATTTTTTTAATGAATGAAATCTATAAGGAGAATCTTACAGTGAGATCAGTGTTCAATTGAAGCTGAGAGGCAGAGAGAGACTCGATCCCTACATCCATATAGTTTATAATCTCAACATGGAGAGAAAGCGATCCCACAGGCATGCACACACTTGCACATACATGCCCGCTCAGGCACGCACAAGCATGCACACCACCCCTGGACCACCAAACGTTAAAGCGGGTGGTTTGGAACCCAAGTGCAACAGGAGTACAGAAAGTACTTTCTGGCGAAGTCTAGACAAAAGCCATGCCTTGGAGGATGCGTGGCAGGGTACAGACTGGAGACAGTCGGGCTTCCTGGGGCAGGCGGGCGAGAGCATAGGGAGGCAGGGACCCCAGATCACCATCACCCTGGAGCTTGGGCTCGTACCTGGGAAGCCACATGCCCCGCATGACCAGCATGAGGAGTGAGGGGAGGGCCTGGGAAACAAGAATGGGGAGGGAGAGGGGCTCTGAGAGACACGCAGAGGTGCAAAGGTCCCGGACCAGTGAGCCTCCGTCCCCTGCCTGTAACCTGGTGATAATAGTATCACCTGCCTTCTAGACTGTGCAGGGATCTGAGGAGTCCGTGGGCCACTTAGAACGGCGCCCAGCACCAGGCTGGAGTTGGTGCGCTTGCTGTCTGGTGGCGTGGTTACCATCATCCTTGAAGGTCTTGAGAAGTAACGGTGTGGATGAACTGTTTTAGGAAGCCAAGTCCGGCAAAGCAAAAAACCAAGATAATTACCAGATATTTAGGCCAGGAGAGAACTGATTAGCATAGCTCTGTAAGGCACACTTAACAACACCCAGTGACCTAATTTCTCGAAGGAGAAACACCAACCTTCGCTTTATTCCTCCCAGTTCCGGAGGCGATGTGCCCACAAAGGCAGCCCTCCCTCCCCCGGCTCTTCGTCTCAAGGGGTTTTAACCAGGGAAATAATCTGAGCAGCTTTCAAGGTTCTGCGTGGACTTAACATTTCCCCATCACTAGGCGTGTACTTACTTTATAATAATAACAGGTCACGGAGGCCCTTCTGGCCTGCACTTTCTCCTTTTTTAACAGCCAAATTCATATTCTGCAGCTGCTGACTAAGGCACAGTGCTAAGAACTGAGCAGAACAGGGAGTTCAGATTCGGCCGAGCCTGGGCCCTAACTGTGGAGTGGTGGAGGCGGTCATGTGAACAGCTCAGAACAATGAAATCATGAGGGGACCGGGCCAGAACCTTGGAAGGGCTCAGTACAGGCACAAGGGAGGGAGCAGTGAACTCCAGGGTGGACGAAAGGGTCAGAAAGTTCTCTCCAAGGTGGGAGCTGAGTCTTAAAGCTGACTCGTGTTGCATATGGGAAGTTGGGGGGGGGGGGCGGGGGGCGGAGCGGGGGTGTGGTCCCTGCAGAGGAAGAAGTACCAGCAAGGCCCAGAGGGGGAAAGAGCAAGGTGCTGGCAGGAGCTGCTGGTCACTGAGTCCTGTGGGAAGGCAGGGATGGACAGAGGGAGCTGTGATACAGAAAACTAGATGGGCCAGCAGAGGCCAGATCTCAAAAAGCCTCAAATGCCAGGGTTTCCTCTGAGGGCAACCCATGGTTTTTAGAAAGGTTGTACTATATGTAGATTTAAAATAAAGACCGCACCTCACTTTAATTGAGCACCTACTACATGCCGGACACTATTCTAAGTACTTCGTGCACCTTGTTTCATTCCATTTTCATGACAACCATGAGTCTAGCACTACTTCAACCCTCACTTAGAGATGAGGAAATGGGTGCCCAGAATGGGCAAGTAATCTGCCCAGGGTCACACAGCATCAGAAGGGACACAGTGGGCTTCAGAACTAAGCAGCCTGGCTCCAGGGTTCACATGCTCAGCACCAGGATCTACTGTTGACAGAAAAATCACTCTGCTGCCTGTGAAGGTGGACACTGGGAGAACAAGCAGGAGACTTAGAGAGGGTCGAGCAGGTATTTGAAATAAATCCAGCGGGTCACCCAGATCTTCACTATCGCGTGCCTCCACAAACTCTCCTGCCTTTTAACAATTCTCTTCCCATCAGCCTCTCTGCTCCATCCTGATATCCTTCCAGTGGGACCTCCCATCCTTGGCATCTCCCTCCAGGCACCAGCCTGGTCTTCCGTGGCCTGCTAGCCTCTCAGGGCACCTGGCACCCCCTCATCTGTGCTGAGTTGTATAATCAGGCATCGATTTCTTCTGGGTCTATTCTCTTTACATTTCGGCCTAAAACACGTGCTTTCTCCCTGGAAATTCCAATCTTAATTTTGCTTTCTTGTTCTGTACACATTAGGAGATGAAGCTTATGAGAGAACTCCGTTTTATTACATTGCAGTCTAGCAAACATAATCGAATTAGGAGATGCCTTATTTGAGCACACTTCAGCCGCATTCTTCCTCCCAGATGGCACAGTCCCTCTCAGCTCAGTTTTCTTAGTCGGCTTTGAGCAATGAGTAGAAAGAGAAGGGGTCCAGAATCTAGAATCAGATTCCAGGTCCACAAACTCGGACAAGCTGACCTCCCTGAGCTTAGATCCCTTGTCCAGAAAGTGGGGATTCAGGTGGTGTCCACACCCATTGCGTGATAATGTGGCTTTAGTGAGATTAACTCTGTGACATCCTGGCTCCTGGAGAAACTCTCCCACGAGAACACTGAAATGAGTTTAAGTTCTAGGGCAACAAGAACCTTAGCGGTCCTGTGCACTGCTGGATCCCCAGTGTCCAAAACAGTGCTTATCACCGAGTGGATGATCAATAAGTATTTTTGAACAAATGAATGTCAGAATATGCCTCTCCATTTCTCAGTGTGTGTGTGTGTGTGTGTGTGTGTGTGTGCGCGTGCGCTCGAACTTGACCCTGCAACATTCTTGGCTCCTGAGTCATTACTGTAAAACTTTTCAGTTCTGTCGTGCTTTCTTGAAACTATCTTGCAATTCCTGACTCACTAAGTCAGTGGAATGAGGTCTGCATGATATCCAGTTACAGATTTTTTTGGCCACCCTCCTGCCATGGCCAGCCACAGGGAAGGAGGCGTGGGCAGAAGCATTTAGCCAGGCAGTGCAGAGCAGAGCTGTGGGTGGAGATGAGGGTGCTGGTGACTGGGTGCGCTCCTTACTGAACTCAGGTGTGACCCCTCCTAGGCATGATTTCTGCTTGTCCCTGCAATGAACAGCCTGGTTCCTTCTAAGCCTCTTCGGGACATCTGTGCCCTTGGTTAGAAGCGGGCCCATGTGACTGAAGCCCGTGTCCTGAATTTCTCTTGTCTTCCAGCCCCCCCACAGATGGGAGCTGGGTTAGAGCTGCCTTGTTCTTGGCCAGGACACAGCGGGTCCCCGTGACGTGGCCCTGCTAGACTCTGAACAGTATCAGACAGTCATCTAAGGCACCCGGGGATGCGGAGGACTGCAAGCGATGCAAACTCTTTGGATGTCTGCTTCCCACGGCTTGCGGGAGAGGCCCCCTCGCGATACATTAATAAAGATTAAAGGTCCCTCTTGTCCCTGTGATCTTCACCATGTCAAAGCGAAAGAGTCATTTTTCTAGGCTTCTCTCTGTCATTTATTAATATTGCAGGGTTTTGCTCTAAAAAGGAAAAACTCAGGATGTCTGGAGAAGATGGGTATTCTGAGCCCTGTAACTTTCATACCGCTTTGTCATTTCATTTCTTGCTTATGAAATGCAGCAGTCATCATAACTCTGATTTCTCTGACTTTGGGGAGAGTAGGGATCGCTCTTTCCTCTACGTATCCCTTGGCATAAGCCAAAGATTGTTGGACTTGGGGGCCTCACAGTAGACTGGATCCACAGACAGCAGAACCGTCTAAGATTTCACCCATGAGGGAGAAATGCACCTAATTCTCAACTCCGTATTTCCCGAGCACTTCCTCCCAAGCACCTGCCCTTCCAGGGCTTACCCTCCTAATAACTTGTCTTAAAGCAGCGAGGAGGCTAGGAACAGGGGCTACTTAATTGAGCTCTGCTTTTTAAAATAACTATGATTATTCCAGAAACACATCGTGAGTGTTCAGCATTCATTCAGTAACTATTGTTTGAATCCCTACGTCTCTACGTGGCATCTCACAAAGACATCTGCAAGAGGGATATTGTTATGCCCATTTTCCAGACAAAGAAACTGAGGCTTGGAAAAGTTAAGGGTCTTGTCTGAGGCCCCACAGGGAGTGAGGGCAGAAACACTGTTCAAATTCAGTCAGTCCAAGTCCCAAGCCCATCAGGCCTCTTTGAATCCAGTCCCAGAAGTTTCATCCTCCAAAAAGTTCTGGACCAGGTGCTCCCAACCTAGGGGACCATCAATTTTGGTGTCCCTTTCATTTGGTGGCATAAAGTGGAGCTAGTTCCAAAACAGCTCTGCCTTCCACCGGGGATGCCACAGCCCTTCACGCGGGAGAACTCCGGGGCTTCGGGATGACAGCATCACTGGTTAAGGGGCTGCTCTTAGGAACAGAACTCGGTTTTAAATTCCACACCCCAGGCTCCATGCTAAGCCTCTGACACACAAGACCACACCAAACCCTCCCAACTCCCTGAGTGTAGGTGCAATTATCGACTTGATTCACAGACAAGGACGTAGGCACAAGAGATGTTGAGTCCCCTGTCCCAACTAACTCAGCTCAGAGGTGGCAGAGGTGCAGTGCCAAGGCAACATTTTTCCTCTTCATCGTATAATATCCAGTTGAGTAGGCAATATGTTTCCAAATGAAATATGTTCTCAGGAACCCAGCATTTAAAGTTTCCTCGCGGGCTTCCCTGGTGGCGCAGTGGTTGAGATTCCGCCTGCCGATGCAGGGGACGCAGGTTCGTGCCCCGGTCCGGGAAGATCCCACATGCCGCGGAGCGGCTGGGCCCGTGAGCCACGGCCGCTGAGCCTGCGCGTCCGGAGCCTGTGCTCTGCAACGGGAGAGGCCACAACACTCAGAGGCCCACGTACCACAAAAAAAAAAATAAATAAAAAAAAAAATAAAGTTTCCTCGCTACCTACATGGAAGGACAGGAGAGAACCACACCTAGGCCAGTCCACATGTCAGCCCAGCCCCTCATGCCATTCCTCGACACTGGAGACTTCATCCAATTTGCTCTCAAACTGTGTACCTGGGCGGGTCTGAGCACGAGGATGATTGATTTCACGGCCATGGGGCTTATGGCCGAGGAACATAGTGCCCTGCGAAGCACTGAGCTCAGAGAGCACTTGTTAAGGCTGGTACAGGACCTCAGCATCACAGCCAACAGCTCCTGAACATGCACTGTCTACCAAGCCCTGTGCAGAGATGTCACTTGATCTCTTTTTTTTGCGGGGGGTGCGGGGGGAGTATGAGGACATTCATTATGGCTTTATTTAAAAATGAAAAAAATGGAATAGTATTCTTTCAAAATCATGTTGTTAACATTTAAAGATATGGAAAACGGGATCTATATAAGTGGGAAAAAAGTTTACAATACAGCATCTATAGTATTGTTGCAAAGTACATAAGCTATATATATATGCATACATTTTAAGACTATCAGATATAAAACAAGTATTAAGAGTGGTTATCCCTGGGTTAAAGGTTGACATATTTTATTTCTTTATACTTCCTGTATTTCCCAATTTTCTCAATAAACATACATTAATGGTATATTCAGAAAAAAACTAATGTTATACATTTTTTGAATTGACATTTTATTTTATATTTACAGTCATTTGCAATCACATTACATTATAAATGTACATTAAAATCCATTTCCATTCTTTCCTTTTGGTCAAGTAAAGTAACTTTTTGGCACCATCCTACCATCACGTTAACCGTATCTCATTTAATCCTCATAACCATCCCGTGTTATGACACCTCCATTTTCCAGATGGAGAAACAGAGGCACAGAGAGAGTAGGTAATTTACCCCAAGTCACACAGCAAATCAGAAACTAGAAGGAGGCCTGATTTAGAAAACCACGGGCGAGGGGGCATGAGTAGGGATTGGGATGTGGTGACTGACAGGATTATTCCCACTGGGCGACTCACATCCATGTTTATTTCACAGCCCACAGCTCCCGACCCTGGGTGCACCCACCATGGGGCACCATGTGGGTGAGAACTGGGCCATCCAGGCACACACGCTGCCCCCTCTCTTCTGGGCAAGGCCGGAGGCCCAGGCTGGCAGAGGGAAAGAGGCCACCGAGCTGGAAGTGGCAAAGTCTTTGTTTGTGCAGGAACTAGGGGTCATGTGCTCGATTCTGCCTGAATCACATTGGCAAGAATTCCAGGAGCAGTGTGGAGTTTCCTTGTGATTTTCCAAGACAGAAAGTGAGAATGGGCTGGAATAAAACCAGCAATCGAAAGCATCAGAAGGAAAACAATGCTGAAATGTAGCAGATGCCTATGCGCGCTTTGCATGCAGGGCTGCTGCATCCATTGTAGTGAGCGCAGCTCACAGACTCCGCGATCACGGGACTCTGTCTCCACCGGGATCATCCCCAGGCAAGGGTGGGGGCGATTTCCTGTTCGATTCAGAAGGGAATTCAACAAATATTTGCTGAGCAGCCCCTACATTGTGCCAGGTCCTGTTGTGGGCACTGGGGACAGGAGATGACTCAGGCGCATCTCTGCCCTGCAAGAGCTCACAGCCTAATGAGGGTGACACGTTCACACACAACCACATAGAATAAAGCGGTACAGGTGTGTGCTGGCGATGAGAGGCGACCTGGGAGGCTGAGGCTTCTGCAGGTACCAGGATCAGAGTCGTGATGGGATTGTCCTGGTCTGTCCCCCAGAGGAGGCTGGGCAGTAAGACCAGGCTGGGGAGGCACGGGGCCACCGGGCCACTGTCCTCCCTGCAACTCCAGTGGCAGGGAGCCAAGGTGAATGAGTCAGCTGGGGGACTGCTTACTCAGGCCGCCAGAGGCAAGAGGAGCTGTAAGGGCCTCCTGGGGGGGGGGGGGCGGGGGGCAGGCTGGGGGAGGGGCAGCGGGGCAGTTGGGATCTTCAAGGTGCTCCCTTTAGCTGCTAGATTCTAGCAAATGGCATAAGGGCAATTTGAACACAGGTCTCTCTGATTCCAAAAACAAAGCCCACCCAGCACACCAGAGTTGTCCCCTCACCACCACCCCCTGCCCCCCACCCAGAATGACCCCCAGGTCCTTCTCCTCTGGTCCTGTCCCTCCCCAGCCCAGCTGATCCGCTGCCCCCCAGCCTGGTTCACAGGGAAGAACATGGGTTTGGAGTCAGGAAGACATGCACACCCTTAGTAGCTGAGTGAGCTCGGGCAAGTTACTTTAACCTCTCTGAGCCTCAGATTCCCCATGTGTAAGAGAGAGACAGAGAACCCTCTAGGAAGTGAGGCACGTGAAACAAGTAACACAATGTTCAGGGCAGAGAAGCTTTGGCCTGCGTAACCTCCCTCCCCCTCTCCTTTTCTTGTCCCTGAGAAATGCCATCGGGATCTCCATGGTAGGTGGGCTCCCAGCCACACGTGGCCCCCCAGCCTCTACCCACCCCCTCGTGGTTCCACCCCAGCCTCGTCTCCGATTTGGGGTCAGAGCTTGTGCTGTGGGAAGACAGGTTACCATCCAGGACCTCTCCCTCCAAAGGGTGGAGCCCCTGTTTCTGTGGCCTTAATAATGCGCTAGGAAGCTCTCAGTGGCACTGTGTCTACACTTACAGGAAAACAGTCGGTGTTTTCCCCCCGCACCGTCCCTTACATTTCCAGAGGCCACAGGTTTCCTACCCACTGTATAAAGTGGTATTTCCTCTTCTGACTGGACTCCCTCTTGTGAAGCCACCTGCTAGCATGAGTGCACGCGTTATGGAGAAACACCTTCAGACCCTCTCCTCCCTCTGCTCGCTCCTCTGCCGCCTCCCAGGTGTTCTCTTGGCTCCTATGACATAAAACGCCCTTCCCTCCCATCACTGCACCCTGTTATCCCTTCACAGCACTGTCACAATCTGTGATTGTCTCACCGGGTTGTTACCTTGTTCACTGTCGACATCTCCTCCATGGATTGGAAGCTCCATGAGGGTAGAAACATTCCTGCCTGGGCCACCGCTAGCTACCCAGTATCTGAGCAGGACCTGGCGCCCAGAGGGCATTGGATATGAATGTATCAGAGGAAGGAAGGAATTAAAGAAGAGATGGAAGAGAAAGACAGGCTTAGGTGCGAATCCCAGACTAACATTTAGAAGCCATGAGACCGTCAGTAAACTAGTTTCTGAACTTCATTGTCCTCATCTGTGAAATGGGAATAATAATAAGCATTTCAGGATTTTTAAGGTGCTCTCATTTGGGAAATGCTTAGTCTGTAGTGAGTGCTACTATCTGCTCGTCTTCCCTCCCCCAGATCCCTTAACAGCCTCCATCAGTCTGTCCACTGGTACCTGTCACGCCCTTGCCCTTTTTGGTGAGGCAGCACCACGTTCCCTTAACGTCAAGGGAAGCATCTGCCCTGATCTTGATACTTGTCCTGGTTTGAAATTCACAGCCCATCTTTCTCCCAATCAAGGTTAGACTGTTCTCCCTTTATCCCTGCCTGCACTTGGGTTCACTGGCCAGTTTTTCCTTACTCCTGTGGCAATGTGAGATCTTTGTCCATAAATATTGCCCCTGTATTTTTTCAAACAACTTAAGGATTCCCATGGACCACGCTGGCAGCCCTACTGCAAACCAGTACATGCTGTAATTCTCCAGGGTAATACGCATATATCTGACAATCCAGAGGAATGTGCTGGACGGCCCTCTAGAAACACCAAGTCTATAGGCTCATCTCCCGAAACACAAAGTCCCTGCTGGCCCACTGTCTCAGTAAAGCTCTCTCGGGCCTCTGCACTCACAGCAGTTGGAAGTGAACAAGGATTCGAGAACTGCTTTGAGCCCCCAGGCGCCAGAACCACACCAGGATGTTACCGCCTGCTTGGTTCACTAGGGCCCCAGAGCCCTCTGTGCTGCTTGGCATTCTGCAATCAGAAGCTTCCAGTCCCCGGGTCATGGCAGAGGAAACGCACAAACCTCAGGACATCCTTCCTCATGATAGCACTGCCCATTCACAGGCCAATCTGACTATGTCCAGCAAAATAAATGTTTTAAGATTTATAAAAATGAAAACTTTGTACAGGTAAAAAAAATTATAGGCAGAGTGTAAATCCAGGGTCCAGCCCCATCTGATTTAGGAAACAGAATCTTCTAAAGATAAACTACTCAATCCAGGGAACATTCGTCCAAGTAAAGGCAATTCCAGCCGAAGGGTCCCACAGCCTGACTTCTAGAGCAGCTTTCACCCCCCTTCTCCTCCCAGGCAGAGGCTTCCTGAGCCCAGGCCAGGCTTCTCTGTCCTTGACATGTGAGCCACATGTGTCTTCCAGGGATGGTGGCTCTTTTCCTCTGAGGCTGGGTTCTGTATACCCCCAAATCTAACCACAATGCATAACCTTCACTGGTTTCCATCTCCTATTGAACTAAAGATGTGGACACCTGAGTTCCCTTTTGCTCAGCTCTCCTTGCATGCCCAGAGCCACTTGATCTCTCCTGAAGAAAGCACAAAGGCAAGAATTAAACATTCATCCACAATAATTAAGCCACAGGCATTTCACACATATACACAATCATCTCTGCATGATCGTGGCAAACCTCAGAAACCAAGGCACATGCCACACGGAAGCGACCACCCGTTGCCGGTGAGAGCTCTTGGCGTTTCTTTCACAGACACAGTCGGGCACTCTTATGTGCCAGGCGCCATGCCAGGTGCTGGGACGCAAGAGTGGACAGAGCAAACGAAAGTCCTTACCCTCATGAAGGGCCCTCGTTCTACTGAAGATGGACAGTCAATAAACAAATCAAAAAGCCAAATGTAGGTCAGATGGAAGTAAGTGCTATGGGGAAGAATTCTACAGGGAAGGGGGCCAGGGAGGGTGGGCGAACGACCTGCACTTTGTAGGCCAGGGAAGGAAGGGAGGGAAGGAGCCACAGTGATGTCTGGGCCTCGAGTAGCAGGAGAATAAAGAATGTGCTCAGCGTATCTGAAAAGTGCAAGGAAGCCAGTGTCCCTGGAGCTGGGGAGGTCGGGGGGGCAGCAGGGGCGAGACTGAAAAGACTTTCTTTGGCTTTTCTTCTGAGCATGTTGGAAGCCATTGGAGGGCTTTGAGTGGAGGAGGGTCATGATCTGGTTGGTGGGTGGGGAACAGACCCCAGGAGCCAGAGTGCAGATCGGGAGGCCACTTAGGAGGCCTTTACAATAGTCCGGCTGAGCAAGGATGTGGCCTCGGTTAGGAGGGTTGGGAGGAGGTGACGAGAAGTGGTTGGGTTCTGGCTACGTGTTGAAGGTAAGGCCCACAGGATTTGTTAGGGACCGAATGTGGTTAGGAGAGGAAGACAGGAGTCAAGGATGAGTCTAAGTTTGGGACCAACTTAGTATCACTGGCAAACTCACGAATGCATAGTCTCTACTTTCCCTGAATCATTTTTTTTTAAACATCTTTATTGGAATATAATTGCTTTACAATGGTGTGTTAGTTTCTGCCTTAGAACAAAGTGAATCAGCTATACGTATACATATACATATGTTCCCATATCTCCTCCCTCTTGCGTCTTCCCCCCACCCTCCCTATCCCATCCCTCCAGGTGGTCACAAAGCACCGAGCTGATCTCCCTATGCTATGTGGCTGCTTCCCACTAGCTATCTATTTTACATTTGGTAGTGTATATATGTCCATGCCACTCTCTCACTTCGTCCCAGCTTACCCTTCCCCCTGCCCGTGCCCTCAAGTCCGTTCTCTATGTCTGCGTCTTTATTCCTGTCCTGCCCCTAAGTTCTTCTGAACCATTTTCTTTTAGATTCCATATATATGTGTTAGCATATGGTATTTGTTTTTCTCTTTCTGACTTACTTCACTCTGTATGACAGACTCTAGGTCCATCCACCTCACTACAAATAACCCAATTTCTTTTCTTTTTATGACAGAGTAATATTCCATTGTATATATGTGCCACATCTTCTTTACCCATTCATCTGTCGATGGACACTTAGGTTGCTTCCATGTCCTAGCTATTGTAAACAGAGCTGCAATGAACATTGTGTTACATGACTCTTTTTGAATTATGGTTTTCTCAGGGTATATGCCCAGTAGTGGGATTGCTGGGTCATATGGTAGTTCTATTTTTAGTTCTTTAAGGAACCTGCATACTGTTCTCCATAGTGGCTGTATCAATTTACATTCCCACCAACAGTGCAAAATGGTTCCCTTTTCTCCACACCCTCTCCAGCATTTATTGTTGGTAGATTTTGATGATGGCTATTCTCACTGGTGTGAGGTGATACCTCATTGTAGTTTTGATTTGCATTTCTCTAATGATTAGTGATGTTGAGCATCCTTTCATGTGTTTGTTGGCAATCTGTATATCTTCTTTGAAGAAATGTCTATTTAGGTCTTCTGCCCATTTTTGGATTGGGTTGTTTGTTTTTTTGATATTGAGCTGCATGAGCTGCTTGTAAATTTTGAAGATTAATCCTTTGTCAGTTGCTTCATTTGCAAACATTTTCTCCCATTCTGAGGGTTGTCTTTTGGTCTTGTTTATGGTTTCCTTTGCTGTGCAAAAGCTTTTAAGTTTCATTAGGTCCCATTTGTTTATTTTTGTTTCCATTTCTCTAGGAGGTGGGTCAAAAAGGATCTTGCTGTGATATATGTCATAGAGTGTTCTGCCTATGTTTTCCTGTAAGAGTTTGACAGTGTCTGGCCTTACATTTAGGTGTTTAATCCATTTTGAGTTTATTTTTGTGTATCATCTTAGGGAGTGTTCTAATTTCATTCTTTTACATGTAGCTTCCAGTTTTCCCAGCACCACTTACTGAAGAGGCTGTCTTTTCTCCACTGTATATTCTTGCCTCCTTTATCAAAATAAGGTGACCATATGTGCGTGGGCTTATCTCTGGGCTTTCTATCCTGTTCCATTGATCAATGTTTCTGTTTTTGTGCCAGTACCATACTGTCTTGATTACTGTAGCTTTGTAGTATAGTCTGAAGTCTGGGAGCCTGATTCCTCCTGCTCTGTTTTTCTTTCTCAAGATTGCTTTGGCTATTCGGGGTCTTTTGTGTTTCCATACAAATTGTGAAATTTTTTGTTCTAGTTCTGTGAAAAATGCCATTGGTAGTTTGATAGGGATTGCATTGAATCTGTAGATTGCTTTGGGTAGTATAGTCATTTTCACAATGTTGATTCTTCCAATCCAAGAACATGGTATATCTCTCCACCTGTTTGTATCTTCTTTAATTTCTTTCATCAGTGTCTTATAGCTTTCTGCATACAGGTCTTTTGTCTCCTTTGGTAGGTTTATTCCTAGGTATTTTATTCTTTTTGTTACAATGGTAAATGGGAGTGTTTCTCTTTCAGATTTTTCATCATTAGCGTATAGGAATGCAAGAGATTTCTGCGCATTAATTTTGTATCCTGCTACTTTACCAAATTCATTGATTAGCTCTAGCAGTTTTCTGGTAGCATCTTTAGGATTCTCTATGTATAGTATCATGTCATCAGCAAACAGTGACAGCTTTACTTCTTCTTTTCCAATTTGGATTCCATTTATTTCTTTTTCTTCTCTGATTGCTGTGGCTAAAACTTCCAAAACTATGTTGGATAATAGTGGTGAGAGTGGACAACCTTGTCTTGTTCCTGATCTTAGTGGAAATGCTTTCAGTTTTTCACCATTGAGAACGATGTTGGCTGTGGGTTTGTCATATATGGCCTTTATTATGTTGAGGTAAGTTCTCTCTTTGCCTACTTTCTTGAGGGTTTTTATCATAAATGTGTTTTGAATTTTGTTGAAAGACTTTTCTGCGTCTATGGAGATGATCATATGGTTTTGCTCCTTCAATTTGTTAATATGGTGTATCACATTGATTGATTTGCATATATTGAAGAATCTTTCCATCCTGAGTTAAACCCCACTTGATCATGGTGTATGATCCTTTTAATGTGTTGTTGGATTCTGCTTGCTAGTATTTTGTTGAGGAGTTTTGCATCTATGTTCATCAGTGATATTGGCCTGTAGTTTTCTTTCTTTGTGACATCTTTGTCTGGTTTTGGTATCAGGGTGATGGTGGCCTCATAGAATGAGTTTGGGAGTGTTCCTCCCTCTGCTGTATTTTGGAAGCATTGGACAATGATAACTATTAGCTCTTCTCTAAGTGTTTGATAGAATTTGCCTGTGAAACCATCTGGTCCTGGGCTTTTGTTTGTTGGAAGATTTTTAATCACAGTTTCAACTTCAGTGTTTATGATTGGTCTGTTTATATTTTCTATTTCTTCCTAGTTCAGTCTCAGAACGTTGTGCTTTTCTAAGAATTTGTCCATTTCTTCCAGGTTGTCCATTTTATTGGCATATAGTTGCTTGTAGTAATCTCTCATGATCCTTTGTATTTCTGCAGCGTCACTTGTTACTTCTCCTTTTTCCTTTCTAATTCTATTGATTTGAGTTTTCTCCCTTTTTTTATGGATGAGTCTGGCTAATGGTTTATCAATTTTGTTTATCTTCTCAAAGAACCAGCTTTTGGTTTTATTGATCTTTGTTATTGTTTCCTTCACTTCTTTTTCATTTATTTCTGATCTGATCTTTATGATTTCTTTCCTTCTGCTAACTTTGAGGGGGTTTTGTTCTTCTTTCTCTAATTTCTTTGGGTGTAAGGTTAGGCTGTTTATTTGAGATGTTTCTTGAGGTAGGATTGTATTGCTATAAACTTTCCTCTTTGAACTGCTTTTGCTGCATCCCATAGGTTTTGGGTCATCGTTTTTTCATTGTCATTTGTTTCTAGGTATTTTTTTATTTCCTATTTGATTTCTTCAGTGATCTCTTGGTTATTAAGTAGTGTATTGTTTAGCCTCCATGTGTTTGTATTTTTATAG
Source organism: Tursiops truncatus (assembly GCF_011762595.2). Taxonomy (NCBI): domain Eukaryota; kingdom Metazoa; phylum Chordata; class Mammalia; order Artiodactyla; family Delphinidae; genus Tursiops; species Tursiops truncatus. The sequence continues at coordinate 11,263,477 of NC_047044.1, forward strand.
ATTTTTTCCTGTAATTGATATCTAGTCTCATAGCTTTGTTGTTGGAAAAGATACTTGATATGATTTCAGTTTTCTTAAATTTACCAAGGCTTGATTTGTGACCCAAGATATGATCTATCCTGGAGAATGCTCCATGAGCACTTGAGAAGAAAGTGTATTCTGTTGTTTTTGGATGGAATGTCCTGTAATATCAATTCAGTCCATCTTGTTTAATGTGTCATTTAAAGCTTGTGTTTCCTTATTTATTTTCATTTTGGATGATCTGTCCATTGGTGAAAATGGGGTGTTAAAGTCCCCTGGTATGATTGTGTTATTGTCGATTTCCCCTTTATGTCTGTTAGCATTTGCCCTATGTATCGAAGTGCTCCTAGGTTGGGTGCATAAATATTTACAATTGTTATATCTTCTTCTTGGATTGATCCCTTGATCATTATGTAGTGTCCTCTTTGTCTCTTGTAATAGTCTTTATTTTAAAATCTATTTTGTCTGATATGAGAATTATTACTCCAGCTTTCTTTTGATTTCCATTTGCATGGAATATCTTTTTCTATCCCCTCACTTTCAGTCTGTATGTGTCCCTAGGTCTGAAGTGGGTCTCTTGTAGACAGCATATATATAAGTCCTGTTTTTGTATCCATTCAGCCAGTCTATGTCTTTTGGTTGGAACATTTAATCCATTTACATTTAAGGTAATTATCGATATGTATGTTCCTATTACCATTTTCTTAATTGTTTTGGGTTTGTTATTGTAGGTCTTTTCTTCTCTTGTGTTTCCTGCCTAGAGAACTTCATTTAGCATTTGTTGTAAAGCTGGTTTTGTGGTGCTGAATTCTCTTAGCTTTTGCTTGTCTGTAAAGGTTGTAATTTCTCCATCGAATCTGAATGAGATCCTTGCTGGGTAGAGTAATCTTGGTTGTAGGTTTTTCCATTTCTTCACTTTAAATATGTCCTGCCACTCCCTTCTGGCTTGCAGAGTTTCTGCTGAAAGATCAGCTGTTAACCTTATGGGGATTTCCTTGTATGATATTTGTTGCTTTTCCCTTGCTGCTTTTAATATTTTTTCTTTGTATTTAATTTTTGATAGTTTGATTAATATGTGCCTTGGCATGTTTCTCCTTGGATTTATCCTGTATGGGACTCTCTGCACTTCCTGGACTTGACTGACGATTTCCTTTCCCATATTAGGGAAGTTTTCAACTGTAATCTCTTCAAATATTTTCTCAGTCCCTTTCTTTTTCTCTTCTTCTTCTGGGACCCCTATAATTCGAATGTTGGTGCATTTAATGTTGTCCTAAGATTGTCCTCAATTCTTTTCATTCTTCTTTCTTTATTCTGCCCTGTGGTAGTTATTTCCATTATTTTATCTTCCAGGTCACTTATCTGTTCTTCTGCCTCAGTTATTCTGCTATTGATTCCTTCTAGAGAATTTTTAATTTCATTTATTGTGTTGTTCATTATGGTTTGTTTGCTCTTTAGTTCTTCTAGGTCCTTGTTAAACATTTCTTGTATTTCCTCCATTCTCTTTCCAAGATTTTGGATCACCTTTACTATCATTACTCTGAATTCTTTTTCAGGTAGACTGCCTATTTCCTCTTCATTTGTTTCATCTGGTGGGTTTTTACCTTGCTCCTTTAACTTCTGTGTGTTTTTCTATCTTCTCATTTTGCTTAACTTACTGCATTTGGGTTCTCCTTTTCTCAGGCTGCAGGTTCAACAATTTGTTAACTCTCACATTTCTATTTCCAAGATTTTGGATCATCTTTACTATCATTATTCTGAATTCTTTTTCAGGTAGACTGCCTATTTCCTCTTCATTTGTTAGGTCTGGTGGGTTTTTATTTTGCTCCTTCATCTGCTGTGTGTTTTTCTGTCTTCTCATTTTGCTTATCTTACTGTGTTTGGGGTCTACTTTTTGCAGGCTGCAGGTTCGTAGTTCCCATTGTTTTCAGTGTCTGTCCCCAGTGGCTAAGGTTGGTTCAGTGGGTTGTGTGGGCTTCCTGGTGGAGGGGCCTGGTGCCTGTGTTCTTGTGGATGAGGCCGGATCTTGTCTTTCTGGTGGGCAGGACTGCATCCAGTGGTGTGTTTTGGGGTGTCTGTGAACTTTTTATGATTTTAGGCAGCCTCCCTGCTAATAGGTGGCGTTGTGTCCCTGTCTTGCTAGTTGTTTGGCATAGGGTGTCCAGCACTGGAGCTTGCTGGTCGTTGAGTGGAGCTGGGTCTTAGCATTGAGGTGGAGATCTCTGGGAGATCTTTTGCCATTTGATATTACATGGAGCCTGGAGGTCTCTGGTGCACCAGTGTCCTGAGCTCGGCCCTCCCACCTCAGAGGCACAAGCCTGACACCCGGCCAGAGCACCCAGCCCCTGTCAGCCCACGGCCAGGTATGTGGGGACTTTCTTGCCTTTTGGGGAGTCTGAGGTCTTCTGCCAGCGTTCAGTAGGTGTTCTGTAGGAGTTGTTCCACATGTAGATGTATTTGTGGGGAGGAAGATGATCTCCACATATTACTCCTCTGCCCTCTTGAAGGTCTCTCCCTCCCCTGAATCATTTATAAGAAACAAAATTAAAGGGCCTGACACTGTTTCCTGGGAACACATTTCCTAATTTAAATCAGCTCCCAGAAGTAATCAATTAGGGTCTATTCATCAGACCACTCCATCCTTTGCTGCCTGAATATTTTCAGTAGCCCTTGATATGAACCTAGTTAAAGAGATTTGAGAGGCTTAAGATTTGAGAGGCTTAAGTCAATCACATCCATTGGGAGCCTCATTCATTTGTTCAACAAACATTTACTGAGTGCCTAGTATGTGTCAGCAACTGTGGTCTTAGCTATGGGCTGAATCCATAAAGAGCAATAAAACATAGTTAGTGTCTGTTTTCCGGAGGCTTATGGCCAAGGAAGGGAAACAAACATGTAAATTGATAAGTTGCCATACAGGGGAAGAGGAATTGAACACTAGAATAGAACCAAAAACAAACTGGTGTGGGGGTGTCAAGAAACTAGCTAACTGCAGAGGAAGAGAGGAACGCTTCACTTGATCCAGACTTTTGTCACTTAACTAAGACCTCAGGTAGAAGAGTTGATATTCTCCTTACAGACACTATATTGCCATAAACCCACTAACCTAAACTTGTGTAACTTTAACAAATAATAAAGCTCCAAGTGGCTCAGCTCTGCAAAGAGTTGTTATCAAGAAACCAGCCAAAGAGTAATTGAAAAAGAATGTCAATCCAACCTCTACTCATAATCCCTAAAGAACATTAAAGAGGATCCAATTCAGGGACTTCCCTGGTGGAGCAGTGGCTAAGACTCTGTGCTCCCAATGCAGGGGGCCCGGGTTCGATCCCTGGTCAGGGAACTAAATCCCGCATGCATGCTGCAACTAAAGAGTTCACATGCTGCAACTAAGAAACCCACATGCTGCAGCTAGGACCCAGCGCAGCCAAAATAAATAAATATTTTTTTAAAAAGAGGATCCAGTTCATGACCCACAGAAGCATTTCTCACTTCTAGAGCCTCCTACACCAAATGCCAAAATCTTCCAGCCCCAGACCCAGCCTTCTATTCTCTGCTCTCCCAATCACCTTTAGTTGGGATGACCTTGGGCTTCCTCGCTAATCCTGTCCCCTTTCTGTCTGCCTCTCTGATTCTCTCAACACTTTTTCTCATTCTGCATCACAAAGACTCAGACTCCAGTTTAGCAAAAACTAAGTTGGGATGGGGAAGAGGAGGAATATGTCCCATCACATTTGTGTAAGGAGGTTGAGAACCTCCCTTGATAACCAGACTGCCCAACATGGAGAAGAAACTCAAGCATCTGAAGTTCTAAGAGGTCCTTCTGAAATTCTTCTAAATGAAGATCACTCTGACACTATAACAGGTCTGAATTAAACTAGAACATTTTTTTTTTTTTTGGATGTACTTGGGCCTCTCACTGTTGTGGCGTCTCCCGTTGCGGAGCACAAGCTCCGGACGCGCAGGCTCAGCGGCCATGGCTCACGGGCCCAGCCGCTCCACGGCATGTGGGATCTTCCCGGACCGGGGCACGAACCCATGTCCCCTGCATCGGCAGGTGGACGCTCAACCACTGCACCACCAGGGAAGCCCCTAGAACATTTTTATAATGCTAAAGTTAAGATAGCACTTCTTAATGGACTGTTACATCTGGTTTTTGACTTTTGATTTTGAAGGGCTTGGCTTTTTCCAGTCTCTCCAAATACACGTAACAATGAGCAGTGTCCTAACGCAGACTTCTTCTAAGTATGGGTTTTAAAATCACAAGAAGAGGGACTTCCCCAGTGGCTCAGTGGTTAAGAATCTGCCTGCCAATGCAGGGCACACGGGTTCAAGCCCTGGTCTGGGAAGATCCCACATGCCGCGGAGCAACTAAGCCCGTGCTGCTCTCTAGAGCCCGTGAGCCGCAACTACTGAGCCCAAGTGCCACAACTACTGAAGCCCTCGCGCCTAGAGCCCGTGGTCCGCAACAAGAGAAGCCACTGCGGTGAGAAGCCTGCGCACCGCAGCAAAGAGTAGCTCCCGCTCGCCACAACTAAAGAAAGCCCCCACGCAGCAATGAAGACCCAACGCAGCCAAAAAGAAAATTAAAAAAATAAAATAATATTTTTTAAAAATCACAAGAAGAAATGGGAACATGCAGAGTAATGCAAATGCAAATTCACTTCTTAGTACGAATAGATGGAAGAAGAAATGAAAAACGCTCCTGAAAGAGAAAGGTTAACTCTCTTCTGAGAATACAGGAACCATCACTCATACGAGGCAGGTATGAGTTTGGCCCACAGCTTTTGCATGTAAAAAAGCTGCATTACTATATTTGTTCTAAAACAATTAAATGCAACTCTCAACACATGCAAACACACTTTTCTTGGAGCAACCAAAAAAAAAAAAATTCTGACATCTGTCACATTTTTGAGAGGCCTCTTTTCTTTCCCTGTCATCAGGTAAGAATCCTTGAGGTCTTATACCATCAAGAACCTCTAAGAAATGGCCTGTAGTCTTCAGGTCATCTCCTTGTCTGAGTCCTCCTGGTCCTGAAGGTGGGCAGCTCCATTGCTTCCACAAGCTTGGATACAGGGGACTGGCCCAAGCTGGAAGTTCAGTGCCAGGGTCCCCCACAAAGCCCAGAGCCTTTAGAGTCTACGAATACCTCTGGCCTCTCCAGGTTGTGTCTCCATGACCTCTCACAGCCCTTGGAGCCCTTCTCATTTTAGATAATGCAGCTCTGTGGTCTCCATAAGCCAAGGCTGGATGCTACCACCTCCAGGACTCAGAAAGGCCAGGTGGGGAGCCTAATGGAGGAAGCATTCCAGGTGGGGACTGCGGGCAGCTGCGACACACAGGCCCCAGCCAAAGCAGCCCCAAGTCAGCTCCAGTCAGCTGACGTACTGCAGGCCCAAAGTTGCTGGATTTTTCAGAAGAAGCCAAATATTCAAATTTTTATGCTAAACCTCTCAGCTTCTCAACGCTAGCAACCCGTCCAAATTTTTTGGAAGGAAGGAAAGACCATGTGGGCCAACTCTGTGCTTGTCAAACAAGGCATCTCTGCATCTCAGCCCAGGCCCTCCAGCATGGGGGCAACATTGCATCTTGGACCTACAGCCTAATGCCATTGCCCTACCCCTGAGGTGTTTCTGCCTCCTTGGGATGGAGTGTGCAAACTAACTACACAATGAAGATTCAACCTAAATTAATTGCTCAGCAGGGCATCCTGCCACACGTCACTCGCCCAAGAGCCATTGGAGGGTTTGGAGTGGAAGCATGGCCTAAGCTGACCTGTGTTTTAACATCATGACTCCAGACTCTGAGTTGAGAATTTAAGGAAGGGAGATGATGCCAGTGGGACAGAGGACAAGTAGAGAAACAGAAAGACAAGCTGAGAGGCTATCCCCATCATCCAGGCAAGAGTTGGAGGTGGCTTGCACCAGGGTGGTCCCAGGAGAAGCTGTGAGAAGTGGCCAGATTTGGGGCACATTCTGAAAGTGAAGTTGACAAGACTTACTGGTTCATTGGAAACAGGGTGTGAATTAGAGAGAGGAGTAGAGGTGACTCCAAGTTTTCTGGCCTGAGCAACCGGAGGGATGGAGCTGCCATTTCCTGAGAGGCAGAAAGCTGGGGGAGGAACAGATGTGGGGCTGGAGGGAATCAGAAGCTCAGTTGAAGACATGTCAAGTTTGAGAACCCTGAAGTGAGGATGTTGAGTTGGGAAGGCCCTGAGGTGGGGACAGCAGTAAAATAAGACAAGAACCAACTCACATAGGGCTTGGGAGGTCACAGAGGGGAGCCTGAATATTTTTCTTGGTGAAATCAGAAACCATAGAAGAGTTTTAAATACCATCTAATTTACTTTCAGAAGATTATGCTGACCACTGAGGTGAGGTGGAGGCAAGAAGGCTCATTGGGAAATCTCTGCAGAGAGGATGGTGATTACTATTAGGACAATAGACTTGGAGAAAAGGAACAGATTTGGGACAAGGGTCACTGATGAATGGGATATGATTGCTCTTGGAGAGAGGAGAAAGAAGTAAAGGTGAATCTCAGAGGTCCGTCTTGAGCAAATGTCGGGGTAGATGGGGCCATTTACTGAGATGGAAAAGGGGAAATTAAAACTTCAGTTGGATGCGGAAATGTTGGATAAGGTGTTACTTGGGCAAGGAAATGATAAAAGGATGTTCACCCAGGGGATCCTGGAGATGGAAGCGTGAAGAGGGAGGAGGGAAAAGGCCAGACGGTTTGAGGCCGAGGGAACCACGTGTTTCCAGTGTGGACTTGTTTGGGGCACTCTGAACAAGGCTGTGCTACAATATAAGATATGAACAGTGGATGGCAAGACAAGCTAGAAATGCCAGCAGGAGCCTAGTGAAGGAGAGTCGTTTATTTCATGTTACCCAGAGCTATGGGTCACGAGGACACTCTATATCAATGGATCCTTTGTTATCTATTTCACCAATAAAAAAAAAATCATCATTGTTCTAATATATGGTACTATATTTTTCTGTTGCTTGATTTGGAAATCATACGGTCTTTTCAAATTTTTTATTTTCATTTCATTATGGGCCTCTTGGACACTTGCCACGACTTGGAATCGTTTTATAAAGGGCTGGGAAAAGAATTGCATCATTTCTCAGGTTGATACCAAGGACTTGCTGATAGTAGAGCTGGGTGATGGTGTTACCTGGGTGATGTACACCTTCCCGGCAATTGGAAAATAGACTTTTAGAGCATATAGATTTCTCCTCTGGATTTTGCTTTATTAGATAAAGATCTTAAATTTAACCCAGAGTTATTCATTCATTCATTCAACAAAATTTTGTAAAACCCAACTTTGTTCCAGGGGAGCCTGAGCTCTGGGGATAGAGTGAGGAGCGAACAACTGAGCCGGTTCTTAATCTCATGAAGCTTAGACATACACACACACACACACACACACACACACACACACACACACACACACCCCTACAAACTGTGCTAAGTGTTATGAAGGAAATGTACTGGGAGTTAGGAGAGTGTGTAACCAGAGATTTAGCTAGCTTTAAGGGATGACATGGTAATTGGGTGAAAGGTGAGGAAGAAAAGAAAGTTTTAGGCAGAAGTAACAGCATCTGCAAAGGTCCTGAGGCAGGAGAGCAAACTGAGACAAAGACCAAAAAGGAAGGCAGTGGGACTAAAGCAAAAAGTAAAGCAAGACTTGTAGAAGGCAAAACCAAGGCAGATGTTTATTTTTATCCTTAGAGCAATGGGAACCACTGAAAGGTCTTAAGAAACTGAGGATTGATGTGATAAGCTTTGCATTTTAAATGATCCCTCTGGGTACAGTGCAGATGAAGAGATAAGAAGGAGCAAGAATGAATGAGGGCAGACCTGTGACGAGGCCACTGCAGCTGTGCGGGTGAGGGATGATGGTGGCCTGGACTAGGATGGTGAGTAGAGAGGGAGAAAAGTGGAACGATTTGAGAGGTAAATCAATAAGACTGAATGCAGTTAGGTAAGTGACAGCATCCATGGGAATTTAAAATGAAGATATGCCAGAATCGGGGCTTCCCTGGTGGCGCAGTGGTTGAAAGTCCGCCTGCCGATGCAGGGGACGCGGGTTCGTGTCCCGGTCCGGGAAGATCCCACGTGCCGCGGAGCGGCTGGGCCCGTGAGCCACGGCCGCTGAGCCTGCGCGTCCGGAGCCTGTGCTCCGCAACGGGAGAGGCCACAGCAGTGAGAGGCCCGCATACCGCAAAAAAAAAAAAAAAAAAAAAAAAAGATATGCCAGAATCATTTGACTTATTGATCATTTGCAATAAGGCTAATCCACTAGGAACAAAAGCTTTCTGGAGCTATTGTGAGCCGATAGTGACTAGATGGTTTGAATAAACAGCATCATTGCCTGCCCCCCGCAATCAGACCACCATACCAAAGGCTATAAGAAAATATAAAATGAAGACTCCCCCTACCTCATGAAGTAACACCCAGCTCATCTATTCATTTTTTCTTTTGTTTACTATGATTGTGAGAAATCTCACAAGATATAAAAGATTATGGAAGCCCAGAGGAAAGAACACCAAGGTCTGGAGCTGGGAAGGGTGCGGCAGGGGAAAGGAAAAAGTAGGGAAAGCTGATGAGAATCCCAAGCGGAATAAAAAGTCATAACACTGGGAAATCTAGGAGGTGTGGGGTGTGACTGGAGCTCAAACTGTTGAGGAATAAGAAAACGGCCATTACTCTAGATATGGGTTTTACATTTTATTCATAGAAAAGAGGTAATTATTTGCTCCATTTTATGGACTAAAATAGGCTTCTTAGATTTTATGGGAGTTTACAAAGCAAATATAGCTGATTGCAAATCAATTTTTGTGAGGCTGTGGATAAACTTGGCCGAGGAGCTGCTAATAGCAGCAATGATAGCATTCCTATCTGATTCGGATTTCATCACCACTTGAACAGCTCCCAGACAAAGTCTTATGTTCTTCCCCTGTGTAGTGCTAAATTTTACTTGCAGTGAATTTTCTTTTTGCAGTACGCCAGGATTGCTGTCATTATCTCAAACTTGAGTTAGGAAACAGATACCTTAAAGTAAATGGATACGTTTCATCTAACAGTGGCCAACCATACTCATAAAATAAGTATTTCCCTATAAGACAGAGGGAAATAGATAATAAAGAAAAAAGAAATGCACGTATCACCATAGAAAGATCTTTCTGAGATGTGAGCTTGCTATTAGTCATTTCACACTTTTTTTTAATAAAATCAAGCCCAAGCCAAGATTTTTTATTATTTTTAGGATAAGAAGCCCAACACATAATTTTAATCGGTGTTTATGTCTATCCTTAATTCCTTTGTTTCTGCTTTATATTTCTATTTCAACTTAACGTTGCTCCAACTTTAGCATAAATTAATGGGAAGGGTGTTCTATTCAGAAAACACTGACTCTATACAGGAAATTTTATGTCCAAACATGTATTTGGGCTTCTTAGGTTTGGTTACACGTGGTTGCTTCTTATAATGTTTCTTTTCACATTTGTTTTACTGTGGAAATAGGAGTTGAATGAGGGGGAGGGTGCAAAAGGGAAAGAAGAAATGCTTTATATACATTTCCCATTTGAGATTCCTGTAACTCTAGAGATACAATGTTTCCATAAAGTGAGTTAACATCCATAAATGCCAGTCGACAGAACATTATCCGCTGCTATCAAGGAAAAAATACATTCTCCCTCTCTCCCTACCCAATAAGTAAATGTTGAAAACAATTACAAGTACCTGTAATGATAACACAGCAACTTGCATTTCTATAGCAACTTTCACTAGAGGATTTCTCAGTGTTTTGCAAACAGAAATTAATTAGACCCCCTAACATCCCCATGAGGGAGCCAAGAGATGTGGGTACGCATTAAACAACGCCCAACACGGACTCGCTGTCATCTCTGGGGTGGGTGAACAGCTGTTGTTTAAAAACTGTATAGCAAACAGAATTCAACATTTTAGAAAATTATTGGAGTCAGAATTCCAAGATGCAACATAAAATTGGAGTTGGTGCATGATTTTTGTCTTGTGTAAACGTGATAAGAGGCATGAGAGCAAGATATTGTTTTCTATGTCATCTGCCGTCACTGCATCCCCTAAGGCTAGATTTACCTCTTGGCATGAAGTAGCTCTGCCAGGTTTATCATCGCAGAGATGACCCCATTACCAAGCAATTTTGCCTTAAGGAATGTAACAGACTTTCTTAACAAACACATATACAGAACTTTTTTTTTTTTTTTTGGCCAGGCACTCTTCTAAGTGCTTAGTAACTTATAACTCATTTGATCCTCACAGCAGCTCTTTGGGAGATAGTTATTGTTGTTGCCATTTTACAGATGAGGAAACTGAGGCATATGACCCAAAGTCACTCAGTCAGTGAATAACAGAGCCAACATAGTCTGGTTCCAGAATCCTTTACGCTACCTCTCAGGGTTGACATCACTTGAAATAAACTTGAACTCTTGAAAACTGGCACATTTTCTCAACCTGGTCATGCAGGTTGTATCTTTTTTCAAGGAGTTTTTTTGTTTGGTTGGTTGGTTTTTTCCCCCAGTCATATGGTTACCAGTAGTAGTGATTCAGAGGCAAGAACCCAATCTGAGAAAATAAGCTCAGCTTGCTTCAGCACCCTGGAGAGCGCCTTCCGAGTGTTTCCCCTCCAATACAGCAGCTCTTGGAGGCCTAATGAGGTTCCATGATAACAGGGTGAGCCTGAGTATAGGCAGGTGCCAAGCTAACGGGGATTTTTTTTACTCCTTTTTCTTACTAAGATCATCCCTTTAAGACAACAGAAAATAGGTACAGGATTGTCAGGCCAGTTTAGCCCCGGTCATTTCGAGCCTGGGACCTGACAGCTCTGGTTTTCCCATTCATGGACTATTGGGGTGTCTTGGGCCTAAAAGCTGATGAATTGCATACGTAACATCCAATTTTCCCACTGCATATGGATTTGCTTCTCTCTCTCTCTCTCTCTCTTTTTTTTTTCCTTTTTTCCTCCCAGATCCCTGGCAGGAGACTATCACCCCTGGCAAATAGGCTTTTGCTCAAGGACCATTGATGTACTTTTTCAGATTACCCTGCAGGAAAGGCAGTGAAGTATATGGTTAAGAGCACAGGCTCTGAATTTAAACTGCCCAGAAATTTACTTCAGCCCTGCTGCTTTCCCGTTGTGACTTTGGGCAACATCCTTAACTTTTTCAAGTCCCAGTTTTTACATCTGTAAAATGGGGCTAATAATGGTCACTGAGCCACAAGCTTGTTCTAAGGCTTACATAAAGTAACATGATTAGATAACAGATTTTATTATGTGAAGAAATAGGGAAAGTAGTGATGTCTCTTTCTGAACAATGAGATTCATGTCACTGACATACTTTCCCACTGTGCCCTGGCTATCAGGGAGCTTTGGGCCAAAGTCCCCACTTGACACTGGCAACGTTTTAGGACCCTATGGACTGCCCACTGGCATTTCTTTTCTTCTCCTCTTTTGCTGACCTTCCCTTCTGACTGACCTCTTCTTTGATCCTGATTCTTGTTGTGATTTTATTGTCGGTGTCATTTCAGGTCACTGCATAAGATGGATAGATAGATGTAGATCATTAGACTATAAGTCCCAAGTGAGCAACGAGTTTTGCCTGCTTTGTTTGTTGCTATACTTGCAAAAGACTAGGACAGGGCTTCCCTGGTGGCGCAGTGGTTGAGAGTCCGCCTGCCGATGCAGGGGACATGGGTTCGTGCCCCGGTCCGGGAAGATCCCACATGCCGCGGAGCGGCTGGGCCCATAAGCCATGGCCGCTGAGCCTGCGCGTCTGGAGCCTGTGCTCTGCAACAGGAGAGGCCACAACAGTGAGAGGCCCACATACCGCAAAAAAAAAAAAGACTAGGACAGTACAAGGCAATCACATCTGCCTATAACTGATGCTTAGAGTAATCTTTTTACTTGGATTTCTACAATCACTAACCCAATAGCTTTGCAGTGGTGCTGGGTTAACTGGCTGATACAATTTCACTAATTATCCATGACTCCAAGAGCCCTTGCCTAGCACACAAGCTGCAGGGGACATTTCGGTGAAGATGCTATCCACAGTACGGTCTGTCTTTCCCCTGTTGTTTAAGGACATAAAATGAGGAAGCAGAGTAGGAGGCTTGTTATGGAAATTCCTCTTTATCAAGGTAACTAATACTGAGATCTCAGCTGATGCAGGCCCCTTCCCTAAAAAGCTAACAGGATTTAACCAATGCAATAGAAACAACAGTAGTAAAATCAGTCACAGCAAAAACTTGCCCTTCTGGCTCAAGAGACCCAGTGTGTGGGCCGAGATGTGCCTTATCTGTGATGGGGAGATTCCTCCGGGAAGCGCTGGATCCTTCCTTGTGACACAGCCAAAGTCTTCAACACTGTTGCTATTTGGAACAGATTATTAGGCAACATGAATGCACAGGGGGCCTGAGAGGGGAGAGACATGGTCAAATTCCCATCCACATCACAGCAGCTAACACAGCCTCCAAACCCTCACAAGCTAAATTCAATTCCAATTCAATTGATGTTTCCTGAGCGCTTACTATGTGCCAGGCCAGGGAACTGCTGGATGCCGCAAATTTCCAGGCATTTGGTTTGAACAGTAAGAACTGGAAAAGATGCTCACACATTCCCCTCTCTCCTCCACTTCCTCCCCTTTGTCTGTCAGCCTTGGTCTTAAGATATTAACACACTTCCAAGTTGGAATCAGCTTCCCTTCTGAGTTTTGGAAGGAATCCAGTCTACCCTCTTCTCTCTCTCAGCAGGTATTATACACACAGCAATTCCAACCAGGCAGGGAATGCTTTTCTTTCTCCCCCTTCAGGAAATCTTCCAGTTCTGGTCTTATTACAAGAATCTTGCATTTGAAGTCGCCCTGGGAATAAACACACATTTCTGATAACGCTAAAGATTAAGCCAATGAAATAAAAATTCATTTTTGAAACATAAACTGTAAATGACCAGGATTTTTCACAGAAATATTGGCACTTTGGTAGAGGCACGGCGGCCCTCAAGTTGACAGTAATTTGCTGCAATGTGCTAGGCAGTCCTGAAGTCGTTCAATAGAAAAGACATCATCAAATACCACATCTGAATTCTGTTCATATTATTAGAATGAAAAGGGTAATGCAATTCAATTGCCTGGAGAATCATTGTACACACAGACATAAACAGAGCTGGCCAGAGGCAAAACTGCTTAGTGAGTGAAGTTCGTGGAGCCCCTGGCTTGCCTTCCTTTGCCCTCCCAACTCAGGCCTCCCTTTTACAGGAATCCCAGGTGAATTTAAATCAATGTGCTGCTCCTCCCACGGGTATTTGTTTTTGTTTTTTTTTTTTAACATCTTTATTGGAGTATAATTGCTTTACAACGGTATGTTAGTTTCAGCTTCACAACAAAATGAATCAGTTATATATATACATATATTCCCATATCTCTTCCCGCTTGCGTCTCCCTCCCTCCCACCCTCCCTATCCCACCCCTCCAGGTGGTCACAAAGCACCGAGCTGATCTCCCTGTGCTATGCGGCTGCTTCTTTGTAATGAGGTGGATAGACCTAGAGTCTGTCATACAGAGTGAAGTAAGTCAGAAAGAGAGAGACAAATACCGTATGCTAACACATATATATGGAATTAAAAAAAAAAAATGTCATGAAAAACCTAGGGGTGAAACAGGAATAAAGACACAGACTTACTAGAGAATGGACTTGAGGCTATGGGGAGGGGGAAGGGTAAACGGTGACAAAGCGATAAAGAGGCATGGACATATATACACTACCAAAAGTAAGGTAGTTAGCTAGTGGTATTTGTTTTTTTAATGTTCTTTCTAGTTTGATAACGAGGGGATGAAAAACTCTCGTTTATCAAACACCTACCATGGACCAGGCACATTTTCACAAACAATGTTAACTCTGGTTGCATATTATGCAATTGTTCATTCAGAAAATACTTACTATTTACACCGAGCCAGACATGCGGTTGGGTACTGGAGATCCAGCAGAGGTAGAAAAGTCAGACCCTCCCCTCATGGGCTCTACACCCTAATGGGAAGAAAGAAGTAATAAAATAACAAATACGTAAACATTTGTCAGGGGATGATAAGTGTTACGCAGAAAAATAAAGAAGCGTAGAGGATTTTGACAGAAAGGGAATGCTCTACGAGACAGGGTGGCTCTGGAAGGCCTCTCAGAGGAGGTGACCCTTGAGCAGAGCCCTCAAAGGAGATGAGTGAATGAGCCATGTTGATATCGGGGCCAAGCACCTTCCAGGTTGAGGGAATGGCAAGTCCAAAGACCCTGAGATGCTCAGCATTTCCAAATGGAGGCAAATGGAAGAGAGCAGAGTAAATAAGGGAAAAATGGAGGGAAGTGGGACAGAAAAGAAGTGGAGGCCGGACATGGAGGTGCTTGTAGGCTAGGATGAGGATTTCACACTGAAGGACATTGGAGGCCACTGGAGGGTCTAAGGAAAGGAGCGACATTCCTTGTCTTGGGTTTTCAGAAGCTCACTCTGGTTGCTGGGTGAAACATAGCTTGTGTGGGAACAAGTGTGGAAACAGAGGCCAATTCAGATAAAGTTGCAGTAACTAAAGCAAGAAATGAAGGCAGCCTGGACAGGAGTGAAGCAGGGAGGTGATGCTTATCAGTCAGACCTTACCCTCTGATGTGGGGAGGATGGTCCCCATCCTGCGGGTAAGGAGACTGAGGTACAGAAAAAGTAGGCAATTACTCATGGCCAGTTGGTTACTCGCCAGACCAAGTCCTACAGGCTGCCCAGCTGCAGAGGCCTGACTCCCTTTAGTCTGCCACAAGCTTCTCTGTTACCAGGTGATGAAAGGCAATTCTCCTTTGGTGAATAAACTTTATTCAATACAGAGCAGGAAGTAGCAGGATTTGGGGAAGCTGAGGATTTTTCTGGGCCCTTGTAATCTCACTCTAGCCCTTGCTTTAAAAGGGCTCCTCCAAGAGTCAATAATAATCCTCAACACTTACCAGGCTATTACTATGGACTCAGCAGTGCTCCATGTGCTTCTCGCTTGTTACTGCACCTATTTCTCACAGCAGCTGCCATAGAGGAACTCTTTTCATTCCCATTTTACAGATGAGGAAATGGAGACACAGCTATGTTAACTGATCCGAGGTGATAGAGTGCGGATGTGGACCCTGGCAGTCTGGTTCCCGGGGCCCCCGCTCTTGAACATCATACTATTTCTTCCTTGAAGAGGTGTTTACTTTTCAGTACTTTTGTACTGAATTTGGGACTCGGAGACTAAAATTCACGCTACTGATACACATTTGAGCTGACGTCCATTGACATGAGCTCG
Source organism: Tursiops truncatus (assembly GCF_011762595.2). NCBI lineage: Eukaryota > Metazoa > Chordata > Mammalia > Artiodactyla > Delphinidae > Tursiops > Tursiops truncatus. The sequence continues at coordinate 11,278,836 of NC_047044.1, forward strand.
GGGGTCATTGGAAAGTGTCCAGGCAGGGGTTGATGCCCCTCCTCAAGAGTGCTGCCAGGGGCTTCCCGTCCAGGGTGAAAGCTGGAAGAGGCGGCCTCGAGGCCCCCGTCCATCTCCAAGTTGTTGACAAATCTCTCCTCGTGGGTCACTGGCTTGTCCATCCCGGGGCACAAATCTTCCAGATGTTGGGAGAGAAGAATTGAGTAGTCGTTAATAAAACCACAGCTGCCAACTCCCAATTTTATTTGATGGATGACAGACATGTTTCCAACCCTTCTTTCTTCTCAGTTTTAAGAGGAAAGGGGTAACTAGAGGTACAGGCTAATACAGGGAGGACAAAGATGGGAACAGGGTTGAGAGTCAGGGAGGAGGAATGGATGGGGGGTTGGGATTCCCAAAAGACAAACTGAACCATTCTGGGAAGGAGAGAGGGAGAGGGAGAAATGGGGGAATGCTGATTCTCAAAATACCACAATCCCAGACTCCCCAAGAATTACCTCTTTTGCGCTCACTCCAAAAACATTTCCTTCTTTATCTACCTTCCCTCAAGAGCACTTACTCATTCATCAGAGCCTCCTTAATCACCCTCCTTAGGTAGAACTGACCAAACTCCTCTTTATGCCACATCCAAGTGATAAAAACAAACAATAATAACAACAACACTTTCTCTTTATTGAGCTTTGCTTTTACATGCTTTGTCTCATTCAATTTAGTGTCAAAACAGCCCTGCGAGATGCATGTGGTTATCTCCATTGTACAACGAGACACTCAGAGCTCAGAGATGTGCCGTCACTTGCCCAAGGTCACACAGTCAACGAGCTGAAGTACCAGTGATGCAAACGTGGAGCAACTTGACTCAGGCCTTTGCCCTCCCATGTTTCCACATCTACCCTAGTCCACCCCCAACTGAGTTACTGGAGGGATGACACTTTTTCTCATTCCCTTTTGTATCCTCAGAGCCCAGTTGGTACTAAGTAAATACTGATGGAGATGACGCACAGATGAATAAATGGATGAAAATGGAGTTACAGTGAACTGGCTTCTAAAATATGCTCATATGTACTTACATTGTCAGAGACAATGACAACAGTTTTTGAGAACCATTTATTCATTCAACAAATTTGAAAAGTGCTTATTGGAAATCTACTGCATACTGGGCTGATGAGATTGTGGGGAACAGAACCAGCCAGGTCCCTAATGTTGAGCTTCTCATAAAGTAAAGTGGGAGAAAGACCAAAGACAAGCTAACAGCCAATGATGTCACAAAGGAAAAAATACTTGCAAATTGATAAAGGGAGAGTACAGGATACTAAGGACAGGGCTATGGTTAGACAGGGACATTCTCTGAGTAAGAAATACTTAAGGTTGAGTAAAAGTCATCCAGGACATATTTGAAGGTCCTAAGGCAGGACTAAGAGATTAAAGCCTTCCAGAAAGTACAGGAAGACCAGTGTGGATAGAGCCAAGAGTAGAGGAGATGGAAGGAGACAGAGAAAGAGACACAGGCAGGGCCTTGTCGGCCTCATTAAATATCTTGGATTCCAGCAAAAGCGATGGGAACCCTTTCAGGGGTGTGAAGCAAAGACGTGACATTTTCAAATCTGATCCTGCTATGTGGGCGTGGAAACCAGAGAAGAAAGAACAGAGACTGGTTAAAAGTCTATTTTAGGGGCTTCCCTGGTGGCGCAGTGGTTGAGAGTCCGCCTGCCGATGCGGGGGACACGGGTTCGTGCCGCGGTCTGGGAAGATCCCACATGCCGCGGAGCGGCTGGGCCCGTGAGCCATGGCCGCTGAGCCTGCGCGTCCGGAGCCTGTGCTCCGCGACGGGAGAGGTCGCAGCGGTGAGAGGCCCGCGTACCGCAGAGAAAAAAAAAAAAAGGCTATTTTAGGCATGCAGATAGGAACCACTGGGGCCAGGCGTAGTGAAGAGAAATGGATGGATTGGAGACCTCCTTTGGAAGCAGGGTATTGAGCACACAAGACAATATTTACACAACTTGGTCACTTCCACGACGTAGTAAAGGACCCATGGTGTACTAAAGGCAGTGTGGACTTAGGAAACAGACGAGATTCTAATCCACCATCTATCTTTTATGGTTATGTGGTTGTAGGCAGGGCATTGAACCTCTTGGACCCTCAGTTTCCCCAACTGGAAAATGAGGATATTCCGGAGAAAACTCTAATTCAAAAAGATACATGCACCCCAATGTTCATAGAAGCACTAGTGACAATAGCCAAGAATGGAAACAACCTAAATGTCCATCGACAGATGAATGGATAAAGAAGATGTGGTATATATATACTGGAATACTACTCAGCCATAAAGAGGAATGAAATAATGCCATTTGCAGCAACATGGACGGACCTAGAGATTATCATACTAAGTGAAGTAAGCCAGACAGAGAAAGACACGTATCATATGATATCACTTATATGTGGAATGTTAAAAAAAAAGATACAAATGAATTTATTTGCAAAGCAGAAACAGATTCACAGGCATAGAAAATAAGCTTATGGTTACCAAAGGGGAAGGGGGAAGGGATAAATTAGGAGTTTGGGATTAACATATACACACTACTATATATAAAATAGATAACCAACAAGACCTACTGCATAGCACAGAGAACTACACTCAGTATCTTGTAATAACAAATAATGAAAAAGAATAGATTTCTTAACTCTTTTTGATTTTTTAACGATTTATTTACTATTTTTTTATTTTTGGCTGCCTTGGGTCTTAGTTGTGGCACATGGGATCTTTGTTGAGGCATGTGGGATCTTTCATTGAGGCGCACGGGCTTCTCTCTAGTTGTGGCGTGCGGGTTTTCTCTTCTCTAGTTTTGGCGCGCAGGCTCCAGGGCGCGTGGGCTCATGTAGTTTGTGGCACGTGGGCTCTCTATTTGAGGAGCGCGAGCTCAGTATTTGTGGCGCGCAGGCTTAGTTGCCCCGCGGCATGTGGGATCTTAGGTCCCTGACCAGGGATCAAACCCATGTCCCCTGCATTGTAAGGCGGATTCTTTACCACTAGACCACCAAGGAAGTCCCTAGATTTTTATATATATATATATATAAAACTGAATCACTTTGTTGTACACCAGACACTAACACAACATTGTAAATCAACTACACTTCAATTAAAAATAGAAAGAAAGAAAATGAGGATAAGAGAACGAGCATCCGGAGAATGCTGTCATTAAATGAGACATGTGACAGTGCAGAATGTGGTGACCCTCCCCCAACAAACAAGCATCCCTTTGCCACCTCCAGATACTGGTAGTCTGATTTCCCAACTGCCCTCCTTGATTATTGGGCTCTACTGCCCCAGTAAATCTTTTTAAAGAAAGAATTAATCCCTGTATGCTCCATGCCAAAGAGAAAATGCAGGGTGGCCTTGCATCAGCCTGCCAACCTCATGCCACTAATCCTTGTCCCTGACCACAGCCTCTCATTGCCTTCGCGGTAACTAAATTACCAGTTCCTGGGCACCTTCAGGCACAAAGCCTCTCCCGTGGGTCCTCATTGTTTTCCTGAGAAGCCCAGGACACAAGTCAATTTCTTGGCCCTAATGAGAGCTTTTCAACACCTGACAGTAGCTATTGAGCATGTGCTAAGTGCAGCCTTAAGGCCACCCAGGCTGCCTCGCAAGATGGAGGTCCTGGCCAGCCAGGGGGTGTGCAACAGGGGCTCTGGCATCAGAGCCTCACACAGCAGATGTTGACACCTTCAGTGGTGACCCAATTATGATGTTAGCGCCCTGGACATTAATCCCTGGGTCCTTGCCAGCCAGGACCTGCTCAGCTCTCTGGTTTAATAACACAAGTCCTTTGTGGGGATCAAGGAAGGGTCTTGGGAAAGCCATGCTTTCAACTGCTCAGATTCAAAGCCCCATTTCTCCTCTGCATCATATTCAAGGCCTGAGTCAATGCCCAAGGATTTCAGCAGCGTGAATGCCAGCCCCAGCCACCACAGGGCAGTCAGCAAGGATCGTTATTGCAACGGAGACCCAGAAAATTAAATATCTTACTCAAGGAAATAAAACACATTCGCAGGAGTTCCCTGAATACAAATTTGCTTTCCCAATACCGGGTGTTTGAAATGTGTTAAGTAAGTGGTAAGTTCCACAGAGTAGGGGAAATAGCAGAGGGTCTGGCACGTCATAAATATTTTTGGCATAAATGACCAGCCCTGATTCAAGTTCAATATCAGAATTATGCTCTAGGCTTGACACTGAGTTGTATAAAGGTGGAATATCCACTCTGTATTATCAATGATGAGTGTTTTTTTTTTAATTTCTGGCTCCTTACCACCCAGAACTCCCTGAGCCACCTTTTCTTTTGCCCATATAAGCTACGAAGCAGGTCCCAAAGGAACCTGACCTAGATGCAGGACCATGGACAGCATTTTTGAAGTCATTGAGTCTATGAGATCTGGAAGATATGTAGATATGAACCCGGCAAGGGTGCATTTGGAGGCAGAGGAGTGGGTTTGGAAAGTGAATTCTGAGCAGAGAGAACAGCTGTCCCATATCCTGTGGCTAGACTGTGGAGAAGGAGGTAGAGAAGAGTAGAAAGGGTGGAGAGACAGGCAAGGCTCAGACAATGAGGTTATCAGTGGGCCGTATGAAGAACATTGGTCTTTATTCTAAAAGCAGTGGGAAGTCATTGTGGAGTTTGGGGAGGTGGGGGTGAGGAGCAGCAGAAGTGACATGATCAGATGTGACCTTGAACAGACTGAAAAGGAACCTAGTTTGCCGATGGGAAGCTAAGCCACAGTCCAGGTGAAAGGAGATGGCAGCTTTGACCAAGGAGGCAACAGCAGAGATGAAGAGAAGAATATGGATTTAAAGGATATTTAGGACCTAATAGATTAGATAGGAGACGAGAGAGAGAAAGATCAAGGATGATTCCCAGAATCCTGACTCTCACTACCAGAGATGGTGAGGCAGGAGATGCTGGAAGAGGGGTGGGGAAGGGGTGTGAATCATAAGCTCAGGTCTGGGAACACTGAGTATGAGATGTCTTTGAAACATCCAAATAAATACAGCCTGTGGGCAGCTAGAGACATCGGACTGGAGTTTGGAGAAATCAGGGCCAAAGTCATAATGCAGCAGTCATTCTGTGCAGGTGGTAGTTTAAACTGTGGACTCTGATGAGATGTCCTAGGGACAGGTTACATCTAAAGAGTGTGCCCTGGTTTACTTAAGCATTCTCCCCGTATTGAACATTTGGGTTGTTTCTGATCATTTGACATTATAAGTGTCTTAGTAATGAGCATCCTTGTCCTAATTTATAGCTTTCTCCATATTCTAGGTCAATTTTCTAAATAGCCTTCCTTGCTAACATGGTTAACAATGGATAACTGCTAAAAGAATGAATATATCATGTGTTCAAAATGAAACAGAAATTCTTTTCTGATTGCTCACTATTTGTGGCAACCTATGTAACTGCTCTCTTCTGATATTGATGATTTATTGTCTTCCCTAACTAGCCCAACCAAAGGGACCTTCTTTCTCTGAATTCTAATGATTAATACTAGAGACACTCCCTCCATTCTTGTCCTTCAGAGGCTCCATATTTTAGGATACAGATACACATGAAGGGTAATTATCTTCCCCATCGTAGTATCTGGAACTAGAGATCTGGGACTATAATTTACACTCCTTATATCTCCTTGGGGTCTAGCAAAACCCTCACGGGGTCGATGTGTGATGACTATCGTAGATTAACTAGGCAAGAGGATGGTAAGAACCAATAGCTATTAAACCCCTGCTACATACCAAGACATTCTGGGAGCTTTAAACAAAATATATATCAACCCCCCCCAAAAAAATCTTTATCCCCATTTTACAAAGGTATTAGGGTAATGGTATCTGATATAACAACTAAACACTCAAATCCCAGTGGCTTAATACATGGAAGTCTATTTCTCACTTGCATTTGTTTTTCACTCTGAAAGTCCAAAACAGACAGCTCTCCTCCAAGCACTGATTCAGAGACATATGCCTTTCCACCTGTGGTTCCACCATTTTCAGCACATGGCTTCTGAAGGCACCAGGCTCCTCTGCCTCAAACCAGAAGGGGAGGGAGCATGGCAGATGGGCCAGGAGAGGTTCTTATGGTCTAGGCTTGGAAGTGACACGCATCACATTCGTCACATCCTACTGGCCAGAGCTCAGCCATGGGATCGTGCCTAACTGCAAGGAGGGCTGAGAATCGCAGTCAGGCTGAGTGCTAGACGACAGGCAAAACAGATTTGGGTGATCATAGCAGTCTCTGCCATGTGAGGATAGAAACCAAAGTCCAGAGATGCTAAAGTAACTTACCTGATGATACTCAGTCTATACACAAGACAGCTAGGTTTCAAACCCCAGTCTGTATAACTCCAAAGTTCATGCTTTCTCTACCATGTCCTACTGATTGACAGCAACAATTGGGGTGCTGTCCTTCCAGGGCCTCTAAGATGCGTCTATTTGACTCACCTTGGCAATTGTTTGATTTCACATAAAACCCAACTTCAAATGGCAGTGAGAGTGACAGATTCACCCTAAGCCCAATCTTCAGGGGTATTTTGCAGATTCAACTTCTGTTACTTCCAAATGTGTTACTGGTGTCCTCCTTCAGCAGTCAGTCAACTCGCTGACATGCCCTCACATTAGATAGGAATATATTCCCGTTCCGAAGCCTTTGCCTTATAAACTTGACATATTCAGATGCTACGGCTCTTATCGTGAGTAAATTAAAGCTCTTAAAGTGTCAGAACGTTTTTGTTTCATTTGACATTCACCATAGGTCAGAATGTCTCCAAAACCGATGTGCCTAAATGGTTGTCTAACCACATCGCTCAGGATGGCCTTTCGGGAAGTCTAGGACATCCAGGAGCGTGGTGATCTGAGGCTCCTTAGCCTCAGTAATTCTGTGTGGATCTTTTCCCATGTAAGCAAATTACAGAGCATCCACGGGGCTACAGATCCTGGGCTAGGGAAACCGAAAGGGATCTTGGGAAGTCACCGGCTCTCCCTCTTGCTTTAAACCATAGAATCTTAAAGTTGGGAAAAATAATGACATTAGTAATAACAGTAGCTGTAACCCTCAATGAATGCATTCATTCAATAAATATCTATTGAGAGCTCACTTTGTGCTAAACACAGTTGTAGACACTGGAGATAGACCTGTGGATAAAACAAGATCCCTGTTCTACTGGTGTAAATGCACAAATAAATATATGATGCACTGAATGGTGCTGAGTGCTGTGGAGATAGACTAAGGAGAGAGGATGAAAACTGATAAGGTGTGGGTGTTCTGGGGTTATACGGGGTGGCTAGGGACCGTTTCTCTGAAACAATGACATTTGAACAAAGACCTGAAAGAAGTAGGGTTGTGAGACTCTAGGTAGAGGGGATAGTAAGTGAAGAGGCTTGAAGGGAGAGTGTACTTGGCATTTTCCAGGAACAGTAAGGAGACCAGGTGACCTGGGAGAGTGGTAGGAGAGGTGCCAGATAAGATTGGGGAAGGGGAAAGATTGGGTAAAGGCTTATAGCCCATGATAACGATGTTGGGCTTTCTACTTGAACTGGGATAAGGAGACCTGAGGCACTCCATGGTTCAGGGAAGAGGGGAAGAAGCAGCAAAGATCCCGAGAAGGAGTAGCCAGTGAGGTAGGAAGACAGCCAAGCAAGGGAGTGCCCGAAGGCAGTGAAGAAATTCAAGGAGAGAGTGGTCAACCAGATCAAACGCCACTGATTGGTCAAGTAAGGTAGGACAGAGAATAACCATCAGATCCGACAAGCAGAGGTTGCTGGAGATGGAGGCCTGATGGGGGAGAGATGAAGAGAGAATAGGAGAAGAAAGAAGCTCTCTCTCTCTCTCTCTCTCTCTCTCTTTCCCTCCCTTCTTCCCTTCCTTTCTTACCTGTACCATTTTCTGGGCACAGTACAGGATTTTTATGAGTTTCCCAATTTCATTCACAGGACCACTTTTTTTTCTCCATTTTACTAATGAGACTCGGGGAGACAATGCGGCTCCGAAGTGTGAAAGCTGGACTTGACCTTCATGTGTGCCAGACCCCACAGCTCCCGTCTTTGTCCTCTGGGCTTAGCCAAATCCCTTAGAGGTCGTCTGGGACAACCACCGCAACATGAATGCCCACTTTTTAAAAATCTCAGAAAATAGGTCATTCAGCTTCTCTCTGAACAGTGTCTGAATCATTTTAATGATTAGCATCTCTTTTGGATTTTTAATAAAAGAGGTTCCATAATCCACCTCTCTACACTACCACACCATGGAATGTGTTCTTCAAGTACATTCTTCCTTTCATTACTCCACCTCCTTCCTTGTTTTAAAAAAATAAAATAAAATAGTCTTATTTGGGTAGGAAAACCGTCCTATTAATACCAACTCGCAGAACAGTGTGAGCGTTAGAGTTCTTTGTCTATCTCAGACCACAGCCTGATCTCCAGGTCTAGACAGAAAGCCCATGTGCCTGCTGGAAATCTCCACTTGGATGTCCCACTGCCCCTTGTATCAGTTTAGATGCTCTGAGCCGCAAGTAAGAGAAAACACAACTCAAACTGGTTTCACAATATGGAAATGGGCTGCTCACATAACTGGGTTGCTCCAACCCATTTGCCTGTTTCTCTCAATATCCTCAGGGTGATAGTGAGACAGCTACAGTGATTTAGGGCTACACATCCTCAAAGGACAACACCCAGAGGACCAAAGAGAGTCACTTTCAGGTGCTTTCAGGGTAAAAGCAAGGAAGTTGCTTTCCCAGAAGCACCCAGAAAACCTCTCCTCCTATCTCAGTGGTCCAAGTCAGTCACATGACTGCTCTCATGTTAATCATTGGCCAGTGGTGGGTTACCTGCCTAAACACAAGAACAATCCCTGGAGCTGAGAGTGTGGTCAGCTTCTCCTGAAGGATATGACTGTACGGAGGAAGGGGAGGGAGGCAGTTGTGAACAAAGTCAGTATTCGGTGAGGAAGGAGGAAGGGCCGATACTAGGGGAGCAGATCACTGTTTCGATTACACTGGAGTCCATAACTGCACTCTCCTCCTCCTCAACCTTCCCCATGCTCTACTCTGCACTGCAGTGAATGGAGACACCATCTGTGAACTTAGAAACCTAGAAAATAAGACTTCACCCTCTCCCTCATCTCACACATGTAATGAGTCACTATGTCCTGCATCTTCCACCCACTACATAGCTCAAGAATCTGCCCATTTCTATCCAGTCCGTCTTACTTCAGGCTATCAACTCTGCCTGGGCTGTTACAACAGCATCTTAACTGGTCTCTCTGCTTCTGCCACATCCTTCCAAACAAACATCTACACTGGAAGCTCATCTTTCAAAAGACAATGTTGCCCTACTTTGTAAGGGCCTTCATTGACACCTGAGGCTTCAGTGTTGCATCTGAGCCTCTCACGGGGCCAACAGGATCCTTCTCGACCATGCCCTGCCCCTCCAGCTATCATGTGCCCCTTTCTATAAACTTATGCCATACTGAACCATCTGTAGATCTTAAAATGTTTGTTATCCACCCCCATCAAAATCCAAACAAGACAAAACAAAGTTTCTCTTGCCCACCCCTATAAATGGCCACCATCTACCTGCTGCTCAGGCAAAAACCCTAGGCGTTATCCTTGATTCCCCTGTTTCCCTCTCCCAACCCATCTGATCCTTCCATGGATAATGTTGATTCTACCTCCTGAACAGAATCCCAAACTGTCATCTTCCGTCCATGTCCACAGCTACCACCCTGGCCCAGGCCGCCATGACTTCTCACTGGTTCTATCACAGTAGCTGAGCAACTGTTCTACCTACTCACTCCCACCCCTTACAAACAATTCTTAAATTCCTCATCAGGGCCCACAGGCATTCCATGATCTGACCCCTGCTCACCTCTTTGACCACATCACCTCCTTCCACCGTCCCCCTCACTCACATCCCTATCTTGTGATCCTTGACGACACCAAGCTTATTCCTACCCAAAAGCCCTTACGCTTGCTGTGTTCTCCACCTGGAGAGTTCTTCCCCAGGTCTTTGCATTGCTGACTCAGTGTTGCATCTGACCCTCTCACGGGGCCAACAGGATCCTTGGAAGGTGACCTTCCATGGCATGGAAGGTCATCTCTCTGAGATGACTTCTCTGGCCCCCTACATGCCCACTGTGCCCTAAGGTCACCTTATACTTTCTTATATTCGTCACAACCCATCACTATTTGAAAGCCTCTTCTTGGTTGATTTGTTCACTTACTTGTTCATTGCCTGTTCCCCTAGAATATAAGCTCTCTGAAGGCAGAGACATCATCTCTCTTGTTCACTTAGTTCTTGGGACAGTGCCTGGAACACAGTAAGAGCTCAATATACGTGTTGAATGAATGAATGAACACACGGTTATTCTACCTGTCTGGCTTATATGCTTATCACCTGGCCCCCTTTACCTGCCTAACTCCTTCACATCCTTCAGACTCAGCGCTGCCAATCATCAGCTTGCGTGCAGGCACGTGCGCACACACACGCGCGTGTGCACACACACACATACATACACAGAGTTGCCTCTCTTCCATCTCCCACAATAATAGGCAGCATTTGCCCCTATCACTGTATATAACACCCTGAATTATAGCTACGGCTCCTCCCCCAGCGCTCCAGGCTCCTTGGGGATGGGTCCTTCCACTCTGCATCTCCATCACCCAGTTCACAGCCGTCACAGGGACGGCACTCAGTGACTATCTAGTAAATGAGTGAAAGAATGTATTCTTCACTGGTAGTTAGGGCTTTGATTATTCCTTAAGAGATAAAATTAGACCCGTATTACTCATTTCTCTCAATCAGCCTCCAAGTTTGAGAATTGGGAGGCATCCTAAATTTCCTCCCGATGTCCCTTTAAGTCTATACTCTTGCCGTAACAGGCTAACACTTCTCTGAACTATTTGGGAACTGAAGCCTCCCTCGACATTGTATTTCTGATTGGCTGCTATTTGTTTTGACAGCTGTCGGAATTTTTTATTTAGACCAAGCTCTCTCTGGGGTTTAGTTTACTGGATCCTCTCAATTTAACACCTAGAAAGAAGAGAAAATGACTTAACTGTAGATCGTTTTTTATTGAACATGTACCATAAAACAGACCTTCTTTCACCTCTCCACTCTCTCCTGAGACTTAAGGATCCTTGGTTTTTATTGTCGTCTTTACCACTCATTTGGAAAGGACAGAGCAGTGGGAGGATGGAGAGGAATATTAGCTACACCCGGGAGGGACTGGGGCTCCCAACCTCCCTGCCAGCGGACCCAAACAGAGGGAGCTTTCAAGGGAGTTCTTGACAGTTTCTTACCAGAAACATATACCAAGCTGAGGGAATGTACTATATGACACACATCCACAGAGCCAAAATTACAGGCCATTTTCTCCTACCTGTCTCTTCTGTTTGATTTCCGGCAGATGTCCATGGGCAAAACCATCCGTTTCCAATGGGAAACTGCAGTGTCTACAGAAAGAAACTTTAAAAAAAATTTTTTTCTTTACTTTTAAAATTTTTTGGCTGCTCTGCCTGGCATGCGGGATCTAAGTTCCCGGACCAGGGATCAAACCTGCGCCCCCTGCAGTGGAAGTGCAGAGTTTTAATCACTGGACCGCCAGGGAAATCACGAGAGAAACTTTTTCTTGCTCATTTTAACTGGTGTTTCCACTCATAAGAGGTGGTGCAGAGTTGAGGCATTTGCCGGAAAGAAATATTTCGCAAACTCAAATATTCTCTCTGCCAGTTCCTCCACCCCAGCCCCCAATATCCATCCAGACTAGAACGTTGATTAAGGTCAATGGGAAATTGCTTAATACTCAGCTTCATTTTGTCTCCGCACATACAAGTCACTGTGTATTTCGAAAATATCTCGGTCCCAAACGTCTATCTTTTTTAAAATAACATGTATTATTCTTTGTCGAAGCAAAACATGTTCATTACAAAACTTTAGTAAATACAGAAAAATATAAAGAAGACAATTAAAATAATTCACCCAGAAATAAACATTGATAACATTTCAGGAAAAATACTGAATTTCTATGTCTTTTTTTCTGTGAATGAGATATCTCCTTTTATTAAGGTATAATGGATGTACAATATTATATAAGTTTCAGGTGTACAACATAGTACTTCACAATTTTTGAAGGTTATATTCCATTATAGTTATTATCACACGTTGGCTGTATTCCCTGCGTTGTACAATACATCCTTGTAGCTTATTTATTTTATACATAATAGTTTGTACCTCTTAATTCCTACCCCTATCTTGCCCCTCCCCACTTCCCTCTCCCCACTGGTAACCACTAGTTTGTTCTCTACTGTAGATACGTATCTTAAGCAAGACTCAGATCACAACGGATACATAATCCTATGTTCTCTCTTTTTTTAATATCATATCAAAACTTTTCCCATCTCCTTAATCTTTGAAAACATGACTTTTAATGGGCTAATTTTCTTTTGTTAGCTTTACAATTCTTCTTAGATAAAATAAACCCAAAGAAGTGATCAGGTGACAACAACCTGGCTATCCCAAAGTGACAAGTGAGTTTAAAAGTTGAAAATCAGAGTTATTCATGGTAACTGTTTTCTGGAGGCCTCCCTGGCAACTCACCAATAGGCAAGACCAAGGTGAGTTTAAGGTAGCTAAACCTGGGAATGTAGAACTCCAAGTCCAGCCGTGGGTCACAGTTACCTCCAGATTTGGGGATAATAGGCTGTTTTCACTTTCTTTTTTATTCCTTTCTGTACAGACTAAATTTGCTACCACAAGCATGCCTTGCTTTTAAAATCAGAAATAAACCATAATGCTATTTTCATTTTGGAAATAGACAACACCTAATTATATATTTACCCTGGTTCTCTCATCCTCATTCTCTCTCTCTACACAAACACACACACACACACACACACACACACACACACACACACGCACAGCCAGGAGCCCCATTCCCATCTCCCATTTTCCAGGTGCACAACCTCAAGCCCTACTTATCCCTCTTCCCTCCTCCCTCTCCCCTGCCCATCCAGGATCCTGGGCGGGCAGGAATGGGAGTAGGGGGCTTTCACCTGATCCCTCAGTCTTGTCCTGTCTGGCTCCAATCCACTCATCTGGAGCCTGATGCCAGGTGCCAGCATTGCTCAGCAGAAAGGAGACAAACTTTGATGGAAATAAGCTTTTGATGTCAGAAGGGCTGTGCCACTTCCTGTCTGTATGACCCTGACCAAGTTACTTAACCTCTCTGAACATCAGTTTCCTCATCTGTAAAGTGAGGATGATATCTAGTTTGCAGGATTATACCACAATTAAACAATATAATCTCTTTATCATACTAAGTGAAGTAAGTCAGACAGAGAAAGACAAATGGCATATGTTGTCACTTATATGTGAAATCTAAAATATGACACAAATGAGCTTACCTATGAAACAGAAACAGACTCACAGACATAGAGAACAGACTTGCAGTTGTCAAGAGGGAGGAGTTGTAGGGAGGGATGGAGTGGGAGTTTGGGGTTAGCAGAGGCAAACTAGTATATATAGGATGGATAAATAAGGTCCTACTGTATAACACAGGGAACTCTATTCGATATCCTGGGAAAAACCATAATGGAAAAGAATATAAAAAAGAATGTATGAATATGTATAACTGAATCACTCTGCTGTACGGCAGAAATTAACACAACACTGTAAATCAACTATACTTCAATTTCAAAAATCTCTGAAAAAGCTTGCACCAAATAAATGCTTTCCTCATAGGCTTGCTGACCATCTCTGGGGCCTTAGTTTTACTCTGAACTTGTCCATCCTTCCTCAGGCCAAGGCCAAGCCCAAGATCTCCTTAATCAGCCAGGACTTTTCTGCTTGGATAAAGGGATACATTTTAACATTGGAGCTGGAACTCTCACAAAGGGCTGGGAATCTGGTTTTAAAAGCCAAACATTGAGTAGATGAGAACCAAACTATCACTCGACTCTGAAGAATGCTCTCTCCCGGTTGCCTGAGGTTCTCAGCTTGCCTTTGCAGGGAAATCCACAAAGCTCTTCCTTAAATACTGCCTTCATTGATAAAGAAAGGGAACAGACCGACAAAACCCTGACAGTTTCTCTTTTCTAATCCCACATTTCATCCAATCGAAAAATAAGAAGAGGCAGGGTAAAGGAGGAGAAAGAGGAAGGAAGAAGAGGGGGAAATGGGGAAGAGTGATATGGATTCGATGAACCTTTAAAAGACAAAAAAGTGGGGATGGGGAGAGAAAGAAACAGTGCATAAGAAGAAAGTAGGTCGGTGCCGTCAGCTTTTGCCAGAAGAGCAAACTGGGGCTGAGCATTTAAATGACTTGTTCAGAGGCTAAAACAAGTCAGGATGAGAAATAGCATTAGAATTTGGAGCTCTTAGTTGGTCTGCAAGTGACCCTAATTTTAAAGTTGTCCATGAAAATGTATAACCAGGTTTTAAGACGGCCCACTCACTCTGCTCCATTTTTCCTCTCTGTACCTTTAAATTCCCAAGCAGCATTGCCTGTAACTGCGTAGCACTTGTTTTCATTGTTTGTTTTCCTCCAAGAAAAATGACTAGAGGTAGAAAACCCCAGATTGTCAAATTACTTTCAGAAGGTTTTACTAGAAATTATTTTTTAAACTGTAGTTAAAGATAAACACAATGTCTCCAAAGCTGAGCTGTTTTATCAAGTCAGACAAAACAGAATACAGTTCCTTTTTAAGAACCCAGGTTAGCTGCTATCGTGGGTGATTATCTGGATGTAATACGTTACCATGTGCAGAATGGTACAGCCTACTAGATACATTTGAGGCATCATTCATTCATTCTACGGTACTGACTGAACACAGAATTTATGAGAAGTGCTGTCTGGACCCTGGAAACACTGACCAAGGCAAAGGAGGGGTACTGGTGCCCTTCTGGAAGGACCCTGCCTTCCAGCAAGGGGGTGGGCAGGTACACAAGCATTTGGAAGGCAGAATGTGATCTCCAAATTGTAGAACCAAGAAGGATCATCTCATCCAACCCTCGTTTAAAATGAGTCCCAGAGAGGGGAAGGGACTTGCCCAAGGTCATACACAGAGAGTTACTGGGGGAGCAAGAGGGAGTTTTCAGACTCCATATCGGGTGCTCTTCCTCTGTATAAAGAATAGAGTTGAGTTTAATTTTTGAAATGGGCTACAGTCCCACACCTGGGATTGGGCAAAGCCTAAGGGAGCTGCCGAGATTCCCCTGTTAACACATTTTAGGACCCTAGCCTCAAAGAATGTTAGATCCAGAAGGGACCCCAAGGATCATCTGACCTTGTGGCTCATAATCAAGAGGACACATCACCCCAGAGCTACCAAACCAGAGTCTGGCGGTTGGATGTCTTCACTGCTTCTTAGTGCCTTGAAGGTGCTTATCAGATCTTCCCTGGGACACTAAGAGCAGGTTTGGAGAGAGGCCAGCCGAGTGAAGGGACAACTAGGAATCAGGGGAAAGTGGAAGAAATAAACACGGAGAGACAGTTTAGGGTGGTGGTCACTAATATGGGCTTGGGACACAGACAAGCCGGGGTTCAAATCCTGGCTCTGCCCCTTGAGCCAGGTGGCTTTGGGTGAGCAGCCTGACCTCTCCAGACCTGTTTTCTCATCTGTAAAAGGGACACTTTCTATGTCCCTCCATCATAGGCTCACTACACAGGTTCAGGGAGCCCAGGGGGATTTCATGTGGCATCTGGCAGGCAGTCAGCGGCACATAAAGAAGGGCCATGACTTCCACCACCGGGTGGGCAAGAGAAGGTGCCTGAAACCGCTGTCTGGTTCACAGTTTCACCTCAGGCCATCCTGCCACCTCCAACACAGAGGCCCAGAAGTCAAAAGTCCTGCATGGGGGCTTCCCTGGTGGCGCAGTGGTTGAGAGTCCGCCTGCCGATGCAGGGGACGTGGGTTCGTGCCCCGGTCCGGGAAGATCCCACATGCCGCAGAGTGGCTGGGCCCGTGAGCCATGGCCGCTGAGCCTGCGCGTCCGGAGCCTGTGCTCCACAACAGGAGAGGCCACAGCAGTGAGAGGCCCACGTACAGGGGAAAAAAAAAAAAAAAAGTCCTGCATGGTTTGGGAATGATTCGTGAGGTGTCTAGAATTCCAAATCACGAGTTCCAGGGCGCTTGGTCCTTTGACACCTGAAGCTCGAGGGAGAGGAGCTCTCGGCTCTGGGGATCCCAAGGCTTTAAGAACGGATGTGTCTTAATGATACGGGATATGAGGAGCCACCAGGTAGGAGCAGCACAGCCCTTAGAGAACATTGAGGCCAACCACACCTTGGAGGCCCAGAGAGGTCAGGCGACTCACCCAAGGTCACACAGAGTATTAATGAGGCCAGGTAGGGACTCAGACTCTCCCTCCTGAGAGCAGAGGTAATAACTGGGATTACTGAGAGGACACAGTGAGATTTTGCAGTAAAGCATTTTGCACATGACTGGCCCACAAATGTCTCAATGAGCAATACAAGTATCTATTATTATTATTATTATCATCATTATCATCAGTATTATTACCATGTGTTTTTAAGTAGTTCCCCAGACTCTCAGTCCAGTTCCCTTTCTGTGGCTTGAACTTCACTCTTTCAGTCTTTCTGTGCTAACTAACCATTAACAAAGTCATTGACAAACTTCGGGCTAGGCACTGCTGTTCTAACTCACTTGACCCTCACAGTGAACATTTATAAGGTAGGTCCTCCTGTCACCCCATTTCTCAGACAAGGAAACTGGGCACAAGGCAATTACATCCGGTGCCCAAGATGTCATGACCAGGAAGGGGCACAGCTGTGACTTTTACTGAGCTGGTCTGGCCCCAGCATATGAATGTCAAATGTTCTATACTGTTAACACTTCAAAATCTTCTCCGAAGTTATGCCTCTGTTACTTCTCCGAATTCTGAAGACTGAATAAGGAAGATGTCTTGCCTTTGAAGTAGTTTAATGTCAGAGCGGGGCTGGCATATAAGAAGGGGCTAAAAATTGTTCATTCTTCCCACTTGAGTTCCAGAGCTGAATTTCTGTTCTCACTGGACAATTTTTGGCCCCGGTCCAGCCCATCGATAGCTTGTGTCTACATACATTGCTAGTATCGCTTTTCCTATTCTAAGAGTGAGGGAGAAAGATTTAGACCAATGGCTCTCAGAGTGCATCCCCAGACTGCCAGCACCTGGGAGCTTGTTAGAAAGGCAGATTTTCTGGCTTCACCCCAAACTCACTCAATCAGAAACTCTTGGACTGGGGTCCAGCAGCCTGTATTTTGACAAGCCCTCCAGGACATTCTGGGGCACACTGACAATTGAGAGCTACTGATGAAGTGATTTGTACCACACCTAGACTGTGCCCAGTGCATAGTGGGGACTTGGGAAACAGAGTCTGAGCCAACTGGCCAGGTCTGAATCCCTCACCTCCACTGACTAGCTAGGCAACCTTGGGCAAGTCACTTCACCTATGTCTGTTTCCCGGTCTCTAAACAGCGGGTGATAGTGGCGCCTGCTTTATAATCATGTTTGGAGGGTTAAATGAGATCATAGGTATAAAGCATTGAGTAGAGAGAGCAGCAGATATCAAGTCCTCAGTAAATGTCACCCGCTGTTTAAGTGCTGTTGTCGTTGGCAAATACATGAACCAACATGCATATTTGACAAGATGGAAAACACTGTGGCTTGTCTTGCAAACCTGCAAGTTTGTCTAAATGGCTGGAGCACCAGTTGTCCTTTTAATTCAGCTCCATTCAAGAAATATTTACTGGGACTCCCCTGATGGCACAGTGGTTAAGAATCCACCTGCCAATGCAGGGGACACGGGTTCGATCCCTGGTCCGGGAAGATCCCACATGCCGCGGAGCAACTAAGCCCGTGCGCCACAAATACTGAGCCTGCGCTCTAGAGCCCGTGTGCCACAGCTACTGAGCCTGCGCCTAGAGCCCATGCTCCACAACAAGAGAAGCCACCGCAATGAGAAGCCTGCACGCCGCAACGAAGCGTAGCCCCTGCTCGCCGAAACTAGAGAAAAGCCCACGCACAGCAACGAAGAGCCAACGTAGCCCAAAAAATTAATTAAATAAATAAATTAATTTAATTATTTTTAAAAAAAGAAATATTTACTGAGCATCTATTATTTGCCAGTACCTTTTCGATTCTGTGATGCCAGGATGAATAAGACACTGTCCCAGGAGACAAATGCAGCTGTACTGTGGGGAAAGGAGGGGGACAGGCATGTGTCCCAGCACCTGTGGGTGTGTGGAGCAAAAAGGGAAAGCTCCTGGGGGGGCGGGGTGGTGCGCACACATGCACGCACGTGCACAAACTCTACTCAACCTTTGATTTTTTTAGTAAAAAGCACATATGGGCACTAGGGATGGAATTCATTCTGTTCTTATGACTTCTTTTTCAATTTCAAGAATGATTTCAATACCTATGCCATATCATTATTAGTCATTAGGCTGAAGCCAAAAACAAAATCATCCTTGCCCTCAAAATGCTCCCATCTCATAAGGTGAAAGATTGTTAAAGATAAAATATGTGACCAGAATAAACAAACTTGGACTGGGTGGCAAAGCCAGCAGCCAGGAGTGGGCTTGGTGAAGACAGCTCTTGCTCCGAGCTTCCGGAAGTGGGGAAGGCTTCCCAGAGGAGGTGCAACACAACTTAGCCATCTTGAAGGATAAGGACTTGAATAGTAAATACTGTATTCCTACTTTTTGGAGCTCTTACTGGTCCCTGGCCAGATACAAGGTGGTGAATAATGCAGATGTGATCTTGCACTGGCTCGTGGACTCAATGATACAAAACCACACACTGAGTATTTAATATGCATGCCTCATGTGAGCTCCATAACAAACCTGGTAGGTGGCCACACATTACTATCAGCAGCATTTTACAGATGAGCAAAAAATAGGCACAGAGAGGTTAAGTAACTTGCCCAAGGTAACACAGCCAGTAAACAGCGTTGTTGGCATTCAAATCCGGGACACCTCACTCATAAGTCTATACTCTCAAACACTCCACGACATCATAGAACAAATGAACTGGCAGAAGGAACCTGAGGAGATTTTGTAGGTAGCAATTGTTTAATTGAAGGAAAAGAGAAAAAATTTTAGAATCCTTTTCCTCCAAGTGCATCCTTGTGAACACATTCCTTTCCATACTATAAGCCTCACTCTGCAGTGAGAATTGTGCTATCACTTGGCTGAGAAGAATTCAGTTGCCTCCAAGAGGACCACCTGCCTTAAGTTCTCCTGCCAGTAACGGAATGCTTCTCTGAGCCACTTGCTCTCTGCAAACAGACTGGGAAGATTTCTGCTGAAAGGTGAATGTCCCATCACTTGTCTTTGCTAGTCTAATCTGAGCGCAGTCACAGGGGGCAGGGGAGGATTTCCCAGAGTGAAGTCCTTCCTAGACTCACGGTCCAGGCTCTGTGTGTGTGTACGCCCACACTCGTATGCATTTTCTAGCTGATGATAATCTTTTAAAATCCACTTATGCATAACTGGCTTATACGGTTCTTAAGAGACCCCTTTGAACACCATTTCAGCGCTGGAGCTTGCCTTTGTGTTCACACAAAGCAACCACCCCAAGTGACAGCATTTAACTTTTAACAGGTTGATAAACATGTCCAGCTGCCACTAGAGTGGCAGGTATGTCCAACTTTCAAGCGACAACAATCGGCTGTCAGGTTGAAATCTTTTACGTTACAAAGACTGAACTTCTCTCTTGCTGTGGTCTGTGGCGACGGCGAGTCAGACTCGTAGAGCATCGCTTTCACCTCTTAAATTATTTGATAAATTTAATTTTACATCACAAAAATAGTATCACTGGGCAGGAAATTTACTGCCTTAATTGTCACAGACTAAGGAGAAAAGAACAGAAGCAACGTGGATGACAGGCTCCTATGGACTGAGGTGACATGATGGTGGTCTTTCTTTTTTAAAAGTATAGTTGATTTACAATGTTGTCTTAGTTTCAGATGTACACCAAAGTGATTCAGATATATATATATATATATATTCTTTTTTAGTTGGTGGTGATATTTACATGTTAGGGTCTTGAGTTAATTCACAGTGAAAACACTGGTAGATAAACAGAGTAATCACTTGGCGCGTACTGGCCGAGGCATAATGAACTCAAAAGAGACTCCAGCAAAATGGCATCATTCATCACATTAAATCAGTGTTGTTCATTTGAATTCAATTAGTACAGCACCTCTGTATTTCCTTGGTAATTTTGTTTATGGTTTAAAATTGTATAAGAGCTCTAAGCTTGTATGCTGTGAGCATAAGAAATTGGTTTTTACATTATAAACATCAGAATTTGTTTTAATCTGTCATCTTACAGAGCCATAAGAATGATATTCACTTAATACACCCCTACGATACTCAAGTTTGAGAAATCCTGATGCAGTGGGATGAGCGTAGAATTGGGAGGTGGACAGAACTGAGTTTAAATCCTGGCTCTGGCCCACGGCTGCTGTGTGAGCTCGGGCAATCCCTCATCAACCTTTCTGGTTCTCAGTTTCCTCATCTGAGTGGTTGGCTGTGAGAATTTTAAAAGATCTTTTATGGAAAGTACCAGGCATGTCGTAGGCACTCACTAAAAGTGAATTTCCTGCTCTTTTCTCTAAGTTTTATCTCCATCTGCATGCCATTCTGTTGTTTGACTCCTTTCAAGACTGGAGGAGAGTCCTAGGAGAGCAGCCGCGTACACTGACAGCGACACCTCTTGCTTCATCACGCCCATTTCATTCCTTCTGGTTTGCCAGGAGCAGGAAGGAGCAGGCAAGCCTCCGTGGCCATCAGGATGACAGAGAGGTGGAGGGGGACCAAGAGCACATAGCTGCCACCTGCCTCCCCAGGAAGGGGAAAGCCAGTCACTCGTGTGAGGCCAGAGAGCAGACCTGGCAGCAAATCGGGGCAGCCTCTGCAGCCTGGGATGTGACAGAGGAGCAGCTGCCTCAGAGGGGCCCCTGCAGGCACACTTGGCTGCTTTCCTCTGGGTTCCACCCAGGTTCCAGCCCAAATGAAGTCATGGCCATATGGCAGCGGGCTCCTCTTCGGGAAGAAAGAGGAGGAAGAAAGAGGAGGTCAGTGCTTCCAAGACCCAAGGGAGCAAAGTCACAGAGGAGAGATTGGCAGAGTCCCAGACCCGAGTCCTGGGACCCATCCAGAAATCACCAGGTGTCACCAGCACACAGCTCAGAATTCACCACCCACCCCCCCACTTCTGCCCTCTGCCTCTGCCTAGGACGGAGTGTAGCCACGTAAAGTCAGAGACAGTCGTTCAACACACGTTAATTCATCAGCTACTATGGCCAGACAGACACTACAAGGTCTTCATGTCTATACTCTTGGCAAACAGCTAAAACATGTCAGGCTTCTAAGTTTTAGATTGATGACTAACAGAGTTACCAGACCCTAGAATGGGATAGGTGTTCAACATAGATTATCCTGATGAATCTTCTCAGAAATCCTCAAAAGCAGAAGCTATTAATCCATTCTATAGGTGAACAAACAGGCTCAGAGAGGCGATGAACACAGAGTTCAATCCTGTCTGATTCCCAAGCCCATCTCCATCCCACCACACCATGTTGCCTTTTGAACTGAAGAGGGACAAGAGACTGATTTTTTATTGAATACCTTCTAGGTGCCAGGGATGGGGATTTCACATAGATTTCCTCCTCTTATCTTCATAATAAGCCTATGAGGTAGATATGATTATACATCTTTTTTTTGCTGGGAGGGGGGGCGGAGATGAGGAAATTGAGACTCAAATGGGTTAAGTAAGTGACAAAGCCAAGGTTCACACCAGGTGTGTCCACTTCCAAAAGCCCGTGAACTTCCCCTCCCTCGGGTCCAATCTCTGAGCAACTTCCAGATTACAACCTTTTCAACATGACTAGATTGATATAATAATCCTACCCATCACCAGCTAACTTACATTAAGCACCTAATTTGCTTTCAGCGCTATGCTAGGCTTCATAATTTTTTTTTTTTTTTTTTTTTGTGGTATGCGGGTCTCTCACTGTTGTGGCCTCTCCCGTTGTGGAGCACAGGCTCCGGACGCGCAGGCTCAGTGGTCATGGCTTACGGGTCCAGCCGCTCCGCGGCACGTGGGATCCTCCCAGACTGGGGCACGAACCCGCATCCCCTGCATCGGCAGGCGGGCTCTCAGCCACTGCGCCACCAGGGAAGCCCCATAATAATTTTTTAAAAAATAGTTTCTGCTCCTAGTCCCCAAGGAACATCCATCCTGGTAGGTAGATAAGACATGAAGCCTGAAGAGTGATAAATACACCAGTGCTCTAACACACTTGATGATGGGGAAATATCAGTGTCCCCTTTCCCTTCTCTCTGCCCAGCTAGTTCCTGGTCATCCTTCAGGTCTCCACGTCAACACAGATTCCTCAAGGAGGACTTCATTGAACACCCAGACTGGGTCATGTCCTGGTTACACATCTCTAGGATTCTCAGAACTTCTCTTTCCCTATACCCCCCACATGTACCATCACTCAGTGGATATCTCTGTGCCCCTCCCCTGTGTATGTCGTGAGCACAGGGATGGCCCCTGATTCATTCTCTCTGCCCCAGTGCCTTGCATCCCCAATGCCTCGCACAATGCCCAACACAGAGTAGAAAATAAACCATGATCGAATAAGTGAATAATGGATTCATCAGGAAAGACTTCATGAAGGAGGAGGGATTTTAGTTGTGCCTTGAAGAACGTGGAGGACTCAACTAGATCATGAAAAGGGAGATGCCAGTCCAGGCAGGGAGTATCTTATGAGCCAAATAAGCAGGACTGTGCCAATTGGGTACTCAAATGGGGGACCAAACGTATCTCAACCCCTACCTTGCGCCACATAGAAAAAAAAATCAATTCCTAGCAAATTGCATATGTAAATGAGAAAGGGAAAACTGTAAACTTCATCCAGGTCTCTATTAGCCATACTCTATATTCTTCAGGGACTTACATTCTCATTGGGAAGACAGAGCAACAAGAACAACGGGAAACAATAAAATCCAATGCACCTTAAAGCCCTGCTCAATAGGGTGCAGCCTCACGAGGACAGAGCTCAAATGTAAAAGACAAGTGTTGAATAGAAATCTTACCTACAATACAACTGCGTGAAAAATACATCCGAAACTCAAGGATAGAATTTTAATAAGGGGGAATTTCAATTAAAATTCAGTGTGAAAATGGCTCAATAATAATAACTAACACTTAAAGAGTTCTTGGAATGTGCCAGACACTTCCCCAAGCACTGAACCAAATTAACTCCTTCACAGCAACCCAATGAGGCATTTACTTTCCTTATCCCTGTATCACAGATAAGGAAACCAAGACAACGAGAGGTTAAGTAATTCGAGGACATTGTCATTCAAGGGATATCAGGTTTGGAATCTTCAGGGCAAATGACTTTATTTTTCTGAGCCCTGGGTTAGAAAAATAGGAACTGAAAATTCCCCCTACCTCCTAAGTAGTTGTGAGGAATAAATGAGGGGATGAACATAAACACACTTTCTTATCTTTCAGTGCAGTTTGCCAGTTAAGGTCTTGTTTTCTTTTACCTGATACCCACTATGACATTATTTCTTTAGAAAGAAGAAGGCTAAATCAAAGCAGGCCAGAGATTGATTCAAGTAACCCGTCAGTATTTGTCAAGCACCGTCTATGTGGCAGGCACTGATTTAAACACTGGGGCTGCAGCAGCGAACCAAGCAAAGCCTTGCCCTTGTGAATCTTCTATTCTAACAAGAGAGACAAATTAAAATGGGATGAGACATCAGCTAGTGGTTAAATAAGAAGCAAAAAGAAATCCTGCTAAGGGGACATAGGATGGTCGTCGGACGATTTTTGTTCAGAGACCTGAATGAAGTGAGAGAGGCAGCCACGTAGATGCTGGACAAGAGGGTGGGTGGGAGTCCCAAGCGCAAAGGTCTCGAGGGGGAAGCCTGCCTGGTGTGTTTCAAGACAAACTAGGAATCTTATGTGGCTAGAGCAGAGTGAGTGGGGGAGGGTGGCAGCTAAGTGTAGCAGTCATCACAGACTAAACCAAGCCTGGTACCTATGAGATATACCAAATGTGTCCACTGGGCAGCAGCTCACGCAGTTTGCTCACTGGTCTTCTGTGTACGAGACTCCAGCCAATCACTACAAACCTTGTGCGCGCACTTTTCCTCCTACGCAATCCGATGGCGGCTTATATGCTGTAGCGGTCACATGGCTGCGAACACATTCCTTAAATTCATTCATTCTGCAGAGCACCTGCTATAAGCCAAGGCCCTCGCTGGGCATTGGGAATACATTGTGAATAACACCTCTACAGTCCCTGCTCTAACGGTGGGCATCCCCTTGTGAGGGAACCAGGAAGTAAACCAAGTCATGGTGCCTGGTGACAAAGACCCTTGCTGCCAGTCTGGCATTGCTCAGGGGGTGAGGGAAGGCACAAGAGAAGCTGGGAGAGGAGAAGTCAGTTCTGCCTCCAGGCTCCAGAGCCCCTCCCCCCTGTGCAGCAAGTCGCAGTGCTGTCAGTTCCACATCACAGCTGGTAACGGGCAGATGGATTGTTGCAAACTGCAGAAAATCCCCAAACCTCATTTAAGTCAAAAGTTGCAATCTCTTCCCTCCACAGGCCTTTCGCTAGCTACACTAACACAGGAAAAGTGATTGCGGCATCCCCACTAGCTAGTCCCCACTACTTGCTGCTTCCTGGCAAGGGCTGAGATGTTGCGTGGGCACATCTGGAGACACGAGGAGGTGGGCAGGCTGCCTTTTGCCTAAAAACATGATGGTACACCCAGCAGCTCTCTAAGTGGCAAGGAAACAGGCCATCTCAAGGTGGTGTGGGAAGTGTTACCAAATGGGAGAGCATGGAGGGCTGTGGGAAGAAGAAGAGGGGTCCGCCCATTCTTTGGGGTGATGTGGAGGCAGGAGCAGACTTCAAGGTAGCCTTCCTAGAGGAACTGATGAGTAAACTGAGAACTGAAGCACCAGTAGGAGGCATGGGGGCAGGGGGGGGCAGAGAGGAGGGAGTTGTAGGGAAGAGGGAAAGGAAATACATGCAGAAAGGATGTGGGAAAGTTCGAGGTAGGAGCAGGCACGTGGAGTGGCTCATGGGAGTCGAGGCAGCTCAGGGTGGCTGGGGCGTGGCTTCTGGAGAAGGATGAGGCTACAGCTTGGAGAGGTAGTCGAATTGTGCTGAGTCCTGGAGGCCTTGCCAAAGAGCCCTGTCCTGTAGGAATGGGGAGCCACTGAAGGTCTTTAAGCAGAGAAGAGGCAGCCCAGATTTCACCTTTTGCAAATCACAGTGGCTGCAGGGTGGAGGGTAGATTGGAAGTGGGTAAGAGGAGAGCAAGGAAGCCAGTGGGTGGTGGAGGGTATTGTAATAATGCACAGAAAGCGGATAGTAGTCTGCACTGAGGCAT
Source organism: Tursiops truncatus (assembly GCF_011762595.2). NCBI lineage: Eukaryota > Metazoa > Chordata > Mammalia > Artiodactyla > Delphinidae > Tursiops > Tursiops truncatus. Next base: position 11,304,288 of record NC_047044.1, read on the forward strand.
GAATGATTCAAGACGTGTTAAAGAATTGGCAATTAGACAAGAGTGAGGATGGAGAGGTAGAAATCAAGGATGACTCCGAGATTTGCAGCTTGGGAAACCAGCTGGATGAAGGTATGGTTTATTCAGAAAGAGCCTCTGGGAAGAGGGTCTATGTAGACGGTGGGCAGTAAGTTCAGGCTGAGGTGCAGATACCTGTGAGATGTGTGTGCGGGGAAGCCAGCGCACCATAAAGTCAAAGGCAAAAAGACAGGTTTGGGTTGGACATAGAGACTCGTGGGTGATCAGTATGTAGATGAAAATTGAAGCCATGAGATGAGATTCTGGGAGGAACTTACATAAAATGAAAAGAGAAGAAGGTCAAGGGGAGAGCCCCAAGGACACCAAATGAACAAGATAATCAGAGGAAGAGGAGCTGCACAGGAGTCTAAAATGAACAGGGAGAAAACTAGGCAACCGTGTGGTCCCAGGCATGACGGGAAGAGGGTGCCTCAGGAGGGAGGAGTGCTTGGCTGGGTCAAATGGTGCCAACAGGGCAGAGCGGAAGCGGGCAGATGTAGGGACATGTGTAAAAACACCTCCCATGCTAGCACTCAAGGAAAAAAAGGTGTTGGAAACCTCTGTACTCTATGCTTTTTCATTACCCTCTGCTCTGCATGAAGGCACAGGTGTAAAATCCAAGATTCATTTAGTGCAATGTCTCCCAAAGGACAATCTAAAGAATCTGCCCCATGATATGAAACACACACACACACACACACACACACACACACACACACACCCCTCTACTGAAATGAATTTTTGGAAAGGTTGTGC